>NW_024412395.1:50122338-50256685 GCF_014898765.1 Herpailurus yagouaroundi | reverse complement strand
GATTTTCCATGTATAATATCATGTCATCTGCAAAAAGCGAAAGCTTGACTTCATCTTTGCCAATTTTGATGCCTTTGATTTCCTTTTGTTGTCTGATTGCTGATGCTAGAACTTCCAGCACTATGTTAAACAACAGCGGTGAGAGTGGGCATCCCTGTCGTGTTCCTGATCTCAGGGAAAAAGCTCTCAGTTTTTCCCCGTTGAGGATGATGTTAGCTGTGGGCTTTTCATAAATGGCTTTTATGATCTTTAAGTATGTTCCTTCTACCCCGACTTTCTCAAGGGTTTTTACTAAGAAAGGGTGCTGGATTTTGTCAAAGGCCTTTTCTGCATCGATTGACAGGATCATATGGTTTTTCTCTTTTTTTGGGTTAATGTGATGTATCACGTTGATTGATTTGCGAATGTTGAACCAGCCCTGCATCCCAGGAATGAATCCCACTTGATCATGGTGAATAATTCTTTTTATATGCCATTGAATTCGATTTGCTAGTATCTTATTGAGAATTTTTGCATCCGTATTCATCAGGGATATTGGCCTGTAGTTCTCTTTTTTTACTGGGTCTCTGTCTGGTTTAGGAATCAAAGTAATACTGGCTTCATAGAATGAGTCTGGAAGTTTTCCTTCCCTTTCTATTTCTTGGAATAGCTTGAGAAGGATAGGTATTATCTCTGCTTTAAACGTCTGGTAGAACTCCCCTGGGAAGCCATCTGGTCCTGGACTCTTATTTGTTGGGAGATTTTTGATAACCGATTCAATTTCTTCGCTGGTGATGGGTCTGTTCAAGCTTTCTATTTCCTCCTGATTGAGTTTTGGAAGAGTGTGGGTGTTCAGGAATTTGTCCATTTCTTCCAGGTTGTCCAATTTGTTGGCATATAATTTTTCATAGTATTCCCTGATAATTGTTTGTATCTCTGAGGGATTGGTTGTAATAATTCCATTTTCATCCATGATTTTATCTATTTGGGTCATCTCCCTTTTCTTTTTGAGAAGCCTGGCTAGAGGTTTGTCAATTTTGTTTACTTTTTCAAAGAACCAACTCTTGGTTTCGTTGATCTGCTCTACAGTTTTTTTAGATTCTATATTGTTTATTTCTGCTCTGATCTTTATTATTTCTCTTCTTGAGTGGATTTTTAAAAAAGGAACCCATGGTGTACCTGGATGGCTCAGTCAGTTAAGCATCTGACTCTTGATTTGGGCTCATGATTTCAGCTCAGGTCGTGATCTTATGGTTAGTGGGCTTCATCCCATGTTGGGACCTTTGCTGACAGCAAGAAGCCTGCTTGGGATTCTCTCTCTCCCTTTCGCTGCCTCTCCGCCCCCCCCCCCCAAAATAAATAAATAAACTTTAAAAGTATATAAGTAAATAAACAAATAAGTAGGAACTCAGGCACCCTTTGGGGAAGAGAAGCTGACATTTGATCCTCAGAGGAGCTGAGCAGCAGAGCAGGAAGCCTAGAGCTTGGACCTCAGAGGGGTCTGTGTCTTTGACCTTGAAAAGATCACATGATTTCTCTGACCTTCACTTAACTGGTCTTTTATTTATTTATTTATTTTAAACTTTTTAAAAAAATGTTTATTTATTTGTTTTTGAGAGAGAGACAGAGAGCAAGCAGGGGAGGGACAGAGAGAGAGGGAAACAGAATCCCAAGCAGGCTCTGTGCCGTCAGCACAGAGCCCGATGTGGGGCTTGAACCCATGAGCCATGAGATCATGACCTGAGCTGAAATGAAGAGTTGGGTGCCTAACCAACTGAGCCACCCAGGCACCCCTTAACTGGTCTTTTAAAATAGAAATAGTTCAGGTTATCTATCCAAGTAGCTAACACAGATTTTCATATAGATAAAAGTTTATTAATCAATCAATGGTTATTATTAACAAAACATTCTGGACATGCCACCGCTCTGGGAGCATCTATGCTGGATGCCAGGATTACAACACAACAAGACACACCTCCTGCACCCCTACACCTCTCATTCTTTAGGGGGTAATTAGGGAGTAATCAAAATCATAATGGACACTTATGGAGCTTTTGCTCTATGCCAGGAATTAAACACACTTCTCAAAAATTATCTCATTTAATCCTCACAGCAATTATATGAGATAGGTTCTATTTCCATTTTATTTTTTTTTTAATTTTTTTTTCAATGTTTATTTATTTTTGGTACAGAGAGAGACAGAGCATGAACGGGGGAGGGGCAGAGAGAGAGGGAGACACAGAATTGGAAACAGGCTCCAAGCTCTGAGCCATCAGCCCAGAGCCTGACGTGGGGCTTGAACTCACGGACCGCGAGATCGCGACCTGGCTGAAGTCGGATGCTCAACCGACTGCGCCACCCAGGCGCCCCTCTATTTCCATTTTAAATACACACTGACAAGTAAAATAAATTGCCCTATTCACCCACTTGATGAGGGGTAGAGGTAGAATTTAAATCTGGTCGGTGTAAATAAAGTCTATACTCAACCATTCTGCTATACTGGCTCCTTTGCAGTCTACTAAAGTACCGTCCTAAAAATCGAGCTCAAAGTCTAACAATTTCAAAGCCATTATTTGCTATTACAGAGGATTCCTGAGGAGGAATAGGAATGTGAGCTCCAGAAGGCTTCTTTTTTCTTTCCCTCTCTCTTTTACCATCAAAAGTGGTCTTTGCAATGGTACTTCCAGTTTAGGATGACACCTGCAAGTATTGGTCAAGAATCTTTGTTATAAATTATCATTGATGGACCATTTTTAAAATATCTTTTAGAATATCCAATATCTTTCTTCTCTCCCCTGGAAGAAAATATCAACTTCATTCTGAAATGTACTAAGGAAAATGTGAACCACCAGTTTTTCAGGACCCGATGAGCTAATCTCTACATACGTGATATCATAAAATACACACCTCCCCCAAGAGGTGTGTACACACACACACATACACACAATGAAGCACATGTCGTTACTCCATCTAACAGTGGAGGAAATCAAGGCACAGGGAGGCCAGGTTATTCTTTGGAGGTCATGGAGTTGAGATAAAGTGGGATTCACACTTCTTGACTCCAAGACCTTCCAACTCAGTGACACTGTTTCTAAAGTAACATGTTATCACTGGGACTTCTTATGAATATGGGTGTAGACATTGTAAGGACACAGGATCAATCCAGTTCTGTCACTTAATACCTGTGTAATTGGGGCAAGTTTCTTAAACTCTCCAAGCTTCAAGACCTTGTCTGTAATAGGGACAATTAAGAAGACTTGCCAAGGATCATGAAGATTAAAGGAGAGCATCTATAAAAGCTTGTAATGCAGTGCCTGGCACATAGTAAGTGCCCAAGAACTGTAAGCCGTGCTTGACATTATTCCTCCACATTTATAAGAGGAAGCTGGGATTGGACATATGTCACTTTTGATAGCTTTTAAGAATTATTTTGCCTTACCTCTTACAGATACTTACTTTTTTTTGGTGCTCTGTAATGTTTTGCTTAACTTGATTGCTAGTTTCTGAAGTCCTTTGGCATAGTTAATCTCCAAGTTTGCCCTGTTAGCAAAGGGATAGTTGTTAGGTAGGATGCTCTGGCCAAACGGCAGACAAACACACATACGCACACACAAATGAAGGAGGAATCAGGCTGACCATTCTATGCCTGCACAAAGACACACCTTGTTTACTATAAGGATCATCTTGTCCTTAGGTGAAATCCTTAAGGATATCCAAAAGGATCCTACGGAGGGAGAGCTTTTAATTTAACCTTCTTCTACACTAGAGTTATGGGTTGAATTGTATTCCCTTCCCACCCCCACAAAGATGTTAAAGTCCTAAGCCCTAGAGCCTGTGAATGTGGCCTTATTTAGAAATAGGGGCTTTGCAGATGATCAAGTTAAGATGAGTTCATCAGGATGGGCCAGATCCAATATGGCCATGTCCTTATAAAGAAAGGAAATTTGGACATAGAGACAAACACACACACACAGGGAGAATGCCATGTGAAGATGCAGACAAGAGATTGGGGTGATGCATCTACAAGCCATGGAGTCCCAAAGATTGGCAGAAAACCACCAGAGCCTAGATGGCAGCATGGAACAGATTCTTCGTCACAGCTCTCAGAAGGAGCCAACCTAGCCAACCCCTTGATCTCAGACTACCAGCCTCCAGAACTATGAGACAATCAATTTCTGTTATTTAAGACACCAAGTCTATGGTACCTTATTATGGCAGACCTAGCAAACTAATTCATCGAGCAAAGAATGGAAAACTTTCCTACTTATTCTGGGACATCAACACCATCAGATTAGCTCTAGATTATAATAGCTGGCAATGAAGTGATCAATTATGATGAAGTTAGCCAAGAAGTCGCTTTTTTTTTTTCTTTGTTTTGTTTCTCACTGCCCGTGATCAGGTCTTTATTCAAAATGAGCTACCCAGGGGTGGTGCCTGGGTGGCTCAGTTGGTTAAGTGTCTGACTTCGGCTCAGGTCATGATCTTGCGGCTGGAGTTCAAGCTCTGTGTCGCACTCTGTGCTGACAGCTTGGAGCCTGGAGTCTGCTTCGGATTCTGTGTCTCCCTCTCTGTCTGCCCCTCCTTCACTCATGCTCTGTCTCTCTCTCAAAGATAAATAAACATTAAAAAAAAATTAGCTGCCCAAAATGATTCAACATTTATAGAAGACACAAATGTAAATTTATGCAGCAGGATTTTTTCTTCCATGGTGGGTTTCTTTCTTTTTTACAGGCTTCTTCTCAGCCTCTGCGTTCTTGGCTTTTTCCCACCAAAGGTTTCTTCTGCTCCTTAACACCAAGATGCTTCTTTCCCTTCTTCCCTACCACAGACTGCTTGCCTGGAACCCTCTTCTCACCCGATATGGCTTTTAGCATGGCTGCTGCCTCATCCATCCAGAGTTTGTGACGCCTGGCCTGGCGGAGGATGGTGCTCTGGCACATGGTCTTGGCATATGGGTTTGGCTTCAACCTGATTCTCAGGTTCTTTGGTGAATTCTTGCTCAGGACTCTGTGATGAATCTTCCTGCATGCTGCTCCCAGGGCTCTTTGGATCTCTGGGTTTTTCCAGATTCTGCTAAGGTGTGTATCAAGCGTGTAGTTATTCTTGAGGGAGGATGCCTTACACCAAGTGCCATACAGAACATCTAACTTGGGGAAAGCACTTTCAGTCCAAATGTGGAACCATCCCATGCCCACCAGGAGCAAGTGTCAAAATGTTCAGTTGCTTACTAAATAGAGTAATTCCAAGAATGTTTCTGCAGGCCTGGATGACACCGTTGTCCTCATTATAGATAATGCAGGGTCCCCCACACTGGAGACGACAGTGGTTTCTCGCTTTGCCATTTCCAGCACTCCTTTGTTGAGATGCATTAGACATTTTTGATATTCCAAGCCTTAAGTTTCATAAGAAGCAGAACAGCCTCCTTGGTCTTCTTGTAGCCTTCAACTTCATCTTCAACCACCAAAGGAAGTTCAGAAACTTCCTCGATATGATGACCTTTAGACATGACCAGCTCTGGTAAGGCTGAGGCACCCAGGGCAGACCACACCACTTCTGAGTTGTGTTCACTCTGGTGCCAATGACACCAGGTTTTGGTTGGTGCAAACATGGAGCCCCCGTGACATGGGTTTCCAAAAGCACCCAGGCTGGAGTGGTGAGTCCCGCTGCCTCAAACTCTGGACATTCGAGCCACAGCTCTGCCAGTACCCTAAGACTCAGCACTTGTTTGGTGACCTGCTAATTCATAACAGTGTAGGGCTGTCTGTTGTTTGCACGCAAGTTGGTATGAACAAAGTTCACAGTATATGGTGGAATGGGAGCCTTGAGCACACTAGGCAAAGTTGTATTTTTACCAGATGACTCCCCCTTTTCAGAATACACTGATACCAGTGGACAAGCACACACCACGGCAGGGAGGGGAGAAGGTCGCACTCCTCTCAACCCAGCAGCTGCTACACAAAAAGCAAGAAGTAGCTTTCTAATGGAAAAGTGCAGAGGGGCCAAAACTAGATTTAGAAAATGAATTTCTGTTACTTTCTATGCAGGACAAGACTCAGTAGGGAATCTGGGCATGCCTCCAAAAACAAACTCCTCGGTTCTTTTGAATAGATTGAATCACCGTTATCTTAAACTGATTTTACCATGTCCTACTTATAAGCCCATCTATAGATAACATAAAGACATAGTCTTATTCAGTCTTCTCACTTTCTTTGAAGATAATACAAATGTAGGACATTAAGTTCAATTTATATTGTATTCCTTCTTAATTTGGACCAGAGTGGGTGTGTTTATTTTGTTACTATTATTGCATAGTTTTTAGTCTTTGAATTCTATTTTTATTATAACATATCTTTAGATTTATGACTTCATTTCATTGGAAAAACAATCCCAGAATTCTCTAGTAAACAACTTAATACCTGCATTTTTTTCAGTGCAATGAAATTAGAATTTAATATCATGGATCGAACGGGGAAAGATAGCTCTGTTGTATAAAATGGAATCCAGAGATCATGAGCTATTGATCTATTGTTAAATTTCTATTCATCTTTCCCTGTTAGTATAGCTGTGATTTAAGTTATTTTCACCACTATTTGAAAGAAAGAAAGTCACTGTAGAATGCATATTAAGGCCTAGTTGCTTAAAACACCATTTGGAATTAAACCTTTCCCAAGTGTAAGTAATGGTCGTGGCAAGTATTTTAAAATAATGAAGCTGATAGGTAAATACATCATTGCATTTAAAAAGCTATTTCTGGGGCGCCTGGGTGGCGCAGTCGGTTAAGCGTCCGACTTCAGCCAGGTCACGATCTCGCGGTCCGTGAGTTTGAGCCCCGCGTCGGGCTCTGGGCTGATGGCTCAGAGCCTGGAGCCTGTTTCCGATTCTGTGTCTCCCTCTCTCTCCGCCCCCGCCCCCCGTTCATGCTCTGTCTCTCTCTGTTCCAAAAATAAATAAACGTTGAAAAAAAAAATTAAAAAAAAAAAAAAAAAAAAAGCTATTTCTGTGCTCTAAGAATATATTCCAATCAATGGAGAGAGAGAATGCTGGTCAGCAGCAAACTGGGAGAGACCATCACCTTGATGAATTTGGATGTTCTAGAAGCCCAGACCTCTACCGTTTACTGGAGTTGCTTTAGTTACTGCTTAAAGGGAGTAATCAGACCCACCTCTAGAGGTTTTATGATGATTAAAATATGCAAATGATCCAAACCTAGGAGGGGCTCAATACCTAGATTGATTGCTGGACTGACCTGCATAATCTGACACTTATCTCCCTCTCTATTTCCTCTCCTACCAGTCATCCCCTTGCTTACTGTACTCCTGCTTAGTAGCCAAATGCCATCCTCCCTCAGGGCCTTTGCACTTGCTGTGGCCCTTGCTGGATACTCCTGCTATATAACCACATGGCATCTCCTTCATATAAACCCCAACAGGTTTTGTTCAAACATCACTATCTCAGAGGCTACCCTGTGACTATATATTCTCTTAAGGATTTCTTTATGTTCTAGAACTTAACCACTGTCTTACACCACATATTTTCTCAGTATATTTCTATGAACAATTCTGTGAACACCCCTAGAAGGTAAGTTCCACAAAGACCAGAATTTGTTTCGTTCGCTGCTTGCTATATCTCTAGGCCTAGAACAGTGCCAGGCACTCAGTATATAAGTCTTGAATGGACTTCCCATCAGATCTTGGTTAGAATTTTTAACTGGTCTCTGCTATATCTGTTCTTGCTCCACAGCTTTTGAAAATTTTAAACTATTTCGATGCATTCCTGCCCTGATGCATTGCTCAGTCCTAATGTCAGAGTACACTGCTTTCTAGCCCTTGGAGTAGCTAGATCCACTTACCTAGTCCATTGCTAACCAGAGGGCTTTTTAAGACTTTCTTTTTTAGCATTCCGTTTTCTCTTGGAAGCAGCACAGAGAACATTAAATAAGAAGAAGTATTCGTACTGCTCAGCTAAGTGCTAGGCACCAAACAAGTTCTTAATAAATAGTAATTTTTCAAGTACCATTATTATGTACCCCAAAGGATCTCTAAACATTCAGAACACCTCGAATATACAGAGATCGGAAGTGTTGGGGGAAGAATCCACAGTTTGCTCATCCATCAGCTCCAGGACAATCCAGAATGGCTTCTAACACAACAGGTAATGCTGTTGGGCACAGCCTTTTCCTCAGAATTCATTTTCACTTTCAGGATGTTCTTGGAGGCTGTACAAGGAGTCTCTCAGAGGCCAGGCGGAAATAAAAAGGACAATTGCCAGAAGGAAGTGTTGTTTTCCTTTAAATTGCTAACTAAATCAGATTCACCTGGGGGAAAATGTTGGGCTTTTGTCATCAAGAAAGGAAAAGGGTCCTGCTGGCTGTGAAGCTAATACTCTTCTGTTTTGAGCTTTGCTTCCCAGCCCCAGGACTTCTGCTGGGTTTTGCTTGAGCACAATAGGAAACCAGCCTAAAGAGATTCGATTACTGCACAGCATTTCTCATTACACACAAGTATCTTAGAAATCTGGGCAGATCTGTAGTTTTACAGGTTGAAATAGAGCTTAAAAATTCCAAACAGTGCCCTCTTGATAAATGTGTTGCCATCCCTTGTGATGTGTTGCTGATGCTTGACTTGTGTTCTGCCTGCCCACAAAATAGCGACATCCAACATTTCCTGGGCACTTACAACATGCCAGGCACCCTTCTAAGTGTTTTAGGCATGAAACTTCCTCACTTAATCTGGGAGAACTCCCATCAGGTAGGCACACATACTCTCCCCATTTCATGGAGGGGAACGCCAAGATGCAAAGAGTTTACCCCCATTAAACTTTCCTAAGGTCACATAAGAAGAAGTGACAGAGCTGAGACTTGAAACCAGGCAGTCTGGGCTTGAGAAACTGCCTGCTTGGTCCTTCCAGTTTCCTGCCTCTGAAACTGTGGGGAAGAGGCTGGGGATGGAGAATTGCGGGGGAAGTCAAAGGTAAGTGCTTTTAAAAACTGTCACCGCCTCTCACTTCGCCTTTAAAGGCAGTGTTCTGAATCACCAGAGCTCCTGGTGGCTTAGCAGCTAGAGACCGAACTCACAGCAACCTCAGCACAGGCGGACTGAGCTTGCCGGGCATCTTCTGGAAACATCAGTATAAGTCATGTTCCCAGACATGGAGGAGGTGTTAAGGGTCTGGAAGGTGGGAGGGAGGGGGCTGTGATATCAGCTGTCATCCATGTAGGTCTCTGAGTCAGGACCGAGTTGGACACGGCCTCTTTGACGAGCACCTGTAACTGTCCCTCCACCTTCAGCATAGTGGTGACCCTGAAGGGTTTTAGACCCAGCATTCAAATTGACCAAGCAAAGCTGGCTGCCAACATTTTAAACCCTAATAACCACTTGAGAATCCTCAACAGATTACCCTGCCAGTTAGAAGGAAATGAAACAAGGTCAGGAGGATGGGTGTGGGTACAGGAGGAATGGAACACTCTGAGCTCTCTTTCTGGTGAGTCTGCCAACTAATGAAAAGTTCCCTGCCTCTGGCAACGAATGACCTTCATCTTAACAGAGGTTAATGAGTAAATTCCTCCCCAGAGAAAATTGCTCTAAGAAGCCATGTTCCCACTGGCAAGCATAGAGAGAGCTTTTACTTTTATAAACCAGGACATTTGTAAATTGAAACAAACACTGCTATGTGGCTCCGTCTGTGCTTATGGTCTAATAAAGAGTATGTGTGGATATATGTATCGATTTATCAATCGATCGATAGATAGGTGATAGGTAGATAGATGGATATCCTTTAAGAATTCCTGAACAGAAATGCACTGACCTCAGTGTTTTCCCAAGGCAAATGTGGCAAGTGTACCCCTGTATACATTGGTTTCTTCTCAGTCCTTTGAAGAGAGCTGTTTTATCACGGGTTCCATAATGTAAAGGGAGTTAAGAGAGGCAGAGCTAATGTCGAATCGAGACAGAGAATTTTCATTCCCTCATTAAAATAATCAGAAACAAGCTTGTAAGAACACTCTGTTTAATATTCTAGCCCTATAGCTACTATACGTAGTAGAGGTCGAGATTTCTTCTCCAAGCAACTGTCTTGGCACATGTGAAATTGATGATGTACGTATATATATTTTGATGCATAACTCAATCTCAGAATATTCCAGTGAGCCTTAAAGATCCTGAACCAGGGAAATGGCGTGCACTGACTTTTAATCCATTTATATTCTAATTTCCTCTCAGCATGTGGAGGCAGGTCAATAAATTTTCATTAGTAATAATGAAGACCGACCAGTAAGTCAAAGATCAACATTTGTCTTCAATTTTAAAATAAATGATACTTTTGAAAGAAAGGGGAGAGGAAGAATATGTGGTATCAGATTCAATATTTTAGATAGAGCACAAATTAAACTGTAAGAATATAAGTGACCATGTCATCAATTTTAGCATATCCTGCTCTATTAAAATTAAGATGATAAAAAGTGATTAAAAAAAAAGACTGTAGCTGCCCCTGTGTCTATGAGAAATTAATTAAAATTGAACTAAGCCTCTCTCAAGCTTGAAAACAGCAGGTAACAGAGCCATCCCTTCATTATGAATTAAGAAGAAATTTTAGTAATCCGAAAATGTTTGTGAATCAGTCCCACCTCTGGTTTCTTACTTTCCACCAGGAGCAGCTTCTGGTTTGGGGGCTGGTATATTGATATTTTATACCCAAGCCTTATCAGTTTGCCTTTTGAAAGATGGTCCTAAGCCCATTTTATAACCAGGCTGTATTTAAAAGTTAGTTATTAGCCATCTGAAGGGCATTTTCACATGGAAGCTCTCTGTTACTCGAGTGCCTGGGCTCTTGGCTAGCCCACAACGCCCACCTCATCAGTATCGATTGCCCTAATTCTGGCTGCTAAGAACAGTATGAGAAGATGAAATGCAAGGACCAGACCCTCCTTCGCTGCCCAGAATTCAAGCACCACTCAGTTACTGCTCACTTCCGGCCCAGAGAGTACACAGCTATGGTAGCTCCAGAACTTCAGATTCTCCATGGCTGGTAATTCCTGAACTGAGTGACGTCAGTGGAATCAGGTGAGAGTGTTGTTTTGGGGGGGGAGTCAGGTAAAATGGACAAGAAGGGCCATATGCCTAACTTTTTAGCTGGAAAACAAAATTGTGTACAGCATTTCACCATGTCATAGAAACACTATACTCTGATATAATGAGAGAGGGAGTCACAAGGGAGCTGAGCCCTGCCCGCTTAACTTCTCCTCACTCCTTGAAGTGGCCCCTGAGGGCTCCCCCAGGCCCCCGTGTTACCAGATTTAGAAGCTACTAGGCTTAATGGCCGCTGATGTCATTTCCCACAGAGGACTTTAAGACTCTGAAGGGGGCTACACTAGGACCCCTTGAGCATGTTGGGATACCCACAGTGGCAGTGCCCGGTGGCCAGATGCCCTCACACCAAGCGTGTGTTGAGCTGGGTAGGAATCAAAATGTATCCTTTTTTTCCACATCCCCATCTCTATATTATGAATGAGTGAGAGTATGGTCACATTGCATTGAGCTGTGAGAATTAAAAAAGTGAAAGACACCAAGTATAAGACATATCTAACACAGTGCCTGATCTGTAGATTGTGCTGGACAAATGGTATCTTCAGTGTTTCTGTCATTCTTGTCTAGCTTTTTGTTCAAAATAATCTATATACCATGTAAGTAAATTTCTTTCACACATTTATTTATTGCTTCTCAGAAATAGCCTAACTTGAACTTCTTAAAAGATAGGACTGCCTAAAGTCACTCTTACACTGACACATTCATTCACTCAGTAAACATCTGTTGAACGCTTGTTCTATTCTAGGCTCTGTGCTGGTCACATGGGATACAGAGACTCTCAAGGAGGTCAGCCTCCAGTGGAAGAGACAGGCGAGTGAACAGACTGTAACAGTGTAGAGTAGTAGGATCTAGAGCAGAGATAAGTTCTCTGCATCCCTGAGGAGTACCATTTTGAGATGGGACTGGAGTCAGGGAAGGCTCACATGAGTGGGATAGCTGAATCTTGGAGATCTATTGAATGCAGACTGGTAACCAAGGTGAAGAAGTGTCTAACAGACATAGGATACAGTATGCACAAATTCAGGAACCCATCAGGGCAGGTGGGAGTTGGTAGGAGGGATGGCAAGGACACAAAGCGGAGTTGTGACTACCAGTGGTTCAATAGATGAAGAGGGGTGGGGGTCATGGGTAGATGGAGGGAGACAAATTGGATAGGGAGGCAGGGCCCACATCTCAAAGGCCCTTTTATAAAATGCTATGAGGGCTGAATTTTATACTAAAGGTCATGGAAGCCTTTGAAGAGTCTTAAACAGGGTCATGGTCACAGAGTGGAAGATGTGTTAGAGAGATAGGGGCAGAGCTCTTGCCAGCTCCCTAGTTGAGATAACTTTGCTTGCATTAGAAAAAGGAGATTCTTTGAAAAGGCACAGCTCGGAGCCAAGGTGCAAGGCTCGAGGGTGGAGAGTGGGTTAGATTTCTGCTTTCACTCAGCCCCTGCAGGTGCTTTTATGCAGTGTACAAACTGCACAACTTCAAGGCAGTACTCCTAGACGAAGAATAGGTTAAGAGATTTTTTCCCCCCAGAACAATGGCAGAGTCCATGAAATGATAAGAAAGCTATGGGTGTAACAGGTGCTTAAAAGAGAGAAACATGAAGATCTGGTCATGAGGTGAGAAAGAAGAAGGGTCATGGGTGACTCCCAGATAATTGGGCTTAATTGGGTGGGCAGAGGTCCCAGTCACCATGGTAAAACATCCAGGAGTATACACTTTGGGGAAAAGCTGATAAACTTTGTTTTGAATAGGCTGACTTTGTGGTTGCATGGGACACCCAGGTGGAAATGCCCGATAGAGTGTCAGATGTATGGCTTGGAGTACAGATAAGACATATTGCCTGGTAATATAAATGTATGAGTCATCAATATGCAAAAAAGAGCTGAAGCTGTAGAAGTTAAGATCACCCAGGCCATGGGCAGAGTTGAAAAGTTTAGGATTTATCAACATTTTCATTTCAATCATTTATGCCTTTGTTGACAGCATCTGCAATGAGTCGTGGATGGAACAATGACCAACTATACTTCTTTGTTCCATTCTTTTCTTTCTTTCTATTTATTTATTTATTTATTTATTTTAATGTCCAGACCAGTGGCACTTGCCATTTGCAAACCTGCCCTGAAGCTCCCTTACAGAGAACAATTGATTTTCCCACGAAAGCCTGTTTAAGCCCTAGCTGTGAGGGTGCAGGGGACCAAACATTCATAAACAGTTTTGGGGAATGTGCCTTTGTCCTTTAAGTCCAATCTGTAATTGTGTTAAAGCGAACCCAATGACTTTGGCATTAGGCATGTCAGGGGCTGCTGTGTGTTTCTGGCTAAATCAGAGTTGCTACTACAAAAAAAAAAAAAAAAAAAGGGAAACTGATGCTGCTAACTGGATAAAAGAAGTTAAGCATGACCATGAATTGCAGAATTGCCAGGCAAAATGATGTTTTAATAACAACTGCACTTTTCTATCACCACCAATTAGAACAAATTGGTAGGCAGCTGAGCTTGGAAATGAAGCATTATCTGGACTTAAAGCTTGATCGTGATGCTGTCTCTTGTAGCCATGTGCTAATGTGGAACTGCCATGCGGAAACACATTCCAATGTATTCGTAAGCAAGGTGTCTGGAATTGTTAAAATCCAAGGGCAGTAAAGACCTTGTTCTAGTAATGTAGGCATAATGATAAAATAGGGGCATCTGGGTGGCTCAGTCCCTTAAGCGTTCAACTCTTGATTTTGGCTCAGGTCGTGATCTCAAGGTCTTGAAACAGAGCCCTGCATTGGGCTTCATGTTTTGTGTGAAGCCTGCTTAAGATTCTCTATCCCCCTTTCCCCCTGCTCCCTCTGCTCCTCCTCTGCTCATGCTCTCTCTCTCTCTTTCTCTAAAAAACAAAAAAAATTAAAAAGAAAGAAACCTTTAACTATCTTGCATTCATTTATTCTTTCAATCTCCAAGTATTTACTGAATGTATTTTATATGACTGATACACCTTTAGCCCTAAGAAGCCCCATATGCTTCCTCACTATATCTTTTATTATCCTGGCCACTGGATTTTTCTTCATAATTTTTCTTCATAATTTTCTGTGTTATAACCTTCACAGAGAATGCCTACTATATGTGTTCCAGGAGTACCATTTACTTGTCTGATGGGGTTTCTCATTACTTGTCTATACTCTAAGTAACTGGATAGTTTTTATACAGAGTTGTGGTATGGGGCCCCAAGCCTGCTTGGGATTCTCTCTCTCTCTCCCTTTGCCTCTCCCCTGCTCATGCTTGCTGTCTCAAGTAAGTAAGTCAGTAAGTAAATAAATAAATAAATAAAATCTTAAAAAGAGTATTGGTTTACAGGTATTTTTCTAATACAGAGGAAAGATATCATTGACTTATATGTAATAACTCTACCCATTTACAAGGATGGCTGATGGCCTAGCTCTTATCTTTTGTATATCTAAGGTAATAGATACTGATTTCTCAGAATGGAAAGGGTAAGGCAAGTATAGTACCAATTATGTTGTGACCATTCCTCCTTTTGCTATGATTATTATGTCAACTCAGTTCAAATACCTTATAGGAAGAGTTAGTGACTTCAGAATCACTCCCCATGGGGGAAAAAAAACCCAATTCTAGCAAGTGAAGTGGACTCTGTATTTGCCAGCTAACATATAGAAATATAGATGGAAAAAAACACAATGTGTTACATATTCAAAGATTAATAGAAAGTTTGTGTCTGAAAAAAAAAAAAAGAAAGTTTGTTAGAAAAATGTTGTCTCCAAATACCTACTCTTTTAGTGTGGGTGAACATCCTTCAGGTTAATTACATGATCAAACAAGTGAGCCGAGGAAGGAGAACCAAAAGTTCAGGTGTGAGGAGACATTGCCAAAAGCACATTTATCAGGAGTAAATATAAAGCAACTCAAATGGCATCTTGGTTAGGGAGAAATTATTTAATTGTTGTATAAGCTCAGCTATAAGTTCAGCTTTACAAAAATGTCCAGGAAAGCATCTATTGCATAAATGACCTAATACCTAGCATCATTTCTCCAGTCAAGGTAAACATTAGATTCCCCTCTCATATGTATGCTATGCACTTTTTATCCCAGAAAAGTGCTAGTAATTTTGCGAACCAGTACTGTTCTTTAGATCTTCAAATTCTAATTTCCACTCCATAGGAAGGTAAAACTATGGAGAGAAACATTCTTAGCTACCCAAGTGTTTCTTCTTCTTTGGAGCTTGTTTGCTGCTCTAGAACCTATGGGTGGAAGGCTTTGCATGTGAATAACTCTGGGAAGGATAGTAGCCCTAGGAAGCAACTCTGAGAGACCCAGGTAAGAAATGAAGGTTGTGATTGTATATAAAGTAGATGTGTCTGTGGCAGCGTGGAGGTTTGGAGTGACCTGGACAGGGAAAAACAATAAGACAGTTCGGAGCACTGATTCCCCCATATTTATTCCATTCATTCTTAAGTCCATTTGCCAAGCATTATTTATCACCTGCCTTCTGTCTTCATTGCTGTCTACGGGGCACTAATTTTGAACACAGGGACACCAAATAATCAAGGCCCAGAGGACTTTAATCCAGGTCACATGCATGGCTAAAATATGTATAGATCCTTCCCAATCTGCAGGAGGAGGGTGCTTTCTAATCTAGATAATGGGTTGAATTTGTACAATAGCTAACTGGTCCTATTCTAAATAATTTTTTGAGACTAAAAAAATAAATATTTTCTTAAAGAAGAAATTCCCTCCCAGATTGTTCCTCCCTGTTCCTCTCAGAATCAAAGCAATTGGCTGTTAAGATAGAAGTAACTTATTTTAATTTTTTTCTTTTTGACTCCATTTGACAAACATGTGTTTTGTTTGTTTGTTTGCTTGTTTTGTTTTTGTTTTTTTAATAACTGCCTGTTTGAGCTTTCCCTTATCTTTCCCTGGCCTTACTGATTGTTCCTGATAAAGCTGATATTCTCATTTGCTCTCATCCTACTAATGCAGGATGCAATTGATCCATATATACTACACATGCCATACTTTAAATTTGAAATAGTTATCTTAAAAGAATAGGTTTAACTCTTTAGGGTTGCTTATTATAGAGCTGTCTAGATATAGGGAAAAGACTTAAGGACTCTTTACGGCCCAGTTCAGTTCTTGGGTTCTCTAATTTTAAGCAGGAACTTTTGTAACTTTCTTGACTGACTTAGGTGTGCTCATTTTAGCATAGTCAACAACTTTACACATGATCACATCTAGTAGTAAGAGAAGATGATGCTGAAAATGATCACTTTTCATTCATGAGACATTTACTGAGGAAGTCCAAAGCCCAGACATGAAAAGATGAATAGGATACAGCCCCTGCCCTGGTAAGGAAGACGGAAATGTAAACTCACAGTTGCCATCAGTATGGGAATCTAATAATGGCATATACATCAGGCCCAGTGGAGTGCCCCAGGAGGGGGTTGATAAACTCAGTCTGCGAAGTCAAAAGAGACTTGACTGAGCCTTCGCAAGCAGAATTACTTCCTATCGTTTCCTGATTTTTATGGCACCCAAGTGATAAGTGTGCAATAGAGGAGAATCACTCTTCAAACTAATCTCTCCAGTACCAAAATACAACACGGAGTTCTGGAAAGTAGGACAGCTTGTAATCACTCCTCCGGTCATATTGCTAGCTGCAATGAAAGAACTGTTTATTGCAAACGTGCATTTTTGTACCTTTGCTGAAGAATGGATGTGACCTGCTTGCAGAAATTCTCTCCGTTTTGAGAAAACCCCTTTAGATTCTTGTACACTTTATTATACTGAAAAAGAAAAGCACAGAAGGGTTATGAGCACTTTCAAAGACAGAACGATAAATTCAGACTGCTCTGTAATGATGACTGTCATTGTAAATGATCGTGAAGCTAAGGGGATGTACACATTTTGGATGAGTTCCTAAAATAAAGATTAAGTGTCTTATGCCTGGATATGAAATACCTGGCAGAACTTTTCAAAAATACAGCTGGTTTGTTTGTCCCCAGGCAACAAGTCAGCAGTGGGGTGATTTTGAAGTCTGACTTCCTGTCACTTCTATTGTTTCCCAGGATGGTTAAAAGTACATTCTGAAATATGTACACTGAGTAATCATTTTGTGCCTCCACCCCAAGTTCCCAAATAATATTCCTGGGTGCCATACCATGAGCTCATGAAGTGAATGTGGTTTTTTTTTTTTTTTTTGGATGGATATGAATATGTAAGTGAAATAACTTGCTAATAAAATGTGTCCTGGTCCCTCTAAATCTGATTTAACTCTAGTAATAAAGAGGTACCTGGGTGGCTCAGTCAGTTAAGCGTCAGACTTGAGCTCAGGTCATGACCTCACGGCTCATGATTTTGAGCCCCACACCCGGCTCTGTGCTGACGACAGCTCAGAGCCTGGAGCCTGCTTCGGATTCTGTGTCTCCCTCTCTCTCTGTCCCTCCCCCGCTTGTGCTCTGTCTCTCTCTCCCTCTCAAAAATAAACATTAAAAAATTTTTTTCTAACTCTAGTAATAAGAATGTTATAATAATGCATTGAACATTTTTGTTGTACCAAACTTTTACAAATTTATGAATAAATCTTTATAAATTCATTCCTATATGAATTTAGCATACAGACACAAGAATTCAATGGGAAAGATTTTGTCATTTGATTTCGAACTCCACGAAGTCACCCTGAAAATTGTATTTGTAAAAGTAGACATTGATGATGGTAGATTTTAAGTGCCCAAATGAAGAGACTAAACGTGAATGAATTCTGCAGCTGTCCTGACACAGAGTGGATCAGTTAGGCAGTGGAACAGTCCCAAGCACATTCCCTCAGAGTTTCCATGTGGGAGGTGTGATACCTCATTGCATTTTTTAAAATGAGATTTTACAGAGGAGGATGCAAGTTCTGTATGAAATGAGGGCCATGCTGTGGCTCTTTGTTCCTCCGACGAGCCAGCCTCGTCCAGCACTCCAGTGGCTTTGAGAGCTCACATTCAGGGAGCACCTACTATGCAGCTGGCAGATTCACGGACGTGAATCCTCAGGGCCGAGGCAACCCTTCAGTTGTCATGGGAACACCTGGTGTGTGTGCTAGCAGAGTAGCAAACAGAGGACACAGGGTCACAGAGGAGGAAAGGACCTAAAGGAAAGGACCTGATCCAGGTTCTTAACTTCAGAGCGGAATGAACCAAATCTAGGATATAGAAATACAATCCTATAGATACCAAATTCCTTTTTTTAACTATAATTAAAACAGTTTTTTAATGTGTATTTACTTTTGAGAGAAAGAGAGAGACGGCACAAGCATGGGAGGGGCAGAGACAGAGATGGAGACACAGAATCCGAAGCAGGCTCCAGGCTCCGGGCTGTCAGCACAGAGCCCAACGCAAGGCTTGAACTCACAAGCTCTGAGGTCACAACCTAAGCAGAAGTTGGATGCTTAACCGACTGAGCCACCCAGGTGTCCCTGTACCAAGTTCTTTTATCTTTATGCAGTGGTTCTCCTTTCACCTGAACTTAGCACCGAGAGCCAGGGCAGGGTTTGGCAGACACACAGGAATAGCAAATGGCTCCAATGAAACTACCTCGGGCTCAAAGACAGTAGTCAGGGAGCAATGCTCTTTATAAAGACATTGTGAACTCCTAAAGCAGAGTTGACAAAATCACGCGTCTGCAGGCAGGGGCAGACCCCTGCGTGAATGAGGAGTAGGGTGGGGAGAGCGAGCTGGAGAGACAGCTGTCCCCACTGCTCTGGACCAAGGGACTGCAGCCCAGGATGGCCAGATATTCTAGTCTGTCCCAAAAAGCTGACATAGGGATTGGCATCTGAAATACGGTTTTAAAAAAACAATGGTAGCAAACAATTTACAAATTTTTAAGCTGTCTGCAGAGCAAGCAAAACATGCCTACAGTGAGGTTCAGATGTAGGATGTCTGAGGAAATGATTCTCCCCTGAGTCATGAGAGTAAAATTACTATTTGGCAACCAACCCACTTTTATTTCTATAAAAATAACTTGTCTGTGAACGATATGATCTTATAAGGCCTCCTTCCTTCCCTTACAGGTACAATGGGAAAGTTTTAGTGAGCATTTTAAGATTGTTTAGCTTTTTTGTTTGCTCCTCTGTTGCCTAAACGTTTTCAATAAATCACCCCCAGCCTTTTTATTTTCTTACTACACTACCAAATAACATTCCACAAATCACACATAGGTATCATGAGAAGAAAATAAATAAATGTGAAGCAGGGCACATATCCCCAGCATAAAGTTTTTTCTCGTGTCTCTCCCTTAGATGTAGCCATGTGACTAAACGTTTCCCAAGGAAGCATGGGTAAAAGTGTTGTGTGAGGTTTCAGTGACGTTTCCTTCCTTCTCTTCCCCGATACCTATACTTAGAAACGATGGCTGAGGCCACGAGGTGGCCTTGAGGATAGACGCCATGTACTAAGATGGCAGAGTAGAAAAAGAAAAAGAGCCTGGGTCCTTGATGGCCCTGGGGGCCACCATATAAGCCCTCAACTCCCTACTTTTGGACTTACTTTATGTGTGAGAGGAATGTAATAATAGGGGTTTTGAAAAGCCACTCTTATTTTTGACTTTTAAAATGTGCAGCTGAACATAGTTCAAACTCAGACACAGTCTTTAAACTTTTTGTTTTAAATTATGAGACATTTTTATGTTTCATAAAATAATAATGACACAGATAATAATAATGATACACACAGGAACTCGTTACCTAAGTTATAGAGATATTTAACACTTTGCTTCTGCTTTCTGTAAACAACTGTTTTTTTTTTTCATTCCTTTTCATAATTTCTTTGGCTATACTTGGGCATTTATTCTTGCATATGAGGATTTATCTAATTACATTTTTTTTTAAAAAGTCCCTGTTGGAATCCTAATTGGAATGTCATTACATAAATATATCAATTTGGGGAAATTGACTTTTTTATGGTATTTAGACCTCCCATCCAAGGACATAGTAAGTCTTTTCATGTGTTCAAATCTTATTTTATGTTCAATAAAATTTTATGATTTTCTTTCTAAGTCCTGTAGCTTTCTTATTTGATTTACTTAGAAATACCTCACAATATTAAATTGTAAGTTTTTAATGTAATGTCCTATCTGCTTCTCTCTCCAGCCCACAGCAAAGCAGAAACAAAGACCCAGCAAAAACGCCAGGGGGCCATGTGCAAGAGCGAAAGATTTGAATGGGTGCTTGCAGAGTGAGTTTTCTTGCTCTGAAACATTAGGAGGCTGGGGCTGGGGCTGGGAAAAGACAGAGCAGAGATGTAGACTGGAGGAATTTGGAGGTTTCAGAGCAACATGAGAAGAACCTCCCATCAGGAGAGCCAGGAGTGCAAGGAAGGGACTCTGAGATGAGGTGTCCCTTCACCAGCCCCACACCAGCCCCATCACCTGAGGAGTCTGCATCTAGCAGACCTGGGGAGAGAATAGGATACCTTGGACCCCATGTATGAGGATGGGAGCATGGAGGGGAAATCTTGCCCCTAACCAAAGTGGAAATGAGCAGAACCAGTTGAGAATTTTTATGTGCTGGGCCTCAGGGGCTGCTGAATTTCCCAAATTTATCAAGCCATCAAAACTCTCCAAGACATGTTTTTAAAATACTATCTCCAGAGGACCAGTTCTAGGAGGCCAGACAGCCTTAAATGTTTCTAAACCATTGATTCAAAGCTCAATTGTTTTTGGAGGGAGTCAGGGAGACTGTGAGAAAGTGGGGAGTTTCTGTCTTTTCCAAAGGCGTTCAAACTCGACTTGTTAAAGCAAGAGGCTGCTCAAACGAAGCACATCTTATGCTTCAATCGATGCTGCAGCTGCCAGGATTTTGGAAGATGATTTCCTGTTATTTAATAGACTGGTACTTCCTAACTGTTTTCACATTATGACACATCTAGAAAATGCTATTTGTACGAGGACAGTGTGGTAAATGAGCGAAGTTGTTCCAGGCAGAGGAAATTGGCCCATGAGCTCTGTCCCCCAACCACATCCTGCCAGTTTTAGGGTTGCCGAGATTCATGTCTCAGGTACACTTATAACCCATTCCCTAAACTCCAGGATGCCCAGGCACACACTAGTTCAAAAGCTCCTGATACATTGTGTTGTTAACTTAGTGCTCAGGTGACAACAGGATGTTCTTCTTATTACAGCAATGGAGAGATTTTTTTATCTCTAACCCTACATGCAATGTACCAGACACTCCCTGACAAACCCTGATCTACGTGAGATAAGGGTGATATTGGTAAATAAAAGAATAGCTAAGAATATATCCAGTATTTCAGCACAACCCCTTCTTTGGAAACAGTGATTCTGTACCTTTCATCATGTCCCATCCACTGAAACTTAAAGATAAAAATCTGTGAAAAGCAGACTTGCATAAATGTCAAAGTGGAATCCAGGACCATCTTGCCGTGCGTGTGTGTGTGTGTGTGTGTGTGTGAGATCAGAAAACCTTGGAACATATCTGCTTTGAGTGTATGAAATCTCTTGACCTTGGCTTTGGCTCTCCCTTTCCTATCCCACCTCTCTCCTTCCCACTCCACTCTAATGCACCAGAGAGACCACTGAAGGGATTCCATGGAGCATAGCTTGAAAATCACTAACATCTAATCCTTTTATTTTATAGTGAAATGCCAAAGAGCTGAAAATAACTTCATTAGTTAGGGGCAGAACTATGATTAGAAATATTAGGTGAGCCAATCAATTAGAGAAACCTTCAGAAATAAATATATTTATAAATAGCTTATCAGTATAATTACACTAAGTTTACTCAGAGTAATAGTTACCTTTAAGTGCTGTGATCAGCACAAATGGCTTCGTAATGTCATCAACCAGTACAAGAAGGGTTTTCTCTACTCAAAGTCGTACAGGAGGTGAAGTTTTGGTGTTCTTTTCCCACCCAGTTGAGCTTTCAAATACTCCAACCCTACCAAATATTCATTCCAGGAAAAGACCTGCTATCGATCTTACATCTCCATATGAATTTTTATTAACATGTTGTCTCTCCTAGGGCTCATGAAACCCTAGGAAAAAAGTTATGTGTTTTTTTCCTGATAAAGGGAGTCCAGGCTAGTGGTAGAATATTTGGGACATTTCTAAGCCCCTAAAAAAAATCCCTTCACAACACAACTAGTACACACAGGCATTTCCCATTCAGTCTTTTTTTTTTTTTTTCTTCATTTATTTATTTATTTTGAGAGAGAGAGAGAGCCTGTCAGCTCAGAGTCCATCACAGGACTCAATCCCACGACCGACTGAGACATCATGACCTGAGCAGCAATCAAGAGTCTGATGTTTAACCTGCTGAGCTACCCAGATGCCCCTCCTATTCAGTCTTTACAAAAATATTTTTGCCCAGCATTTGTAAGCAAATTCTGTTGTATAAATGCTGTCATTACAAAAAAATGCAGTAATCAAAGCAATTGGCATATGACATAATTAGATAACTTCTAAATGCACTGTATCAACCCTGGACTAGCAGCTCTTTTTGACTTTCTACAATTTGAATGATTAAGGTTAAATTCAGTTATTCGAGAATAGTCCATTTGTATTGTAGATGGCAGTATGGAAACTTTTTGGACAGTGGCATCCTCATAGGTCAAATAAACTATGATATTCCACTTATATTTAATCAGATAAGTTTTGTTGGATGTCTTTCATATGACAGGCACCGTGCTACTGATTTCATGTGAATCTTGATTCATGGGGGATCATATTTCAAACCACTGTCCCTCTAAGGGATTACCTGGGTAACATTTGGAATCCCCATGGCACACCATCATAAATTATGAGATACAGAACATTAAAGAACATAGTCTACTCCATCCTTTCTTCCTCTGACTCCAAATGAGGAAACAGCAGTCTATGAAACGTGGATGGCATATCACATATCTCGATGTGTACACCAGGGATGCTGTGGGCCATAGGACGTCTATGCCAGACCCAACCTGCTTCCTTATATCTGTGAAGAACCAGAATCCCACAGAAGCCATGGGCCATTGTGCCAGTGTCTTCTGTCTTAGGGCCAGTTAATATCCCATGACCCAGGCAGAGCCACTGAGGTAGAAAGCTCAGATTGGCATCTAAGCCAGATTAAAGGAGCAGTCCCACAGCCTGGTACTGTTTCAATAGCTGATGATGTTAAGGGAAGGGACAGACTAGGTGAAGCCCAGAATGCCTGATTTGACAGGTCCCGACCTGGATACCACAGGAGTGGATAAAAATATAAACTTGGTTATAGCTTGTTATTTGCCCATGATCTATCTCTATAGTATTATTTCATAAGAAGGTGCTGCTTTTTAAAAATAATTGGATTATTTCATTTGGAGACAATTTGATCCTATCCACTTCCTTGTACATAGATTTGAAAATGACTTCAGTTGGCATTTTTTTTTTTTTTTTTTTTTTGTAGGTGTAGAAGCTAAACTTGTAAACTTCAAGACCTTAAGGCCCAGAGCCAATTCTGTTCCTTTTCAAAGCCGGAACTTAAAAAAAAAACAAACCTTCTTCAAATAAATTTTGCCACTCTTAAGATTGGTTAAGAGCCTACACAATATTTAGCCCATTTTTGAGCATGGACACTGACTAAGCTGTCTGATGTTGAATAGCCCAGTTATTAGTCTATCTTGCCCATTGGAGCATGAACTTAACAGAAGAGATTTTTTTTTAATTTTTAAAAATTTTTATTTATTTTTGAGAGACAGGGAGACACAGAATCCGAAGCAGGCTCCAGGCTCCAGGCTCCAAGCTGTCAGCACAGAGCCCAATGCGGGGTTCAAAGTCACAAGCCGTGAGATCATGACCTGAGCCGAAGTCAGACGCTTAACCGATTAGGCCACCCAGGTGCTCCAACAAAAGAGATTTTAAAATATTTTTTGTATTATGGGTCCCTTTGTCAGTCTTGTGAAATCTATATTTTACTCAGAATAATTTTAAATGCATTAGATAAAGTAACATAGGATTGCAAAGGAAACATTATATTGATATACCTTTATTAAAACATATTTTAAATTATATGCATGCTTATTAAAGGGGGGAATTTTCAGTCTTAAAATCTATATACAACCATACTGTTGGAATTTTTGTTTTTACATTAGACACATATTTACTTTTGCATTTAAAAGAGTAAAAGTAGGTAGAATCTGCTATTACATCATCACTAATAATATTACTAGCTATTATGACTTCGTGTCATTTAGCTCATCTGATTCATGAACTCATTTTGTGGCGGAGCACTTATGGCTCCATCTGCTCTAAGCCTGTGCTCTGTCCATTGAATAAACAACAATGAAACAGTTAATTCTGTTGCTTTTTTCTTTTTTATTTATTTTAAAAACTTTTCTTATGTTTATTCATTTCAAGAGAGACAGAGAGAGCAAGCAGGGGAGGGGCAGAGAGAGAAGGAGAGAGAGAGAATCCCAAGCAGGCTCTGCACTGTCAGCACAGAGTCTGACGTGGGGGTCGAACTCAAGAAACTATGCAAGACTATGACTTGAGATGAGACTCAGGTGAGATGAGACTATGACCTGAGCCAAAACCAAGTCAGACGCTTAACCGACTGAGCCACCCAGGCGCCCCTGTTGCTTTTTTTTTTCTTTATGGCTTTATTACAGCCCTCATTTATCTGTTTATCCAGTTTGTTATTGTTGGTGGTTTTTGTTTTGTTTTGTTTTTTGATAAAATACTTGCGGGATGAATGAACATAACCCCTTGCTTCCGATGTCACCAATTTCAGTTTTTTGGCATCATTTATTGGGCTAACACGCTGATGATTCTTGATTATTTTCTGTTCAGAGCATATATACCCCCTTCCCCCCCCCATACACACACACCTTATTTTAATTGCTCCTTATTTCCTAAATTGCTGCTAATGACCTCACACTGTCCTCGGACTTTTTGCCAATCTTCTGTTTGGTAATGCTCCCCAGGACTAAACAAACATGTTGGGAAGCCTGTCTGAGAACCACCGTAGGGCAGGCAGCGTGGGGAGCCCGTCCTTCCTCTTGCACGTATTGCAGTTATTGACTCTAAATGTTACGGGAAAGTATGCCAAAGCCCTCCACCCTACTGCATTCTCAGAACCCCAAATCAGCTGCAGATTCTGAGTGTTTGGGTAGCCACTCTACACACGATGTTGGCACTGTCGGTGTATATCTTACGAATGCTTTCCAAACAGCCACCATCTGCAAGCAAATATGATGCTATACCCACTCCAAGTCTTTCCAACAATATGAGAATAAAAGATGACTATTACCTTGACCTGTCACTTGCTAGAAAGCACTGTCTTTTAAATCGAACCAAAGAAAAGCCACAAGACTTTTGTATCACAGCCAGTATCTAACATGTTTGTCTTCCAAACGTCTCAGATTTCTTAAGTTAAACCCATTAATATATAAACATATCCCTCTAAGGCCACCCTCTCACACACAGGCGCAAAACCACACTGAGCTACTCACCGAACAATCTGTCAGTGGGTCCCTCATATTGAAATGTTTTTGCTTCTGTCCTTCTACCTAAGTTCCAGCATTCAGCATTCAAGAAACTACAGTCAAGGTTGGGTGTGTCTGGAACTTCTCGTATTCAAAGGGCCTAGAGTACGTCAGTCCTTGTCAAACACCCTGAGGAGGAAGTCCCGGCCCTGGACTTTCATCCCGTTGGTTTCCTGGAAAAGCAAAGAACTGCTCTGGGACAAGAGAGCTGGACTGAGGTGCTACGAATGACTTCTGTAAATACTTAGAGGGCAGAATGCCGAGTCCCAAGCTGTGTGGCCTTGAGGGAAGGCCCAGAAGCTGTCGAGTGTCTTGAGAATTTGGGTGTTCAGGGCAGATATGGAGGACGCATATTCTCCCAGCCTGCTGTGTTTATCATATATATATATATTTTTTTAAGTTTCTGTATTTTACGATGCTTTGGCACGTAGGGGCCTTTCAGACTTGAGGAGGGACTGGCCCTCTTAGGGTGAGCTAATTCCTAGAGATAGCAAACGACTTGCTTGTGACTTTGATATGCAAACTGACCAATCCTGAGCCCAGACGCTTAACCACTCCCTTTATCTAAGTCACACACCAAGTCAATATTCCCCTGCCCCAAATCACCCCAAGGTCAGGTACCAAACAATTAGGACCACACCCACATAAGTATGACTGTAGTGGGAAAATGTCTAGAAAAGGTCATCAGGGAGCAGGACCCACGTGAACTACCTCACAGGGCCTTACCCTGTTTCGTACATTTACCCTCACTTTTTTTTTTTTTTTTTATTACTCAAAAGGGTAAACAGAACTAGAAATCAATCAACAACTTATCGTTTATCGCTTTCTCCGCACCCAGCTGTCAATCCGTAGATTTCCAGCTACTGGCCTGTTGCCTTGCGGTAGCTGTTTGCTGGGCTGTGGTCAGCTTTGGTGTGGCTGGCAGGCCCCCAGTCAGAAAGGAACTCCATCAGGAGAGTCCAGGGGAACCTTTCAGAGCCTCCTGGGTGGGCAAGCTCTATTCATCTGCCCCAGGCGTGCAGGCTCCGTTCAAAGTCCCTAGAAATCACAAATGATGAGGAAGGGGACCCTGAGGGAAGAGAAGCTGCCTTGCAATCAGTCAGATGGAGAAGAGCAGTCTGTGGTCAGGGATCACCCTTCACGTACCTGACAAAGCTCTCCCCTTATCTTGTCCCAAACAACTTTACCCCTGGAGGTTACAACATGGAGCAGTGGCAACCTAGGGGTTAGAATTGGAGGAGGCCACTTGGCATCCTGGAAGAAGTGTAGAGACAGGTTATAAACAAGTTAATATTGTTAGGATGTCCTTGGAACCACAGTAGAGGGGACCGTCATCTTGCCAGTGCAACCCAACGAAAAGCCCCTAGTAGCTGCCAGAACGAATTGGAGGTCAACCAATCACCGAGCGACAGCACGACCTGATGCGAAAAAGGCCCACCTGGACCTAAACCCGGAAGCTGCAGCTTAAAAACCCCACCCCACCACACCTGGGGGCGACTTCCCTGACTCCTCTGTCTCTCTCTCTCTCTCTCCCTGAGTCACGGAACCGTGCCTGAGACCTTAGTTCCCAAATAAAGCCTTTGACTGCTAAAATTTTTTAGCCTCTGACTCCTATCTTTACCCTGCCTTACGCCTGACCCTAACAAATATATCATTCGGATTCCCATCGCAGGGCTTCCCTGCCATCAGAGATCGTAGGTAAACTTAGCTGGAGCCTGGGTTCCAAGGCCTGGGGCAGCGCGGCATCTCCTTTCTGGTTCTGGCGGCTCTTGGTCTCATTTCAGCTCCAACTCAGTTCAAAATGAGGAGATTGGCCTCCCTCGCTGGTTTCACAAGAAATGCCATCCCACCACACTTACTGGAAGCTTTGTGGCCTTATTGAAGATCTGTAGGGCGTCACTGCACTTACTCCTCATGTATGTCTCTCCCAGTAGGCCGACTAGCTTTTCCTTTAGGATTTCTGGACATCTGCTAAATTAAAGTATCTTCTTCTGGCTATAGTGTCTTTCCCACAGACTGTTGTACGGGCAGTAGAGTGTCTGGGCTGAATCTAGACTGAGAACTAGAGTTTGGCTATTTGTTGAGCTTCTCAGATATTTGACCCCCCCCCCCCAAAAAAAGAAAAGAAAAGAAAAATGATATTGATTTTGGAGGTCAGAAAGAGGGTTATACCTGTTATCCATTGTCACAATGATGCTGTGTCACCAAGAGAAAATCCGGTGGCTTCAAATGGCACAGACCTTACTTAGTTCACAAGTCAGTGGTTTAGCCGGATGGTTCTCCTGGTCTCCCTGGCATCACTCATGTGAAAGCAAGTCATCGATACAACTCTGCTGATCTTGGCTGGGCTTGGCAGGACAGCTCTTCTGGGTTCTGCTGGGCAGGCGCTTGGCTGTGGGCTGAGGTGATTTTTCATCAGCCAGTAGTCAAAGCTGGGTTGTTTTCAGGGCCTGGTGAGGAGCCAAGAGTGGGCAGAAGCACCCAAGGCCTCCTGAGGTGTAAGCTTGAAACTGACACACACACCATCACTTCAGCCACATGCAGCTGACCAAAGCCAGTCACAGGCCAGCCCAGATTCAAGGAGGGAGTTGGGGGAGAATCCACCCCTAGGTACAGAAAAAGTCAGGGAATTGGGATTTACATTAAACCCACTACAATGGTCAGTCAATGTTTGTGCTTGAGTGGCTAAAAAGACAAATAAAAACAATGGAGGGCATGGCTGATATCTGTAGTCCTTTCCTTTTCCCCAATTCTGCCTCAGGGGACATGTTTGGGACTTCTGCAGAGACTGAGTTTAGGGAGAGAAATAAAGAGTTAAGTTCTCCAGCACTCTAGACCCAGACTTGGAGATAGGGTCATTCTTCCCTCTCACTCCATAGCCCATCTTACACAAACTCTGCCAAAGAACACAGCAAAGCACACTTACCCTGGGGGCAGGGGTGGGGAGAATGGTGGGGGAGGAGGAAATAGCAGAGCAGGTTCTCTGCAGTGTTTCCTGCACTTGAGGCTGTGACTGGTGAGGCACCTTGGGGTGAGTAAATTTGTCCTTGTGCATTTGAGAATCTCCCAGCCCCCTGACCCCGGGAAATGATCCAGGGAGACTGAGAGAAAGAAGCTGACTTCCCCTGCCAACATGAGAGGGAAGAGCCTTGTAGTTTTGGAACTCATATTATGAAAGAATCCTGTCCCTTTCAAAGTCCTTCTAGCCGGACTAAAAATCACATTGACATGAGACCAATTAACAGGAGAAAATCAAACTTAACAGCGTATGACAAATCCACATAGACATGGAAATTCTAAAGATAGGCAAAAAGAGGTATATGCATCATTCTGAACCAAAGACAAGGGGTGAGGGGCTGGGTCTTCAAAGGGAAGGAATGCAATCTTCAGGAAGAATGAAAAAGAGTAAATGTTTGCTAAGTCAATGTTTGCTGGGCCACTCAGAAACAGTGGGACAAAGAGAAGACTTTGAAAAAGCAGGCCTTGCTAGGTTCCTCCATGTCTACCGTACTTACTTCATATCATAATGTAGTTATCTATGGTAACAGCTCTTTTCCTGGAGCAGGTCCTTATCTAAGTTCTTTTCGGCATTTGTGGGGGAGGTAAAGAGCTTTTTCTGAATCTGCTGGGTTTTGATTACTTTTTAACTCAAAATAATCTTCATGTCAAGTGGTCCATCTTGGGGGGGGGACTGTTTTTGGCCCTTATCAATATTAATATAACTTTATTTCTATCTACAGATTAATGAGAACTATATATAGTGAAGCATCTCACAAAAAAGTATGCTACACTTTTTCCCTAAAATATTTTGATCCCAGGGCATCCTTTTGAGTTCTTTGAACTCAAGGTCATCACTGGCCATATATTTCTGGCCTACACACATTCTCTGGCTTCTTTCCAGCCCAGCTTGACATCTCAGGTCCCAATCTTCCTGCTTCCTTTCCCAGTCTATGCTTAGCATATGCCTTCCTGTCAGGGCATCTCTGCAGACAGAAAACTTGCACTGGAGTCCTTTGGTCTAGCCTGGAAGCCACTCTACTGTACCCCCACTCACCCCATTTTGTGCTGCCTCCAAGGGAGTCAACACCATGAGTAGCATTTGTTAAGTGCTTATACACTGTTGTTGAGTGTTGGTAATTCAGAAAGAAACAGGTGCTCAAATGCATTAGAGGTAAAGGGCAATTCATAACTTGCCTTGGAAGATTCTTTAGTAGCCAAAACATGTAAAGAATTGGAAATAGCACAAATATCAGTCAACAGGGACCAGTGCAGCTACTGTGGTAAAAAGCATGTTCCTCAAAAATGAAAAATCGAAATGCCATATGATCCAGTAATTTCACTGTTGGGTATTTACCCAAAGAAAACCAAAACTCTAATTCGAAAAGATATATGCACCCCCATGCTTATTGTAGCATTATTTACAATAGCCAAGATATGGAAGCAATGTAAATGCCCATCAATAGATGAGTGGATAAATGTGAGATATATATATATATATATATATATATATATACACACATATATATGTATAAAGTGGGATATATATATAGATATATATATATATGATTTTTTTGTAGGATTTTTTTTGGCCCACATTTCTCCTTAAGCTCTTCTTCCCAAAGTATCTCTTAACTCAGGCAATGAACCCTACAGGCATAACATCCCATGATGGAAACCGAAAATAGCACTCAAGCAATAATGACTGCCCAGAAGAAGAGTTCTGGTGGCCCAGACTATCCAGACCAGTTTGAGCTAAACCCCCAACTCACGCCTGTGCAGATGGACCATGGAGTCACCTCTGGGATGACCAACATTTACCTTTATCTCATTATTACACTAAAATCTCTGCCCAAAGAGGAGCACAAGCCTCATTTATAAAGCATACAGTGTTTCCTTGAGGTGCATGCATGACCTTATACCTGTCTCTAGGTAGAAGCCCATTCACTCTTGCTTGGGGAGTCATGGCTTTGGAAGTTATTCCCCATCATCTTCTTATTTGCTGCAAATAAAGTTTCCTTTGTGTGACAACTCACCAGGTATAGTTTCTATCTATGAGTCACCAAGGAGAGAACTCACATTGGTTTGGTTACACAGAATGGTTGAGCGACTCACCCAAGGCCACACAGTTACTAGTGGTATAGCTGGGATTCATCTGACTCTAAGACTTCCATGTTTAATTACTACACTACACTGCCACTCAACCTGAACAATGGGATACAAAATACTAAAAATTGAGGATAGAGTATAAAACATTTAGTTATATGTACTGACTTAGAAGCAGGTTGCCAGAGAATAAGTATGATTCTAGTTTGGTACAGATGTAAGAAAAAAAGATCTAGACACGTATATACTAGACAGGTAATAGCATATCCCTGAAGGCTGAGGATATGGAAGATTCTTACTTGGCACACATTTCTGTGTAATATCAATATCTAAACCAAACATATATCGCTTCAGAAACAAAATAAGACAAACAACACTTAAGAATAACAGTTATGCTAACTTTAATTTTTAAAAAGGAAAAACCAAGGCGCCTGGGTGGCTCAGGTCATGATCTCGATGCTCGTGGGTTTGAGCCCCGCATCGGGCTCTGTGCTGCCAGCTCAGAGCCTGGAGCCTGCTTCAGATTCTGTGTCTCAAGTCTCTCTCTGCCCTCCCCTACTCACACTGTCTCTCTTTCTCTCAAAAATAAATAAACATTAAAGATTTTTCAAAAAAAATAAAAAGGAAGAACTGAGAAGTTGCTGATGACAGCAAACCTTGTTAGTTCATACATCCAGGACTTTGCACAATGCTGGTTCCTTCTACCTGGAAGTCCTTCTACCTTTATGTTGGCCTCATTGACTTTTATTTCTTTCCAAAAGCCCAGTTAGTGCCATTTTCCCTAGACACAGTACACTCTTGCCCTTGTACTGCCACTATCCATTGCACATACCTCTTTTGATTGATTTATCCCATTGTATTGAAATTATTAGTTAAAAAAGAAGAAAATTATTAGTTTAATGGTTTGCCTCCCACATTCCTCAGCCATATCTTTATGGCAAAGTGCCTGGAGCAAAGTCAATGTTCAATAAATACTTGTTTTCATTTCACTGAATTCCATACTGAGAAAGTGACCTCATTAGCTAGTTCCTTTCCATTGCCAACACAGGGAATGTTGCTTATGGGCAGACCTATATCCTCAGTTCTCAGGAAGCAGAGTTCAAAACATTGAGAGTGAAGATAAGTGTGACCTTCTGGGCAGGATCTCTAAAATGGGAAATGACCCAAATTCACTTGGGAATCTCTGACACTCTTATTTAAAAATGGCCTTGACAAACAGGAAACTGAGAAGGAATCTAAAGAATCCCCAGGGGCCACTTAGAGAACTTTCTTGGAGGTATGTTAGTTAAAAAGACATAAATAAGAATCTTGGGACCAAAGAGCGGCCTAATGCTAAGAATACATTGGAGAAAGCTGGAGTCTAAAATGAGCTAAGTTTTGCAAAGTTTGCCAAGAATGTCGGAGAGAATTTTCACTATTTCCACAAGCAAGAGGAATGTCAAGGGATGGCCCCTTGGCTTGGAGCACCTGGCCTGCATTCCCGACGACAGAGTGAGCAGGAAAGCTGGGCCAGGCTGCCAGGCTCCAGGGGTTAGCAGGTCAGGCAGAGCGGCTGGCCAGCAGCACACCACATCCTCCAAGTGCCTTGACATATCTCCCCAGGGCCACCCCATTTCTGAGTGCTGGATGAAGTCAATGTGTTGGTTCCTTTGAACTGACAGAGGACCAGTGCCGTCTCTGCCACCATTTCAGGCTGTGAGAATCATGAACAGTATTTACAAGACATGACATCATCATTCCCACCAATCACCCTCAGAGAGAAGTGGAGAAGCAATCTCATTCTGACTAAATTACTTTTTATTTTTAGTCTCTGGTTGCTGCAGTGATTAGTCTGCTTAATTTCCATATCTTTCCAAAGCTGAAAAATACATTTCTAAAGCCTTGCCTTAATGCATACATTTAAAAAAAAAAAATTCAACTTTGCCCAAACCCACAGGATGGAAAAAAAATCTAATTCAGAAGCCCTAATGAGTGTGTCACGCCATAACAGGAGCAGGGATGCACACAGCAACACTGTTATTATTAATAGCCAGCCTAATTTGTAGCATCTAAGGTAACTTTTATGCTCAGTATGTATTAATTATATTGTAGCTTTAAAAATTGCACAAAATAAGTTTTTTACCACTTTCCACTTCATAAAAATTACCTAGGGTTTTTTTTTTTTTTTTACTTTTAATGTTTATTTTTGAGACACACACACACACACACACACACACAGCACGGGCCAGGGAGGGGCAGAGACAGAGGGAGACACAGAATCTGAAGCAGGTTCTTCCAGGCTCTGAGATGTCAGCACAGAGCCCGACATGGGGCTCGAACTCACAAACGGGGAGATTATGACCTGAGCCAAAATCAGACACCTACCTAACCAACTGAGCCATCCAGGCACCCCCAACCCCCAATTTCCTAGTTTTTAAATCAAAGTCCAAATGGTCGTAACTAACTTTATATGCGCAAACTAGCCTTGTATTCAGCGTGTTAGGGTGAACTGTCACTGTGCATGTCCAAGTTTCATATATATTAATGAAAAATCTCGGGGGTTAATAGGGAATAAAGATGAAATTCAATAGATTAAGTTGCCTCCAACACATTAGCATACATTTGCTTTTCCCTAATAAGGAAATGAAGACTAATGGACAACTAATTAACAACTAAGTCGTCCGACAGCCATGTCTGCGGCTTCAATTAAACAAAACACAGCTCAGGAAGAATGTTTTACAAACGCAGATTCCTCCAAATCACATTATATCTTCTATTCGATCACCTATGTTAATATTCGTGTGCCATTACTTACATTTTTCTAAGCTCATCTAGGACCAGTCTTACAGATTTCGATAAATAAGCACACTGGAATGTCCAGTATACAGTTGCTTTCGTCTCCAGGGGCAAGTACGAGTTTGGCAGCTTTGCAAATGGAAATAGAGTGCCACCTGCAAGATTTATTTACCTTTGCCTCTTGTTTACATATCCATGGTACAAATCATCAATTTATATTTATTTCCTATAAATCATTGCCAGGTTATGAAGACAGAATCTTAGAAAACAAAAGCACTCTAAATGGTTATTTATTGTGGTTCCTTCTGCACCAGGAACTGAGGGGCTGGAGATGGGCACGGAGAGGGGAGGGAGCTTTACAGTTTGGAATTTTATACGATGTGCTTGCATTACCTATTCACAAGTATGAACTAATTGATTTGTTAAAGCCATCACATACCTCTGGGACTGAGGGCACCTAGTGTTTGAAGCACGTTTACTCAGAACTTAGGTTCAGCCAACCAGCTTTCTGTGTACTTGTTTAAAAACTTCCCCTGCTGTCTTCCTACTCAAATTATCTAACCCCCTAGTCAGATTTTCTCCAGAAAAATCACTATTTCTGTCATTTTGCCTCTCTGTAGCATTTAATACAACTGATAATTCACTGATGATTATTCACTCACTCACTCACTCATTCAGTGGGGTCTTTCTATAGCACCCTCTTTGATCCAGCCATTAGGAGGTATACAACGACGAACAAGCTCTAATCCCACTTTCGAGGAGCTCAGTGTGATGAAGGAAGGTTCTATAAATTGCGATAGATTATACAACGTTTATTTATTTTTGGGATAGAGAGAGACAGAGCATGAACGGGGGAGGGGCAGAGAGAGAGGGAGACACAGAATCAGAAACAGGCTCCAGGCTCTGAGCCATCAGCCCAGAGCCTGACACGGGGCTCGAACTCACGGACCGCGAGATCGTGACCTGGCTGAAGTCGGACGCTTAACCGACTGCGCCACCCAGGCGCCCCGCGATAGATTATACAAAAGAGGTCTTTACAGAAATGTGTTGGGAATTCCAAAGGGTACCCAGCTCAGCCTGTTTGGGGAAGGGGAGAATGCCAGAAAACACTGGTGAGACATAGTCACACTTGCTGAAGGGCACACATTAGTTTTGCATTAGGGTGTGTTGGTGTATTCGGAGAATTATAAATCCCACAAGAGTTCCTTGAGCACACAGCGTGGGGGACATTTGCATGGGACCTCATAGTTAGTGAGGCTGAAGAGATATCCAGAGACTGGACACGGAAAAGACTTGGGTGCCATGTTTTGACCTTAACCGAAAGGTAATTAGAACCACAAAGGAGTCTTTATTCCATATAGAACTTTAAGCACATTGTGATATTCAGATGCACATTTTAGACTGATCCCTCTGACAACAACGTGGAGACATCGAAAAAGGCTGAGATAAGAATCGGGAAGAGAGGAAACCTGTTGCCAGGAAGCAGGAGGAAAATGGTGAGGCCTTAACTAATATGGGGAGAAGAGGGGTAGAGTTGTAAAATGAAAACAGCAGGACTTAGTAATAGATTGGATTGGGAGTAAACAGTGAAGGAGAGGGGGGGTCTAGAGGGAAGCCCAGGCTTCTCGTATCCTTCCTAAAATTCCCTTCTTTGGGCTTCCATGGGAGGCATCAGAGGGCAGGAATTATTAATACGGACTTTCGAGTGTGAAAAACGTGGGTCCAAAAGTTGGCTATACTATACATTAGTATCCCTATTTATGGCCAATTTCTTAACCTATTTAAACATCGTTTTTCTGATATGCAAGCTGTAAATAATAATATCGCATACCTCATAGCAGAGTATACATAATAAATGTTCAACGAACAGTAGCTATTTATTATTACTGTTATTATTTTCATTTATTTTTGCATAACAAATTGAGGCATTATATTAAAGATGATGGTTTATTACACTTAGAAAGCATTGAAAAATACAACTATTATAATTCAAAAACTTGCAAAAACTAACATAAATAGTCTACTTGCCAAACAATTTAGAATTCTTGAGAAGTTTTAGCTAATGCATTTTCTTCTTTCACTAAATTTCCCTTTAATAGGCTGAGGCATTTTGTATACTTTATTGTTCTTGGAACTCGAAGATGGCATTGTCATTTTTAGGAAGAGTTCTACTGCATCCAGGTTTCTGAAAATTTCACTTGAGAAATTATTAGAGTTGTGAAAACAAATATATTGATTTAAAAAATTATCTCAAAGTTACAGGCAAAGTGTAAGTTCAGTACACAGAACTTTTTCTTTTTTTACATCTTAATCTTTAGTGTGTACTTATTGCAAACAAGGACATTTTTCAACAAAACCACAATGCAACCATCAAAGTCAGGAGATTAACATTGATTTACTACCACAATCTACTCCTCAGTTCCACCAATTGTCCTAATTATGTCTCCATGGCAACAGGATCCAGTTCAGATTCCTGCATTGCTTTCAGTTGTCGTGTCTCCTTAGCGTCTCCTTCACTCTGGAACAGTTTTCACTCTTTGGTTGACTTTCATGCCATTTGCACATTTGAAGATTACCAGTTACTTTGCTGAATGCCCCTCAGTTTGCATTTATCTGATATCTGCATCTTTGGCAGGAATATCACGGAAGTGATGCTGCTTTCTTATTGGATCCAGTCAAGTGACTCATGATTTCATTTGCTCCATTCCTGATGGCATTCACTTGAGATGATGTCTGCCAGGCTTCTTGGCTGTAAACATGACTACTTTCACCTTTGCAGTTAATAAATATTTTGTGGGGAGTTACCATGGAACTATGCAGACACCTTGCTCCTCCTCAACCTTTCAGTTTTTATTTATTAATTTATATGAACCTCAGTTTCCCTTTTTATTCAATGCATTATAATCAGTTACTATGATGAATTTTGGTGCACAACATGTCTCAGATTTCACCAGTGACAGGCCCTACAGCTTGGTCCTTATACCATTTTCCCATCATTCTTTGAGCACTTTCTTGCTTTCTAGTTCAAAAAAATCCTCCCTTTCAGCCTGTGCTTTCCTGCTCAGCCCAGGATTCAGCCACTTCTTCAAGGAGGCTGGTTCCTTTTAATGGAAAATGGACTTAGGCTGGATTAGAAACCAAGACCTGGGGTGCTAGTTGTGTTTGTCAGGGATTCACTGAGGGCAGGCCCTCGGGTGGACGGCTAGGGAATATGTAGAGATATAGTCACATTTACACAGATAAACACTTAACGTCTGCTCTTCTAACGATATCAGTCTATATATTGAAAGACATGACTTTACATGGATACCTATAATAATTTTAATCTAATACTAAATTCATTGGGTTTTCTACCCCTCCATATATATAACTCCCTTTTCTAACAGTAAGAAACTGTCTTCAGTTATTCTTAAGATATTCTGTGTTCGTTCAATTTCCCTGCATGCAACTATTCTCTGAATGCAGCCACTCTGACTTCCCATACTGGCTGCTCTTTGGCAGGTATGCCTTCATCATCCTGTTTAGGCCTGGTAGCTGATGTTGGGCCTCCCTTCTGTGGACACCCTCTTCACCCCATCCTGATTCTCCATGCTATACTAATCTCCTCTGTAGACATTTTCATGACCCTATTTGGCACCCAGCACTCCACTCTGGGCCACAATCCCTCACCCGGCCTAAACATCCACCCTGCTTTGTCCCATCCAAGGCTTTGGAACTGAACACTTCAGGAAGAAAAGAGAAGGGAAGGGAGAGAGAAAGAGGCAGTAGGGATGGTGATCATTGTCATTAACATCATTGTATCCTTATCTCTGTTATAGTGGAGTTCTTTGCTGGCTTATCTTCTTCCTTGTATCTCTCTGGTAGGCATTCCTCAAGGTTCCACTTTAGTAGGCAATGCAGAAATATCTCAGAGCTTAACTAAGTTATCTGTATCTGTCTTCTGGCTCTGAGACCAAGACAAGGTTCTGTTTCTTTTTGTGCATCTGTCTCTTTATCTGAAATAATGGCAGTAAAAATGGTACCTAGTCACAGTCCCGTCTTTTCAATTTTTTGGTAGATGTTTCCAAATGAATGGGCTCAGAAGCTTAAATTCAAAATGTAAAAATTAGCTCGTTTATCCCCTCCAAAACTTATTTGCCTTCCTGAAACTCTCATTTCTGTAAATATATACATTCATTCTATAAGCATTTAGTGAGTGCTTACTAAGTAGCAAATATGCTGGCTAAGAATCCAGATAGAAAAAGCAAGATCCTTGTCCTCAAGATGCTTACAGTCAAGTGTTTGTGTGTGTTTGGGGGGGGGGGGTGATAAGCACTCTGATGTAATTAAATGGTTGTACCTTTTCTTCTCTAGGAAGACCACTACATTCCAAGTGACTAAGGCATTCTAGGAGGAGGAATCCATAAGTTAGTCTTGAAGGGCATATGAGAGTTTGCTCAATGGCAAAGAGGGAAAAGACCTTGAGGCAGAGAGAGTCTGATGTGCTGGAGAGATGACATGGCACAGCCCATTTGAGGCCACCGACTTGGGACCTGGGTCGAGAGGCATGGGGAAGGATGAGGGCAGAGTGAAAGGTGTCAGGGGTCAGGCCACTAGGAGCCAGGGGTAGCAATGCTAAAGGGCTTACTCTCTGGTTCACACCATGCCCTTCGTCTCATATGCCCTCCCTCCTCCCGCTTGACTCATCTGAATCCATTCATGGTTTTCTCCTTCAAATCTTTCTCATCGGATTCTGAAGCAACTTCTCTCTCCTCTGAACTTTTCTGGTGATTATCACCCTAACAATATATTTGATATAATGATGAAAATAATGCGGAATAAGAGGAATTATCATTTTCAAAAATGTTTTACCTTTATGATAAAGTTTGATCTGCTTAACAGAACAAGTATCCTTTCTTTCTGAGCTACTGTGACCTATTAAAACAGCCACTGCTTGTGCTCTGCCTCTCTAACTAGATTGAAAAACCCTTCAGTTCGGCAGCTTTGCCTCTGTCTTCTCTCACAATGCCTAACACAATGTCTCATAGAGAGTTGGTGCTCAATACATGTGTTGACTTAATTTTGATGTGCATTTCATTGAATTCATTAGCATTGTGGCTCTGTGTGTGTTTTTAGCTAGTATGGTGTAAGCTGTTTTGTATCTCCTCAAGAATGACTTATAAGTGGATAACTAAGAAACTGCAGCCCTGAAAGTATAGTATGTCAGTATAGTTCTATAAACCATCTAGTGCCTTCAACAGACAGAGAAAACACCATTTTTAGAAACTCTAGAGAGCCTTTTGAGCTCATCTTTGGTGATATGGCTCCAACTGGCCTAGCATCTTACAACCTGTTGGCTGGCTGGCTTACTGGGTAGTTACTAGCATCCTGGGTCAGCAGAACTAACAGGAGCCAAGAGTTTAATCCTGATGAATCAAATTAACTGCTATGACTCAAAAAAAGGAGAGCTGGAGATTGCCCATTCATTTCCTATATCTTTCTCATCTATAGTACCCCATCCCTCACTCACCCCTGGGAGTATTTCCCTATGAGATTTTCAGCCCATTCTTAAAGCCCAGACCACTAAATAACTAGTTTCATAACCTACGTATCTTCTATCCTTCTAGTCTGCAATGCACTGAATTATTGAACTGCTTGAATTGATTCCTTTTAAACCTGTGCTCTTGGTTATACCTTGGCTCTTGCAAGCTCTCTGGGTTAGCTGGAGAAGGAGGTATGTAAGGAAAATTACAGGAGGTAGATAAGAAAAAAACGCCAGGCACAATTCAAATGCAGTAGGAATCTAAGCAGCCCATCTTCAGAAACAAATGCAAACATTGGAAGAAGCATAATCGACGAGGAAAATAGGTATAAGTTTTGAAATCATTCAGGTCCACGTCAAATCTCAACTCTACTGCTTGCTAGCTGGGTGACAGGAAATAAGTTAATTAACTTTTTATAAGCCATAGTTTCTGCCTCTATGGGTTCCAGGTGACAGTGGTGTTCTGGCAAATGTTTATAACTGGCTTACCCAAATAAGTAAATACATAAATAAAACCCTGATTGCAAGCTACCAATGTAAAGTCACTAAATACAGAATTAGGAAGAAATGCACAGTGACATACCATTATACAGTGTATCATATATGAGCATGTATGGTAATAAAACATAGGAAAATAATTAGAGATATTTTTGGGTATTCCCTGTATTTTAAAATACAATTTAAGGGGCGCCTGGGTGGCGCAGTCGGTTAAGCGTCCGACTTCAGCCAGGTCACGATCTCGCGGTCCGTGAGTTCGAGCCCCTCATCAGGCTCTGGGCTGATGGCTCGGAGCCTGGAGCCTGTTTCCGATTCTGTGTCTCCCTCTCTCTCTGCCCCTCCCCCATTCATGCTCTGTCTCTCTCTGTCCCAAAAATAAATAAAAACGTTGAAGAAAAAAAAAATTAAAAAATAAAATAAAATAAAATAAAATACAATTTAAAATCCTAAGTTTACATAATTTTTAATAATGTTAGTTTAATAACCAGCTGGCAAAATTTCAGCGTATTTAACAATCAGTTCATACAACTTTATTCAGGTCAGTGGTACGGCGCTTTTGGGTATGAGTTCAATGTTAATGAATTAACAACATATATTAAAATGTCTTTAAACAGAAGTGTGGGTAAAACAAGGTCGCATATTGATCCGTTGATAAACATGTTTTGACTAGAGGGTTGCAGGACTCTAACTCTGTATTTCTCATAGAAGCAATGGTTCATAAAGACCTTATAGGTCATCCCTACTGTGAATAACAAGAATCCAATGTATCTACCTTTTAGGGGATGGCTTGATCAGATAGTTCTGCACATAAGCCAGATGCTTGGCACACTGTAGGGAGGTCCTAAGCGGTTTCTACTCTTCTTCACCTCACCTTCCTGTGCCAGGCAGTGCTATGCTAAAGCAGGCAGGCTCACTCAGAAATGACAAAACCTGCAAACAGCAAGTTGCCGTTGGATGCACGCCTCCTCCGGAGAGGTGTTTTGGAAATTGTAATCGTCCATCAATTTACCGCCCGTGAGCCGCCTTTGAACCGCACAAAGAAAGGTGCTAACGGTAACAACAAAACACTATATTCAGTGAGGAAGTGTGTCCTCTCCCTAAGGGTCTCCACTGGCTGATGATTGCCAATCTGTTGTATTTTGTCAAGCTGCTTTCCTTGAAGAAACCTGGAGGCTTTTCTCAGGTCTCAGCATCTTTACAGCAGAAGCTTCTCCCTCTCGTTCTGTCTCCAGGCTTAGTTTATTGCCTATGGTTTGAATCCTCAGTAGCGCTTAGTCCTTTATTTCTTTCAGTGGCTGGGTGCTCATGACCCTGCCTGTCGTGTGGTGCCCACCACACCCCTGCGAGACACCACTGACCCATTCGAAAATGGAGCGTTTTTTTCTGCCATGGTCAGGTTGGGCATGATTTCTCTCTCATTAGAGATGACAACAGATCAGATTGTGCTGCTCCCTACTTAGATTCCTGAAAGTCTTCCCATTACTCTTACCCTAAAACTTGCTCTCCTCACCCTGGGATGCAGGCCTTATGTGACCTGCCCCTCCCTAACTTTTGAATATTATCACCCTCACTCTCCCTTTTGTTTCTTTTGCTTCAACACATTGGCCTTCTTGCTGGTCCTTGAATTTATAAGCCTGTTCCCAGCTTGGAGGCTTTGTGTTTCCAGTCCCCACTGCCCGGTCTGTAACCACCGGAGATCCTGCCCCCAGCAGCGCCTGTCAGTCAGGTCTCAGCCCAAGTCACCTGTCCATGAGGTGTCTGAGACCATCCAGTCTGAAGAGTCCCAGCCGTTGCCATGCAATCACTTTGTTTCCTTGTGACGTGTGCTCTTTGTCACTGTGTGAAATTACCTTGTATTATGGGCTGACTTGTGTCTCCCAAAATTCATGTTGAAGTCCTCACCCCTGTATCACAGGACGTGACTGTATTTGGAGATAGGGCCTTTATTTATTTTATTTTATTTTATTTTATTTTTTTTAGCACTCAACCTTGTTTATTCTTTGAGAGCCTCTGCTTAACATAGACTACATCCTCTCCAAGGGTCCACAATTTACTTGAATCCTAAAAGGTAAAATTACATTTCTAATCTGTGAAACCACAAGAACTATTTTCAGGCTTCTAAATGTGTTACTGTCAGTTATGGAAGAATGGTTAAATATATTTTGACCCAAATGTAGTGTTAAATTTTGACTTGATATCTGAGTTAATAATCCTTATATAGTAACTTTAGGTAATCTAGGCTAGTTAAATGTGAATCCTACATACCTCTGTATTATTATTTTTTTAATTAAAAAATGTTTAATGTTTATTTATTCTTGAGATTGAGGGAGAGAGAGAGAGAGAGAGAATGCAAGCAGAGGACGGGCAGAGAGAGAGGGAGGCACAGAATCTGAAGCAGGCTCCAGGCTCTGAGCTGTCAGCACAGAGCCTGATGTGGGGCTTGAACTCACTAACCATGAGATCATGACCTGAGCCTAAGTCAGATGCTTAACCGACTGAGCCACCCAGGTGCCCTTCTCTGTATTATTCTTAAATATTGTTTAAATTTGAACAGATGTGGTTTCAGGAAGTTAGAAATATTCCAACCTATCAAAACCACCGAAACAATTAACAGGATAATTTTTTCTGATTCTAGTTTTTCCGAATTATGTATATTTCCAGTGTCTCGCTCTTCTAAAGATGATGATTGTGTTTTGCTTAGTCACTATACAAATTTGAGGGGTTGAATATAGAACAGTAAGAAGAAATTTACATTCACACGCAGTTCAGACAGAGGATCCAGAATGACATCTTTGGATACTAGTAAACTAAACTTGATTTGAAAACTGGTAAATGAAGGGGCAAAATCGAGCAGTTATTCTGCCTTTCTTTTTTTCCTTTTTCTTTATCTTTTTCTCTTTCTTTCTTTCTTTCTTTCTTTCTTTCTTTCTTTCTCTTTCTCTTTCTTTCACATTAAAAAAAGTTTATAATATTGGGTAAGAACATATGTAAAAGTGACTCTGAGTTCAAGTCATAATTATTGATGAAATGCAACTCAAACATGAGACACTCATCTGTCTTTTTTTTTTTAAGTGAGATGCTTTTATTATCTTTTAATTAAAAAAGTTTTTAAATGTTTCTTCATTTTTGAGAGAGAGACAGAGCACAAGCTGGGAAGGGGCAGAAAGAGAGGGAGACACAGAATCCGAAGCAGGCTCCAGGCTCCAGCTGTCAGCACGGAGCCTGACGCAGGGCTCGAACTCACAGACGGTGAGATCATGACCTGAGCCGAAGTCGGACACTTCAACTGAGACACCCAGGTGCCCTTATTTTATTTTTTTAAATTTAAATCAAAGTTAGTTAATATATAGTGTAATAATACTTTCAGGAATAAAATTTCGTGATTTATCGTGTACATATATGGAAACAGGGCTTTTAAAGAGGTGATTAAGGTACCATTTCCATTTATGCATTCCGCATGCACATCTCTAAAAGCCCCAGAAATAGATTGCATATATGAATCAATATTTATTGCAGAAGATGGAGGATGTTAACTTTCTCCCAATTATAATACCCTTGAAACTTTGTTTTGTCCCTTTTGTTGGAAAAATGAGACTAATAAACAAATTTCATCAATGGTGAAAGAGACAATTAAGGTAAAATGAAGTCCTCAGTGTGGACTCTAATCCAATATAACTGCCATCCTTAAGAAAAGAGATTAGGACATAGATTTAGAAAGGAATGACCGTGTGAAGACACAATGAGAAGGCAAGCCAGGAGGACAGGTCTCAGGTCTGCTGACACCTTGATCTTGGACTTCCAGCCTCCAGGACTGGGAAAAGTAAATTTCTTTTGTTCACGTAACCTAGTCTGATTTGGGGTTATGGTAGAACTAGCAAACTAATAGTCCTTATTTCTTTGTTTTGTGTGTTCTTTCTTTTACTGAAGATTGTCTGCTCCATGAAAGTAGGAACCATATCTATCTTCTCTACCCCTCTATCTTCAGTGCCCATGATAATTCTTGGCACCTGGTTGGGTCTCTATTTTTTTTTAACGTTTTATTTATTTATTTATTTATTTATTTAATAACTTATTTAAATTTTTTTTCAACGTTTTTTTTTTAATTTATTTTTGGGACAGAGAGAGACAGAGCATGAACGGGGGAGGGGCAGAGAGAGAGGGAGACACAGAATCGGAAACAGGCTCCAGGCTCTGAGCCATCAGCCCAGAGCCTGACGATTATTTAAAAAATGTTTTAGAAGTTTACTTATTTTGAGAGGGAGTGAGCATGAGTAGAGTAGGGGCAGAGAGAGAAGGGAGAGAGAGAGAGAATCCCAAGCAGGCTCTGTGCTATCAGTGCAGAGCCCAATGTGGGGCTCAAACTCACAAACCATGAGATCATGACCTGTGCTGAAATCAAGAGTCAGATGCTTGAACGACTGAGCTACCCAGGTACCCCGAGCTCTCTATATTTTTAAATGATTGAGTGATGCAGTCATGAACCGGAGCCTTTGTTGTTCAAGTTATTTTTGGCTATACAAATATTTTCATCATTCATTAAGTTAAAAAAAAAATAAATCAACCTCTTGCCTAAAGAATTGCTTCAAAACTTAGTCTTGAGTACCAGAGCTTAGAGCTTCTCCCCCCATGTTTTCACAGTTCTGTTCCATTTGTTCTCCAGTAATTCAACACCTTTCCTGCTCTTCTGTTTCTTCTTCTTTTTTTAATGTTTATTTATTTGAGAGAATGCACATTGGGGGGGGGGGTGGGAAGTGGGGGGGGAAGGACATAAAGAGACAGAGAGAGAGAGAGAGAGAGAGAAAGAGAGAATTCCAAGCAGGTTCTGTGGAACTCAATCTCACAAACTATGAGATCATGACCTGAGACAAAATCTCTAGTCAGACGCTTAACTGACTGAGCCACTCAGGCAGCCCTCTTCTCTGTTTGTTTCGAGACACTTCTCCAGACTCAGTCCTTTGTCTTCTTCCCCTGAGGTGCTTTGTCCCCCGTCCGGGATGCCGGTACTACAGGTGGCTTCCCTACCCTGAGCCCTGCCACAAAGCCCCTCAGCCTCTGTGCTGAGCAGCAGTGAGAAAAGCTGGCGTGCGTGCGCGCGCACACACACACACACACACACACACGGCAATGCTGAGTTCATAGAGTTGGAGGCCAAGTGCACTGTTATGCTCATCTTACTTTCACGCTCAGCAGCAGTGTTAACTGCTGAGAGCTCCTATCTTACTAGTACTGTCTTAAGTAGATTCATTTGTTTCTCCAACAAACATTTCTTGTGCCCTATTACACGCCGGGCTCTAGGTGATGCTCTAGGAATCCCAGCCTTCTGCTGACTCCTCTGTTTCCTCCCCACCACATCTCTGCTCTACAAGGTGAGGGACTGACCTCTACCACCTACATCTCCTGGAGCTCCTGCTGGCGGCTTTCTGGCTGAGTTCAGCCAATGGGTGGTATGAGAAAGCAGGAAGAGAGAGATGTCAGGGTCTTTGCTCCCCAGCTGGGTTTACAGCCCACGAGCCGGGCAGCTTGTCTTCCATGACGCGCCCTGTCACTGGCGTCTGGTTACAGCCCTGGGAGGTAACAGCTCCCCGGGCTTGCTGGCCTCTGGGTGCTTCTGAGCTCATCCATTCCTCAGTGTCCTTTTATTGAAGTTTCTCCAACGGAATCATCTGACAGTGACTTTCTGTTTCCCGCCTAGAGTCTGATACAGGCTTTATGTAATTTTTTACCTTTAATGTTTAGGAATGATAGAGCTTTTTAAAAAAGTTTTTTAAAGTTTATTTATTTTGAGAGCACAAGCTTGAGCTGGGGAGGGGTAGAGAGAGGGGAAGGGAAAGAATCCCAAGCAGGCTCCTCATCGTCAGAGGGAGCCTCCTGTGGGGCTCGAACTCACGAACTGGAAGATGGTGACCTGAGCCAAGATGCTTAACTGACTGAGCCACCCAGGCGCCCCCAGAACGACAGGACTTTTGCTTCCTCATCTACAGCAGCTTTGGAGATAATCAAGGTTGTGGCACTCAGGCTCTGGTCTCCGTGGTCAATGGTTCTGAGGGATCACCCCACATCCTGGTAGATTCCATTGTACCACCACCCCCTTGCTTGGTTGTCATGTCCTCCCTCACTGTTGTTCGCACTGCCACCGCTGCTTCTGGTGAAGCCAGTGCAGGCTCAGTGGAAACAGAATTAGGGGGCAGAAATAACAAGTGCCCAGGGTGGAAGTGGCCGGCCCAGCAGCAAGGGTTCTAGAGAGGCTGAGCTGCATTGTGGCTATGTGGGAGGGATGCTTATAGTTAGATCCTGCTCTACTTAGAGAACTGGAAGAGTCCACGGCTTCCAGAGTGGTATATCTGCTTATAGCCTATCTTTCTGTGCCTCAGATTGTTGTTGGAGGTGGTTTTAATATTTGTAAGATTTTTGATAGGGTGTCTGCTTTATTTTTCATAATACTGGTGGTGGTGGTGGTGGGGGTGTATTTAGTTGAATGTCAGTGCTATTTTTATGGCTCTTGAGATATTAGATGACATAAGCTTATAGCAGAAGAGCAGCTGGGGAGACAGTTACATAGGGGAAGACTGAGAAAGAGGGAGAGAAGCCCTAACAAAGTAGGGCGTGGACCCCGAGAAGGTATCAGTCAAGCTCCTATGAGGTGTTCACACACGGGCAGGGACAGTTTTGCGTGTGTTGTACTTTGGACTGTTATGTTCTAAGTGCTTCTTTTTATAATTTGGAAAAATCAGTGCAGTCTGATATATTTGAACTGTTACCTCTATGAATACCATTTAATATTTTTTCCAGAATGAAGCACTACATAAAATCTAACATTGAAGTTTTTAGATCTTAATTTTTTTTTTTTCTGAAACAGAGGAGAGGGTGCAAATGAGTGAGGGGCAGAGAGAGAGAATCTCAGGAGAGGCAGAGGGGGAGAGAGACTGAGAGAGAGAGGGAGAGAGAGAGAGAAGCGAGGCTCACCCGAACCAGGACTTGTGTTCACCTGAAGTGGAGCCTGTTTTCACCTAAAACGGGGCTTGTGCTCACCCAATGTGGGACTCAAATTCACAAACTATGAGATCGTGACCGGAGCCAAAGTCAGATGCTTAACGACTGAGCCGCCCCAGCGCCTCTACATCTTAATTTTCAACATACAAATGTTTCAGTTATGTTAAATTGATATGTTAAGTGGAGCACAAGGTGTCAGATGGTGAACCGAAGTTCAACAACAGACCACAAGAGAAATTGAAAGAGAGAGGTTTATTATTCACAGGTCATGGGGGGAGGTGCACAGCGTACCTCGAGAGGCCACATAGGTTGGTGAAGGCAGGGTGAAGACAGAGGCAAGACCTGGGGCACACACCTTTACTAGAGTCCGTGAGTAGAGTGCTTTGGACTTCCGAGGCTAAGGCTGGATGGGTGAATTCAAAAAAGCGGGGTTTTGGTAAACCCCATGGTGGTCTTAGCTAAGGGGCACAGAAGACATCCAGGTACTGGCAGGCAGAGGAGACTATGATCACAAGAGCTGCTGGGGAAGTCATATCAGGGACCTACATTTGCTGGTGACTCGGGCTGCTTTCCAGGACAGGCACCTGCACTGTGTCAGTTAACGGTCCCTGCAGGCCACCTGGCAAACAAAATGGACGCTCGGGCAGCAATACTATGGAGTAGCTTAGCCAAATTCTTGACAAAATAACATATATCTAACAAATAATACTGCCTTTTCAGTAATCATTATGATTACTGGGATTATGTAACTGGAATTATGAATCCCATTATGAAACTGGGATTTAAGGAAAGTTTGCCGGAAACTGGCAGGATGGTGTGTGCCCTGAAATAAATCTTGTCCAGGAAGATGTGACATATTACCAACGCAGGCTGGGTAGCGCTTACAGAAAATGGCATTCACACTTTGCTCTTAATACTTATCTTTATTATGAAAGTGTTTCTGAAGTAAAATGATCCTCATAATAATGATTGCTTCCAGAGATCAGGAATGAATAATTATATTTTCATATAAAAATCAGCGAAACACAACAATACATAAAGTAATTCTAATTGGCTAACAGTACATCATTCCATTTCTGACAGAGATGCCCAAGCACTGAATTGTCTTAAGAAAACAAGTAAGGTATTATCACCTACCCTATTTCTCACTGCAAATTAAAAACAATCAAATCCCAAAACTAACCCTCTCCCCCTTGCTTGACAAGAAATGGCTATGGAGGTAACTGATTCTGTGGGCAAACCGAGAGCTGATGAGAATCACAGGTTTAGAAGCTTTATGAAACTTTTCGAAATCACACTTGGAGGGTGTATTCCATCTTTAAATTAATGAATCTCTAAGTTAAAGTCCCAGAATTGCCACATAACTGTTCCTATTACAGAGCTAATTTATCTTTGGCAAGTAATCTTTAAAAGCCTCTAATTTTTTAAGGGCAGTTTTACAATGACAGTTTAAAAAATTACTGTAGGTCCAAAAGAAAAAAAAATTACCTCTATAAAATCTAATTTTTCACTTAGCACGGAGACCATACCAACAGCTGCTGCCTTGATTTCCAGGCCATGTGACACATAGCAAAAGAGGAAACCAAGCTTTCATGGACCTGTGTTAAGGAAAACAGGCTCACGTGGGCACAACAGTTTTTAATAAAAATGGAATCAGGCAGAGAAAGAAGTGTGGTTATCAGCTGACCCAAAGGCTACTGGAAAATGGATAGCCGGTAAGTGACAATATTTTGGCTTCCTTTTATCAAGAGTTCCAGGAGTCTGAAAGGAATGTGGGTGGATGAGATGAGCAAGACAGATCTTGGGCTAACAGTTCCCTCCCATCCGTTCCTGGCCATCTTGAGAATGTTTAGTCTTGTGGAGACACCATAAGATATGCCATCTGCTTGCCGAGACTTTTATTTCTTTGATCTGATGGGTCTTAGCTCGTGGCCATTTGGTAAGGCATTCCTTTCAAAGGCTTCAGGTTGAACTTAAGTTGGAAATACCTGGAAAAGACTAAAGTTCTCCTTTGGGTGTCTGCAGATCTTACAAACTGTTACTTAGGATGTTTTATCTTCTCTAATAAAAGCAGCACCAGGTATGCTCCTTCTGAATAGGTATTAGAGAAGTTACAACAGCATAGAGTGGACAAATGGACAGGCCTAGGGCTTGTCTACTAAGCACCCCCTAGAGGAGGGGGGGCCACACACACAAAGGCAAACCACAGGGTCCTTTGCTGGCCTGTTGCTATAAAGAACTACCAGGTGGCCATAGAGAACCAGTACTAACTACTACCTGGTGCATTCGGCATGACTTCAAGAATTGTTTATAATTACTGAGGGTATTCCTTTCGGGAACAGCGTGCTAGGCAGCAAGTGCAATGAATGGAGCTAACTGCCTTTCCTCTTTCCATACAAGTTACTTAACACCTGAAAGTGCCCTGTCATCACTTTCTCATCAGGCTGACTTTGATGTCATTTGTTTTTTTCTTGCTTGAATGTTATAAACATTTCAGGGATACGGATATTTATCTACAAAGCAGGAATCAGCCAAAGACAAAGAAAAAAGAAGTATGCTAATTAGTATCTTAAGACTTCAAATATCACATGAAATGTAAACATTTAACCTTTTGTTTCTAAAGGGTTTCTTGAAGCCTCTCTGGACACAACGACATCATCACAGACACAAATAAACAGAATCTTTTAACACCTCTGGAATTATTCTGTACACTTCAAATTAAGGAAAAATACTCAAATATTCAGGCAACTTTGGCATTAACATTTCTAAGAAAGGGGAAAAAAGAACTATCGATGCAAAATCATGAAGAGAATGGGAACAATCATTGGTGTCCATAAAGTTCTCTCTGAAGAGCTTTTTTGCAAAGACTCAGGTGAACTGAACAGAAATCTCATTTTTTACGTCAGCCCAAATAGCAATGAGGTTGAAATAAATAGAGTGGGAGATCCAGACCCTTTCTGCCCAAGGTGAAAGCATTCAGTTTGCTCAAATCCAACCTCTATAGAATACTCAGAATGGAAAGTTGGCAACAGAACTGAACATTTTGAGGTTCACCTACCAGTTTGGCTAAATGTGGTCGGACTTTATCTCATGGAAGAGTTATTTCTGTGACCCAACTGCTTGCTTTCTTTGGGGATCCTACCTTTCTTCCTAGTTCATTTTTGTCAGATACCTGTTTCATTATTGGATGGTACCTCAGGACACCATCTGTCTAGCAGCCTGGCAGGGACTGGATGTTAATAAAACCCTGGGGTGAAGCAGCAACCATACGCATTTTTTTTTACCAACATTCAGCTTAATAATCCATAACACTGACACTTACTCCTCTATTCTCAACATCTGTACCACTGAATTTGGAAATGCGAACTACATTTGGCTTATACTCTGACCTTAGGCCCTCTGTGATCCTAGCTCTGAGGCAAGAGGCCAAAGGGATCCTACCACTCTCAGCTGGGTGAGGAGTATGAACAGGAAGTTGAGAGGGAGGTGGGAAGTTTTTATTGTACACGATGGATAGTTTTTATGAAAAAAAATATGGGTAAGGATGAGTCTGTGATATTTTGGTTTTATCGTGTTTTTGGAGAAATATACATGTACATACATGGATCACACATTTTCATATCATTTATTGACTCAAGGCCAAATTCTACTCAATTTTCTACTTTTTTCCCCACTAAGAGATCTAGAAAAGCTATAGCATTAGAGAATAAAATATTACTTTTTCTAGACTCCTTCCCACATACCCCTTGGTACCCTGGGAAGGTTTGAATATGACCAGGAGGAAGGAGATCTCAGCACAGGCTAAGTTAATTAATGGGAAACAACACTCTCAGTAACCTACAGTTGAATTCACAAAATACACTTCCAAAGCTATGGCCTGGCACAAGTAGAAGATAAGATATCTCACATATTTTTCTCTCTCAGTCTTATCATGCTACCATGGGGAGGAGTAGACAGAAATGTATTATTTTTCATCTTAACAGGCCTACAAACACCAACTTTGATTAGTCAAAAAGAACTCTTTGCCCTAAAAGGCAAAATCAAATAAAAATCTATAGATATATAGGGGACTGTGTTAAGTTAATGTCACTGGTCACTGAGGCTCTGAGTATTCTCAGTCCTCCTTCTAAGTGACTTTTGGGAGAAACAAAAGTTTGCTTAGATTTGCCTTTGCTAAGGACTAACTCAATTTACTTCATTTCATGCAACTCTTCTAAACCATTAATTTACAAGCCAATCTTTTCAAATTATTCTTCTGTGGTGGGGTGTCAGATGATCCAAATTTGAACACATTGTGGTTCTCTGGTTTATTTCCCCCATTGAGAGGACTTGCTCCAGACACTAAAGCAAGGTACAACTCACTCTTCTTTTCCATATTCTAGTTGGTAAAAAAGGAAACTTTCACCTCAAAAATTTTCAGCTATACAACATGTTTGCTGTTCCATTTGATATATCTGCATTTTTATCAATGCAGACGTTGAGATGTTGAGATGTTGAGATGTCAGATGTTCAGATGACTAACAAGTACTATTGATGTTTTATGATTGGTTTCAAACCATCCACAACTTACACTCCTAGACATATTCTTGTTTTGTTGAATAAAATAATAAAGCTTTACAAGAAGAATTAGTTGCATTGTTTTATCAACAGACATATGTCTAAGGCTCTTTAATTATTACTGTGGACCTTATCAGAAACATACTATTTCGTATATAGGTGGGGAAAGATTTAATATTACAGTGTGAGGTTTTAGTTTGAGAGTATTAACTATTAACTCACAGGTTGCGAACTGTGGGCACAAAGATTCATCTCAATTTTTTTCAAAAATTAGAATCGAATGTGTATGGCTGGAAGCAGGATGTGCACTCCCTAGTATTTCTGCTGTTGTCTTTACTATCCTTTGACTCACATTTATATTATTGCACTGTGGTTCTGGACTCTTGTTTTGTTCATGAAGTAAGTGTTTGTAATACCTTTTTATTCCCTCTTACTTAGAAGTGGAAGAAAACAGATAAAGTCTTTGGTTTATGTGTATGGTTTTCTTACTTATACATAAATAACACTGCCATGTAGGAGACTAGAGCAACTTACTTTTCAACAATCTTTCTCACTGCTGATACTGCTGTAGTCCAGTAGAATTTTTATTATTTTTTTCTGGAAATAGCTCTATTTGAATAAAAATTCTTGGAAACTGAACAAATCTTCAAGGAAGCTAACCAAAGGGCCTCAAGTGCAACACTGCTCAGTTTCTAATAACAGGAGAGTCACTGCAGGTCATGTTTAAGGAGAAAAGACAAAGAGTAAAATCTTCCTTCTCCCACTGGTTTTACGTTACTCAGAAAAATAGAAACATCAAAATCAAATACTAGATAGGACACTTCCTCGAATGCTAGTTGCAATAAAGTGCTTTGCACCAGAGGTGACCTTTGCCAACTGTTCGAAGTCTCCTTTGCTGTCCCAAAATATGCTTAGCTTCTTTTTTTCATGACATGACAGAAGACTGTGGTAATTATAGGGGTAGTGCTGAAATCTGGTTGAAATCAGCTGTTCTCTGCTATTCTCAGATCAAGGGACAAATTCCCAATAGTAAGAATGACTTCATTGTTTGTAACTATGACCTTAAGCAAATGTCTTCCTTCAGAGCCAAAGCACTGACATCATAATAGAGAATTAAAAAAAAAGTCTCTGCAACCTACAAGGTTTATCTCCAATTAGCTATCATACTCACTAAAGAAATCTTGGCCGTGTGCACAAGACATTATGTCTATTTCAAACCATACTTTTAAATTTGAACTGCTAATTGACCACAAAGAGTGACAATTAAAAAACCTAGCTCATCCTGATTAAACTTTACACTGGGAAAATGGTCACTGAGACTATATAGGCAGTTTCAAAACAGGCACTGTAATACAAAGAAAGCAAACCTATTTGGAGTGGTACGAGAATCTTGCACTGGGTTTTGCTTGCTCTAAGTGACAAATTAAGCTGATGCTCCTAGTGAACTGAGTCATAGCAATAGAAAGGGGTAGAAGCAGATGGAGCATCTCCCTCACTGTCATGAACCCAGAGAGTAAAAGGAGTGAGGAAACCCTCTTTTGTCCACAGATTTACAAACAAATACGAAATATAAATAATATTCTAAGACAGTACAAATGCAAATACTGTTCCCTTGTGTCAATTACATACAGCATGCCTACATATAGAGAATGGTAATTCTTCTTCATTCACAGACAGGACATATGGCAGTGCACTATTCAAAATGCTTTGAGATAATCCTAATTTTTGTTTCTGGTGCTGAGATATAATGAAAGGAACTACATTTGCAACTTATTAAATGCTTCCAGGAACAAATAGTTCACTTTGTTCGGGACTTGTAGTTTTGAGTAATTAATCATCCACGGAGCAAGACCCAGTCAGGAGATACCCATTGGTACCACTGGTCCCATTGGTGGTGGTTGCAGTGTGGGGGTTCTTTCCTGGAGGTTCTGAATCTTCCTCATCTGAGCTAGACTCAATATCACTTCGATCATCCTTGGACACCTGTGGAATACAAGAAGGTGAATGCAACCAGCTCCTAAGGAATCATTAAGTATGGCATGCTCAGAAGTACATGTAATTGTACGTGAAGGGAAACATCCAAATGTTAAAAGTCAAAAAGGATAGGAATATTGCCTGTTATATTCCATTATAGTAAGTTCTCCTTCACTGGAGATATATAATTTGGGTGACAAAGTCAATTATCAAGGAATGTAGGTAGATTTGGGCATCATAGGGGGCTGGGCTAGACATACTGACTTTAAGGTACCTTTGGACAATAAGAATGTACCAGACCATGAAACCCACTCTTACTGGCAAAGTACCACACTATGCTATTGGAATGGCATTATAGGAATTTGGTACAAATGGATCAATTTACTCTCTGATGATCACATTCTCCATGATAATCCCATAAAGGATTAGCCACACTAATTGTGATATTCACTAGCTTAGATAATTTAAAAAGTCATTCTTATTTGGCTTTGTAATGCATTATTTTATGATTTAATTTGTTTTCCTATTCTATCCGCTAAAATTAAGTAGAAATTTTGTGTTATGTACTATGTAACAACTAATGGCAATAGGAGGCATTTTGGGAACCTGCTGGGTGAGGTCTAGTTTAAAATATTTCCCAAAGATTGGGGTGCCTGGGTGGCTCAGTCGGTTAAGTGTCCGACTTCGGCTCAGGTCATGATCTCACAACTTGTGGGTTTGAGCCCTGCGTCGGGCTCTGTGCTGACAGCTCAGAGCCTGGAGCCTGTTTCAGATTCTGTGTCTCCCTCTCTATCTCTGCCCCTCCCCTGCTCACGCTCTGTCTCTGTCTCAAAAATAAATAAACTTTTTTTTTAAGTTTATTCATTTATTGGGGCGCCTGGGTGGCTCAGTCAGGTGAGCGTCTGCCTTCAGCTCAGTCATGATCTCACAGTTTGTGGGTTCGAGTCCCACGTCGTGCTGACAGTTCAGAGCCTGGAGCCTGCCTCGGATTGTGTCTCCCTCTCTCTCTTCCCCTCCCCCACTCATACTCTGTCTCTCACAAATAAATAAACATTAAAAAAATTAATAAAATAAAATAAAGTAAAATACAATATTTTCCAAAGAAAATCTATTGATCATTATTCCAAGGTTCTTCAATCCTCCACCCAGTCTCATTATGTAATGAGGATCACAAACTTAGGCACCAGCATATAAATCTATGCATTACCATAAAGGACAAAATAAAGTCACAGTCTAACAACAACAAAAAAAAGTCATTTAGGGAGGATTTAAGAAAATCCTCAACTGCTTTTAAAATTAACATGTTTGAACCTCTTACTCTGTCTAAATTATGGTAAACATTTTTACCCAACAGGCCTTAAGCCATCTGAGTAACTGAGCACTGTTCATTTATTTCCTAAGTGGGGTAGCAATAGGGACCTGGGGCCTGGCTTCATTGGGTTTCCCAAATTTAGTTGCCCGTGATTGTCTAAGAAGTGCATTGGCAGAGTTTCCTGGGAGGTATATCGGAATGAACTGGGGGCTTTTTCACATCACATCCTCTCTCTGCCACCACTGCCCCCAACTTGAGAAGCCACCATTGCTGCAGGACAACGTCATCTCTGTCAGGTGGGTGTGGACAGGACAGAGTGTGAACATGTATGCATGGCACCTGCTCCTTTCTAACCAGAAACAACTAAAATAAATACGGTAAAAATGGACTTCACTCCAATGCTCCTTGAGATGAGACTGAACTCAAAAGGACCACCATCAAGAAGATTTAGATACAGAAAAACCAAAAGGACTGAATTATTTAGGATACTTTAACTTAAAAAAAAACATGGGTCACAAAGATAGCATGATAGTAAAGCACCACTACATTTAGAAATCCATTAGTCATAAATTAAGCTGCTAAAGAGGGAAGAAAACTCCAGATTCAAAGTGATTAATTTACATTTGCATGCTTAGTAAGATTATTTTTAATTGCATTTGGAAAAAAAGTCTATATTTATGTTACCTTCAAGGAAATTAATAATTTAACATGTCTCAAGATAACCCACAGAAAAATACTGTCCATTACCCATGGCCATGAAGAATTCTTACTGTTCTGGGTGAAGAGCAATGGCAGTTAAGATATTCTGAAGCCTGAGATCTGCCATAAAATTAATAATCATCTCTATGTAAGCCTGAGGAATAATTTGGAGAGAAGACAAGACGTCTGGTGGAAACAGCAATGCAATAAGGAGACAAGTAATGGAATCTACTGTGCCCTTGCATCTCCAATTACTGCTATACTGATAATATTGTGCACGTTGATGTAATTTGTATCCAAATGAGGAAAGGAGTGTGTTTTAACAGAAATACGTGCTCATTTTAAGGATGAAGAGGTCACAGAGAAAAAAAATGAACTTTTTGCCTCTCAATAGTTATTTGGTCCAAATATGTCGGATATATAAAAGCTGATGCTGAGAACTGCCTTCATAGTACATAACTAGATGCCTTGAGCTCCACAGAAGAGGCCAGGACCAAGTGGTCAGGGCAGAGCAGGCAAACAGCTGATGCTCGGACCTCCTTTCTGGACCACGTTGATCCTCGCCCCAACTTAGTTCTGTTTTTCCTACTTCACTTTGGTCTATTTCTCTTTTTTTTTTAGCAAACATGTTAGACACCAGTGAAAAAATTCCTCTCCTCCTGCTGGATCGTGCAAAATTTAGCAGGATACAAGTTCACGCGAAGGGCACTCACTGAGCTGTTCCTGGTATCCTTTGCACCTGGTGGGAGCCACATCTCAGTTAAAGCCTCTGGTCAGTGCCAACAGATTAGCCAGAACAATATGCATGGGAACAAAAGCATCTGCGTGCCCCTCCAATAGGCGAGAGTGGCACCCAGAACAAGGACAGAGAGAGAGGTCTGAGGAACTTACATGTAAAGGGTTCCACTTCCCAGCCTTCCAGGGTGGCAGAAGGAAGAGAACAAACAATGAAAGTAAGAAAATGTCACAGAGAACATTCTGGAAAAGCCACTGCTCTCAAGAAACTTTATTTGAATCAGCCTCATGAGTCTATATTTAAACAAAGAGATTTAGCTGAGTTTTATTGGAAAAATCACAAATGGGCATGCTGCATCAAGCAACCCTTTTCATAAAAGGAAAGAAATTATTAAATTTCTGTTTGGTAGAAGTTTAATCAGAGAAGGACCATGGGAGACAGAGGCAGTGAAAGAACACGACAAATAACATTATCATCATTAAATCTAGAATTATAAATATAGATCAGTGGGAATCGTCATCAAAGCGATACCACAAGTTAAAAAAAAATTAACTGGACAGAAGAAAATGAAAATTTGGTTTGTGTTTCTAGGAGGTTATGCTAAATCATGAAGAAAAAATACAAGTTTTGATGAATTTTGAAATAATAGTATTTCTGCTGATGAAGAAGAACCAAAAATATAATTTTCTGGGACATATTAGAAATAGCAAGTTTTATCTTACCTTGCCTTTTGAAATAGCTTTGCAAGCCATTTTTATGATCAAGTAAGACCAGAAGCAGTTCAAGCCTTGTACTAGCAACAGCAGTAGATTAAACACCCACCAGGAAGGGTAAGGTCCAACGATCTCCCAGCTTTCAAATAACGTGGTATTTAACACCCTAAGGAAAAAGAGAAAGTAATCACTGAACACAGCTTTCCACTTTGCTTTCAAAGGACCTTCAGTTAGTGCGCACCAACACAAAGCCAACAATATCCACTAACTAGTCCCACCCTGCAAGGATGGTCTGAAACGTGACCAGGTACTTGGAAGAGTCCTTGCTGGAACTATTTCCCTGGTTTCTTGACACTCATTTTAATTCCAGCTGGACCAGTGAACTTCTTCTCCCCTTTCACTTCTGTTGTCATTTCCTCCATTAATTTCCATGACGTTTTGGGTTGTCATTCTCTCTCTTACTACTTGTTAAAAGGCCTGTTTTGTCTCCAAAGTTGCCTTTGGTCTTTAAGTGTGAGGAATACTATTTGATAACATTACATTTCAGGAACAAAGGTTAATTCCAGAAACACTAGTTAGGAAGTTTAAACTGTATGCCTAGCACAGTGGTGGTTAGAATATACTTACAGCCAGGCAAAAAGTATTTGAAGTAATTTGTTCTCTCTGTAATCTATCATCAAGACCAGGATGGAGCAGCCACCTGGGGTAGGTACATGAGGGCTGGTTTCAGTGCTTCACTCTTGTCCCTGCTGAGTCCTCTCCTATGACTTTAGAAGTTGATTCATACCTTCTGGACTCATATTATTGTCATAAAGAAACATGGTGCCCACAGAACTTCACAATCACTCTGACTTCCTTGCTTTCCTCCTAAGCTTACTGCAGGGCTTTGTCTGGAGATCTAAGGATGTTGACCAAACTCAACTAAGTGTATTTCCACCATCTGCCACTGCAGTGCTTTCTGGGACCCGAGGAGAAGCTAGGTGGACAATACTTATTGGCTAAGGGGTAGGGATGGAAAACTCATAAGACATAGGCTACTCCCACAAAAACAGAAGACAGATATATAGAAAATTTAATTTTAATATAAGAAAGAGTATGATGAGTGCTTTGAGGGAGGTTAGGAAAACTACTTTGTTCATAAAAGGAAAGAAACTTAATTTGCACTTGGATAAGAAGAAAAAAAGGGGAATGGATAATAGACACAAACAGGTTTCCCATCCCTAATTTCAGCAACCCTCATTGATAGGCCAGAAGGAGATGCACAAAGTATGTTTCTGATCCTGTCACACCAGTAGTCTCTCGAGAACAATGTACAAAAATCAATAGTATGGAACTGAATTTTATAATTCATTATAAGTGTATTACTCTACAACATAGAATTCACTTTGGTGGAAAGGGACTAATATTAGAAAATCTGTTAATATAATGTATTACACATCCATGGGCCAAACTGGGACAAACCCAGTTATTTCAATAGCACTGAAAGGCATTTGGTAATGTTCAATTCCCCACTGCTGATGTTTAAAAACTAGAGCTCAAAAGATTTCCTTAATATGATTTTAACCAGCTCAAGTCAGCTGTCATCATATTTAATTTTTTAACATTTTTATTTAATTTTGAGACAGAGAGAGACAGAGCATGAACGGGGGAGGGGCAGAGAGAGAGGGAGACACAGAATCGGAAGTAGGCTCCAGGCTCTGAGCCATCAGCCCAGAGCCCGACGCGGGGCTCGAACTCACAGACCACGAGATCGTGACCTGAGCTGAAGTCGGACGCTTAACTGACTGAGCCACCCAGGCGCCCCGTGTCATCATATTTAATAACACCAGAGTTACTGCCTTTACAATCAGAGACAAACCACAACGAGCCAGCATCACCATTATTATTTAACACAATTCTGAAAGTTCTGGCCATTGAGTATGGTGGTAGAATGTCTAAGACCTCATTTGAAGTACATAAACATCAAATCTCTATAACTATTTTAGAAATAGCAAGCAATAAAAATTTCTAATAATAATAAACAGTTAAGAAATTAGTTTTCATTTTTATTCCAGAAATTATGAATTCACTCAAGTATTGAACATGTTTTAAGAGTTTCTTATGATAGAGAAAAATATGTAGTATCACCTCAACTTCATAAAATAAATATTGTTGACCTTTGAACAGCACAGGTTAGGGGCACCAACCCCTCATGCAGTCAAAACTCCGTGTGAAACTTTTGACTTCCACCAACTTAACTACTAATAGCCTATTGTAGACTGTAAACCTTCCTGATAACATAAACAGTCAACACATATTTTGTTTGTTATATGTATTATATACTGTATTCTTACAATAAAGTAAGCTAGAGAAAAGTATTAAGAAAATCACAAGGAAAAGAAAATTCATTTACAGTACTATATTTATTGAAAAAATCTATGTGTAAGTGGACCCATGTAGTTCAAACCTGTGTTAAGGGTCACATAGACACACAGAAAAGCCAGAAAACTGTAATTCCTTGAAAGGAATTAAAGTCATTATAGACTTTCTTTGGTGAATTAAGTAATTTTGTATTTTCTTCCTTACATTCTTCTTTTTTCCAAATCCATTAAAAATAATTAGAAAAAAAATACACGTTATTTTTAAAAAGGAGCACATTGGGATAAGCCTACATTCCAGTCTTGTTCATTATCCCAAGAGGCAGCCATACCAGCTTGCCAGCCCGGGGACAACAGATCGAAGTAAGGTTCAGCCCCATGGCAGTAAGGCAGGACTCACGCACCTTACACTTTTCTCTCTCCAGCACCTTGCAGAACACCTAGAAGTAACATGCTTTCTGGACATGTTGGTTGATTGTATGTGTGTTTAGTAATCAAATAAATAGGCATGCACAAGGCAGCTCTGGAAAAATAACAATTTTATTTCAGAACCAGCTCTGCTTTGTGACATATTATATGTTCTGACATTCAGAGGGAATCTAGTTTCATTTGAACAGAAAGAGGTCCTGTAGAAATAGCAACAATGATTGCATTATGCTATTCATTATAAATTAGCCTTTGCTGGATCATAGGTTGAGAGCCTTTTTCACCATTATGATTTGCTCGGCTTAATTTGAACAAGGTGTCATGCAGTCACTGGTGACATGGCATTCACATTAATTTCTGAAATGCTGCATCAGAATTCATAGGCTTTGCCATGACAATCAGTGGCACCTCTGAGATACTGCTCAGAAGTAATGGGATTTCTTTGAAAATTGACTTGGATGCCTGCAGAGACACTTGGGAAAATACACTCAGTGCACCCAGGGGATATATCTCTCAGTGAGAAGCTTGGTAAGAAAAACAATGTATTAGGAATTTAAACTGGGGAGAGAGATATTACACCACATGGACTCTGAAAAACAGCAAACCCAGGAAATTGGCATTGGTTTAGATACAGAATGTTTGATGAGGAAACTGTTCCTTTTTGGGCAAACTGTTGAAATGGTGATTACAGGATTTTATCCTTTCTTGGAGGTTAGGGTTAGGAGTATATACTTTAATGATACTATTGCAAATTTATGGTGATAAGCTCTGAACATGGGTTATCTCTAAGCACTCATAGAGAGAGGCTTCTGGGATGCTGGAAACGTTCCAGATCTTGATCCATATGGTGATTATGCGGATTATACATATGTAAGCTTCACGAATATAAAAACGTATCAAGCTATATACTGAACAGTTGGGCACTATACTGGGAATCATACCTCAGTAAAAGAAAATGGAGAAAGTACTTTGTGGACCAAATGCCATCAACCTCTGGCTTACATAATTACTATCATACCAATGTTCCCCTTCCTACCCCCCCCCCCCCCCCCCGCCCAATAATCTGGTTTCACCATATGGCTTCTAAGAAAATAGATTTTTTTCCTTTCCCAGGCAATGGGCTACAGTGTCAAACCTACTGTTGCTGCTCTCTACTGCTGTAGAGAGTTTGGAGCCATTAAGGGACCAGAAAGGACCATTTTCCTTTTCATTAATGTTAGGCTCACTTAACCACTAGATGGCACATCACGCACACACAAAGCATGCTCAAATAGGTCTATTCTACCAGAACTGTCTGCCAAGGTGTGGTTCCCAGCACAAGAATCACTGGATCTTCAGGTTACACTCTTCTTTCTAAGAATCTTGCTAAACAATGGGATGAGGAGGCTTCAGTCTACAGTTATTTCTTCCTGCATGATTCTTGATTCCTTGCAGGGCAAAGCTGAGCTCCAGGCAATTTTTGGTGACATGCGGATGCACCATCTTCTACCCCAACAGATAGTTTAGCCTTGATGAGTTATTTTAATGGATGTTTAATGAATCATAAGAATTTAATTTGACCATGACTTAAAATTACTTGTGCTCACACTTACCTTTTAGAGTCTTCATCTAAAATAATTATCACAGAAAGATTATACAGACTATCCTAGGTCATGGATACGGACATTAATGCAGAAGTGGAAAGTTTACAATCTTTTTTTAAAAGCAAAAACACAGTAGTAACATTTTACATGATATTTAAGGACTTATTCATATTCTAAGCATCAATGTGATTTCTGCTTTCCCTTCAGGCCTCAGAATTCTGGAAGTCTCATAATGTAACACAGCACAAGTGTAGACGATCTTCACTGTTGTCTCATTTGGAACAAGTATAACCAGTGCTTGATTCCTTCATTCTTATGACTGTCAACTCAAAGTTTAAGTTCATTATCTTTAATACATAAAGTTAGATGAACAGTCTCACTTTTGGCTCTAATCTTGCTTTTAAAATGTTACAGTAGTTTAGAGGTAGGACCACATATAATGGTGACTGAGATTTAAAGATGAGAGGCCAGGTTCTCTTGTTGTGTGAATGAGTTACAAGTGGATATTCATGATGAGCCCAAGCCCCTGACCACAGCAAGCAACCACAGACTATGCCTCACTCGTTCTCTCCACCCCTACCAAAGAGCTCCACCTGAGCCTTGGGTTGGGGATTTCTGGAATGATCTGTATAAAAACCACAACAATAATTGGACCCATGTCTAATATCCAAAGAGAGCCAAGATTGCTTCTCTAGAAGAATCAGGGTTAAGGTCTCACTTTGAGTAGAGCTGCATAATACAAATGAGGGTAGATTAAAAAGTAAAATTTGCTTTACAGTCAAAATCAAGGTGTTCTTTACTTCAGAGCTTTTGAATGGTCTTGGCTTTGCTTTCCTAGGCAGATTTCAGTATATTTCATGATGTGTGGATCTCTGGCATATATTTTCATTTGAAACTACACGAAACATAAACGCAAAGTAGATTTAACCTAAAGGCAGTCAATAATCTACTGGCATGTTCTGCTCATGTTAAAGTAGATGCTGACACAAAAGCACTTAAAACTTACTCTGAACAGAAACACTGGGTACTTAATACCTGAAAAAGAAGAGTCTGATAATTAATTCACTGTGATATGCAATGTTCTTTGTCCTGGTTCTCCTAAGGTAATAAAAGCTTGAGGCCTAAACAATTGGTCAAGCGTTGCATAGGCAAGGCTGCAAAAGGCTTAAAACCACGTGTGTAATTTTCTTTTAACATATAATCCCCCCAGCACCTCAGATTTTTCCAAAATGCTATTGTTGGTTGGCAAGTTGTTTTGGAGGAAAGCTCTGGGTAGCTTCTAGCATGGGTACCAAATTATTTTGAATAATAGATTCATGAAGTTTGTAGCAGACAGAGAAGTAATCTAACAGGAAGCTAAACTTGAACATGGATGGACCATCTCTGATTTAGCAGTGGACATACCTGTTCTGCCATTTTCCCATCTGAATAAGACTGTGGGATCAATTCATTTATTTTTATTTTTTGGTCCTAGCTTGACCAGACTTAGGAACTGGTCACTTATACTCTTGTAAGTGGTGACTTCCTGGCTGGGGCAGATGTTTTTCTCAAAATTAGTCACTGCCCTCTTGGTGCTCCATTGCTGTCTGTCCGCCTGAATTCCCAACCCCTCCACTCGTCCACTTGTCTATGTTACTGATCTGCCAACCCGAGTCCCTCTAGCCAAGGCCATGTCCTTGATACATTCTGATTCCAACATGCTTGTTTTCAACCCTCTGCCTAGCTCTGTGTTGCCCACATGCCCCTTAAGACAGACTTCTGACTGGTTCTCTATAGCTAATTTTTATTGAGTAATTGCTGTGTGTTGAGCACTGTGCCAAACATGTTACACACATTGTTTCAGTTAGTCCTTTCTACATCCCTGTGAGATCCCTGTATAGTAGTAATACTTATACTAGCCAGTATTTATTGAGCATTAACTACATGCTAGGAACTGGGCTCTGGCTTTACATAACTCATTTAATCCTATTTTTTTTTTTTAAGTATCTGTTTTACAGATGAAGAAACTAAAACACAAGGAATGTAAATAAATTTTCCAAGGTCAGATCTAGTAGGTGGGGTCAGCTGGGATTTGAACCCACCTGTGTCTACTGGTCTGGGTCTTTAGGTCCCACTATTCCTACAGTCTTTATTCAGCTCCTCCAGACCTTTCCTTAGTCCTTCACCCTTGGCCCCAGCACAAGGCCAACGACTGCCATGTTACAACAGAGAAAGTACACAAACACACCTGTGCTTTAACATTTGTGCTTCCTATGGCCTGTCATTCCCGGCCCTTTTTCCCTGGGATTTTTATCCCTTGGGTTCATTATCTGCTTCCAGGCCCCTCTTGCTTAAATGACCCATTTGGGCTTATTTAACTGGTTTTCCCACTGTGGCCCACCCCATTCAAACCCTAAATCCTGACACAGAATGATCTCCATTACTGGACATCATATAATGCCTTTCACCAATACCGTGTCATGTATATGAAATATTTCAGACATAAAAGCAAAGATCTTGTTCTAAAAATGGGAGAAAGTGGGAGAGAGAGCCTTGTGCCTCCTGGGCAGGTGAACATCTAAGAAAGTCTGAGATTCCAGGAAATCATTCTCCACTTTCCTAAAAGAGTGTAAAACCATCACCCCATCATCATAGACTTAGGGTGGAAGACCAGGTTCTGAAACCTCCCCTTTCCTGCTCTTTCCCTGAAGGGCTGCTTTATGCTCATGTCCATTGTAGGGACCATGCCTAGCAAGGCCAGTGAGCAGGAAAATCTCACAGCTTGCCATGGGTTTCTTTGCCCTTTTCTCCCTTTTCCCTTCCCTTGGGGATGTGAGCCGTATTTTTTGTAGCAGTGAGAGAAAACAAAGGCCAAACACATACCAAAGTGGAACTCTGGTTGTGAGATTCTTTCTCCTATCGTCAAAGTTTCTGAGTCTAATCAATTAGAGTAGAAAAGACTGCCCATTCCTAGAGTCTAGCGAACTCATTCCTGAGGGGACCCACTGGGCTCTGGTAAGAAATGCAGAGGGAAGGTCTAGTGGCCTTGTAGGAATATGTCATTTACAGTCTGGCTATTTACAACAGGAACATAGGCTGGTATAGTTATTTGCTTCTTGGGAGTGAATATCTTCCATTTGGCTCCCCATTCCAGGCAGTGGCTGGCAGCTGAGGCTGTATGTATTTTCTCATTAGCTATTTAAATAGCACCTTCTGTGTGGGAATGGCTTTTAAGTCAGAAGAGTCTGCAGTGTGGTGGGTCCATGGTTATTTCTTTGATTACAGCTCATGGTGATGTGGTCTGCACATTCCCTAGAAAATGAAATGAGGTGTGCAGCACCCATATTCATACCTATGTGCTGGGATTTCTGTGGGGAAATACAAAATGAGCATCTCTAGAGATGAATGGTAAGCAAGCATTAGTAAAATACATCACTGAGTCAACTGAACTATTTAAGAGAGCCTGAGTAATAGTAATACTTCCATTTGAAAGAAGTTCGAAGAATTTTCATGTTTATTAGACTGAGTCTCAATGATAACCTATGAAGTTGGCAGGTCAGATAAGATACCAACTTTTTGGTCAGGAGACCAGGATCTTAAAGTCTTATTTAATTATCCAAGGTCACAATATTATAGTTTTTGTTGTTTTTAATTTAAACATATTATTGCTTGGTCTCCTCTTTTTAAAAATTACGTCAAAACAGAGGATGTGTACTCTCCATAAAAATTTTAGCAAAGAAGAGTTAATAGGGAGGTTCAGAAGACATCATGTTTGGGCTGGCAGGCTAGCAAGACAGGAAGAATACGGTCCATCTGCCTCCTAAAAATCCCTTGAGAAGGTTCCAGTACAGTCTTGGCTCAGGGAGAATTTCCATATTTAATTATTCAGGGATCCACCTCCACCCAGTGTAGAAGCCTGAAGAGAGTTGGCATTACCTTAGAAACTCTCTATTAGAACTTCTGGATCCTACCTTCATTTGCCTAGAAGCCTACTGGTGAGATCTTTCTGCCCTATCAAGAGGTTTTCCTAGAGTAATGAGTCAGATAACAGGTTAACCCGAAATTACTAAAAAAAAAAAAAAAATCCCCAAGCTGAACAAATATTAATTATGTATTTTCAAAGAAAAAAATCTATATCCTCACTAGCATATGTATGTCCTCTGGTCCTCAAGAAAAACAGGCCCACTCACTTAGCTAGCATGCACCAACTGACTGGTAGGTCTAAAAGGTAAGCTAAAGAATATTTTCTGCTAAAAAAATGACCCTCTCTCCTCCTCCTTCCTGATTGACTTCTTATTCTCATATCCCATGTCTTATTAGCTTTGAGACTCTGACTATAATCAGTTCTTTCTGGACCACATATTTTCATAGGGTCTCCCCAGTGTTTGATGCCTGGCTTCCCAACTCTCTGGAAAACTCTGGCTTGCATGATGTTCCCTGCTCTAGGTGTCCCTGTCCTGACTCCTCCCCCCCCCCCCCCCCCCCCCAAACCCCCCCCCTAGCCCGTGGGTAGAGATGGAGAGTAGAAGCAGGGCTTGTGGGAGAGAGGAAAGAAGGGTCTAGTTTCTGACTGTACCTACCTAGATTGTATTAAACCTCACTCCTAGTTATTAGCTCTGTGTGTGGGGGTAGGATTTGGTGTGTGGCATTTCTACACGTGTAAGAAGTCACACCCTACTGGATTCTACTGACCTTATCTCTGGGAAGTGTTACTGGCATTTTTATTGTCTCTGTTTTTATTTAAATGTTTCTAGAATTCAATATTTAATTTTATCTTCGAGAAATATTCCCCCAAATTTTGGAAGTGCTGCTGCAAAGAAAAAATGTATCACAGGTCTGCAGTCTTGAGGGACACTGCACCGTACTATTAACTTCTGGTTGGCAAAGAGATACAGTTAATGTGTCTTGAAGAATTGCCTCCCTAGAGTAAATCAGGGCTGATAGAACCAAGCTGTAAGATGCTGAAAATCAAGGAAAACAAGCAAATACCTGCCACTCCCCCTCCCCGCCCCCCCCTTAAAGGGGAAAAAGAAAGAAAAAGGGGAAAAAACTCAAGGAGAGTGAATGCAGAGATTTAGACATGAAAAATATGCTTTTGCAGGCTTCAAAAGTTTGGAAGAAAAATAACAAATATGAAACTATATGCATTGAACAATAACAGGGCAAATGATTAACAAAAACACTTCTAATCACAGCATTCTGGCTAAAAATGAATAGAAATCATGTTAACTGGAATCATTTCCAAAGCACAGACATGCTTGGGAGTGTGGGTGGTAAGTGAGCTTATGAGCTTACTCAGAATCTAAGAACAGGTGGCAACGAGTGTTATGTGTGAACCAGAAGTCAAAACACCTGGATTCTACGCTCAGTCTTGCATTCACTGTTGCTATGATGTTGGGAGTCTTTTTTTTTTTTTTTTTTTTCTGAACGGAAGTTTCCTCATCTAAAAAGAAAAGGCCTAAGATAAGATGATTACTAAAGGTTCTTTAAGCACTAACATAAATAGCCATACAAATTCTTATGTTTTTAGATTTACCTAAAATTTGACCTTTTCTGGTTATTCTCTCCTTGCATAAGAGACCCACATCATTGATGTAATCTTTTCAAGTGAATGACACTCATTTCTCTGAATCTAAAACTGGACAACTAAGGCCAAGAACACAGGAAAGGTTTTGTTTCATTCTACTTCCAGAAACATGGGAAAAGGTAAGAAAGTAGAGGGGTGCCTGGGTGGCTGAGTTACTTAAGCGTCTGACTCTTGATTTCAGCTCAGGTTATGATCTCATACTTCATGAGATCGAGCCCTGCGTCAGGGCTCTGTGCTGACAATGAGGAGCCTACCTGGAATTCTCTCTCTCCATCTCTCTCTGCCCCTCCCCTGCTCATGGTCACTCTCTCTCTTCCAAATAAATAAATAAACATTAAAAAAAAAAGATAGTAGAAAGCAAGGCAAAATGTTTAAAATCCCATCTTTAAGAAGGGGCCAATGAAGGCTGTAAGGCCTTGAGAAACTGTCATATTTATGACTGCAAACCTCTGCATAACTCTGGCTCGACTGTACTCTGAAATAGTGGGGGCAGCCCTAGCTTTCGGCAGCAGGGCATTTTCATCAGAATACAATGGCTACAGGATTCCTCAGTAAGCACTCAACTAAGCTTGGTTGCAGCTGCCAGCTATGTGCCCAGTTCCCTACTGGTGCACTCCATCAGTTGCTTCTATGTGTAACCAGGCAGTCAGGGACACACGTGGCTGGCGTGACTTGTCGCTGGAAGTATACCCACAGCCCCTGGCTCATATTCCTGTCCAAGCCAGCAAAGCTAGAAGTCACCAACAACCAGTTTAATGATGTGGCTCTCTTTTATTTTCAATCTGTGTGAAAGACCCGAGGCACAGACTATATAACTTGATGCTGCTAGACACATACCACTGTCAAAAACAATATTCTTATAATTTTCCCCCTATGATCAGTATATACCGCTACATGTTGAATAAAAAAAATGACATCTCCAAAATTAACAAGATATCCTGGGTCCTCCGTCACCAACCCATGCAGCTATATCCCTGACAAGAATTTTAAGATGGGTAAGACTCTATACTCAAAGACCTTACAAATAAAAGGAGAACAGATAAATGCATGGATTGTTAAGGTAGAGTATCTTAATATAATAGGTGTTCCAGGCAAAGGGAGTATTTTGAGTAAAGGTTTAGATAGCCTGGAAAAGCAAAGAGTATACACAAAGAATCATGAATAGTTAAACTGTGTACCTGTTATGCAGTCATGAGAGAAAGAATGTTGGTTGGCATGACTTTGTGGAAGGTCTTTCTTGCTAGGAAGAGAAATCTATATTTACAATGGAAAATAAGGGAAAGTCCTGGATGATTTGGGGATGGGTAGGTGGGTGGGGCTGGAGTAGGCCTTGATTTAGAAAGAATCTCATAAAAACTGTGTTGGGAATGCTTTCCAACAGGAGAGAGAAGGTATGTGGGGACACTAGGTGCTACACTAGGGGCTACCACAGAGATCTTGGCAAGGGGACACAGGTCTCAGAAACAAGAGCAAGAGAGAGAATAGCATCTGGGAGAAACATGGCTGCTCTTCAGAAATAGTGCCCAGTGATTGTGGCTCATGGAAACAGATATTCCAGAATGGTGCACAGCAGAGGGAGAGAAAAAGAATAGGAAGAATGAGATTTTTCATATGAGAACAAAGCCCCGATTTATTTATCAAAATAGCACTGGCTCACATAATGAGAGTTTACACCCGGGTACAGTACCCGGGTGGTGCCAGACCACATCCTAAGCCACATCCTCAGTCCTTTTCCCTTAGGAAGGCAGTCAATTCATTTGTAACAACAGGTTGTTAGTATCCTGGAAAATAACAAATTCCTGTCCATATTTAAGCCCCCAGGTTCTTTTCACCTGATACTTACTGCTATAACTTCACCTGGTGTGTTGGCCATTAGTATCACTTTTGAGGTAGTAGGGTTTTTGATCAGGGTGATTGCCATCATCGGTATTTAGCCAAGTGACACACACCTATCTTTTGAATAATATGGAGGCAAGCAAGGGATGTTTGGTTAATTATTTGAGAACCAAGAAAGTTAAATGGAATTCATTTTATTTTTATTAAGTTTTTACTGTTTGTCCAACATGGCCCCCACTGTGGGGGATCCATATTAGTGTGCCTCACAGAACTCCTAATCTAGCTGGGGAGCGGGGGTTGGAATATAAATTGGCATACTGTATTTTGTGGGTAGTGTTACAATACGTATCAAAAGGGGCCCATCTACTGGGCCTGTGATTCCATTTCAAACATTTGTCCTAAGGAAGTAATCAGGGATTTGTGAAAAGATTTAGCCATAAGGATGTGCACTCAAATACTATTTATAATAGCACACTACTTGAAACATCCTAAATTATGTCCCAAAATAGGGCACTCATAAATAAACAATGACCTTTTCATAAAATGAAATAACTGCAGCCAATAAGATTATGTAACAGAAGAACATTTAATGAAATAGAAAAATGCTTATAATACAATGTTAAAGGAGAAAAGCAAAGCTGTAACCACTAAGTGCTGAATGATCTCATTTTGGTAAAAAAAAAAAAAAAAGACAGACATAATTTCAAGTCCATGAAATGTTAGAAACAAATACATCAGATTATGAACAGTGGTTATCTTGGAACTATGGGACTGGGCTTTTTTATATCCCGTAAAATTTCTATTAATGAATATTTAACTACAATATTTATATAATCACATAAATAAATTGAGTTTAAGTTAAAATTTTGAGGAAGTCACATGAGAATGCTAATAGAGAGCTAAGTAGTGACAAAAGCCACCAAAGGTCTTAATTAGGGCAAAAAGGGCACAGATTTTCACAGAGCCACATGGATTTCCCAACAGCCCCCTCCACTAAGTCTCAGAGCACAGTCCAGCAGCCTTGCTTGGCCAGATGCCATTCTCCTCAAAGCCCCAGCTTCCCACTCTGGATGAGGAGACAGGAACGGGCAGCACTTGTCTGTGGTGGCACTAGCTGCTGCTCCCTGACCCCTCAGGCCGACACCCTTTATGTGAGTGGGAGAAGGGGTGCTCTCTGGGAGTACTGAGGAGTGAGGCCAGGGAAAAGCAGGGTGCCCCAGCCGTGGCAGAGCCCCTGCCTATCTGGGACGGGGCCGTCCACAGTGCTCACCCTAAACACAGATACTCTGATTACATCTGAACAGAGGAAGCAGCTCTGTGGGCTCATTCAGGGTCATGGGTGGGGGGACTCTGAAAGGGATGAGGGGCCAACTTAAACACACATCATTAGTACATCTGATCACTTCTGTCCTGGCCATGTGGGTTTGTTGGCACGTTTGGGGCTGTGGCCTGTGTTCCTGAAATTTCAAGCTTGATAACTGGCTTGGGAACTGTGAAATATGCCTGGTCTCTGCACTCACCTTCTGTTACTTTCTTATTTCATGGTTTTGTGAAAAAACTGTATTTTGCAAGATGTAAGAGAGAGCTTCTGGAAACCAGGGGTTCAATCCCCATGCGATCTTATCTTGAGGGGGAGGGGGACATGGAAAAGGGAATGGAGAAAGGGAGAGAAGGGGGACCGTAGGGGGAGAATGGGCCGCTGGGGAAGGGAGCCAGAGAGGAGGAGACCGGACACCTGCTCCCCTGAGGCATCACACGGGTCTGTATCTTGAATGAAAGCCAGGCCTTGCACAAACTCAGCCTGACATTTAATACCACCCACTTCTGGGATTAAATGTTACACTAATAAAAAGAGAGCCACAAGATAAATAGCCGGGCCTTTGAACTTGGGAGAGGGAAGTGCCCTTGCAGAGCCTGGGGCCTGAAACTTGAAAGCTCCTTCTACCAGTAATTGCCAGGATGGGGATTTGCCTGCCGTGACCTATTTGCTGGCAAACTCAGAGCAGGTGCAAATTCAAACAATTCTCGGAGGAAGAAAGAAATACAAACTCTGCCTTGGGAGGGAGGGAAGGCACAATGCAGCAAACCCAGAGCCCTCCTGGCCTGACTCCAGGGGCTGCTCTCAGGGAAGGCCTGCAGGCTCAGGAGCTGGAGAGCAGAATTCTGTTGCAGAAATCCCTACTGCAAACACATAAAGTAGGGGTCCTCGGGTTAGTGGTTTTATTTGGTAAAACTCATCTTTGAATACTTAAAAGACAGTACACAGAGTGTCCAGAGTGGGGGAGGGGTGTGGTTCCTCTAAAAAGCAAAAAAAAAAAAAAAAAAAAAAAAATTAAAAAAAAATAATTTCACTGAAAGGACAAGACACTCTATCTGTTCCTACTAGTTATAGTGTGTTTAGTTGTACTTATCCATTTAACCTCAATTGGTTCTTTCTATAGTCGCTGATCAAGAATAGAGTGCTTGGGTGTCTGGGTGGCTCAGTGGGTTACATGTCCAACTCTTGGTTTTGGCTCAGGTCATGATCTCAGGTTCACGAGTTTGAGCCCCGCATCAGGTTCCATGTTAAAGTCTGGAGCTTGCTTGGGATTGTCTCTCTCTCCCAGTCTCTCTGCCTTGCGCTCTCTCCCCTGCTTGTGCTCTCTCTCTCAAATTAAATAAATGTTATAAATAAATAAATAAATAAATAAATAAATAGTTTTTTTTTTTTAAAAGAATAGAGTTTGTATAGTCAACAAGCTGAATATAAGGCTTCTACTCTCACATACAGAAATAGCAATAGCCAAGGCCGTACCTTAAATCACGGAGGATGTTTCTTACATGACATTGGCTACCTGGTGTGCAGGGCCTAGCACCCTGTCAGGAGGTTTAAGTGGCATTTGGGTAGCATCTGAAGCAACTGTCATTCACATACATCATAGATGCTGATGAGACACGCATCACATCTTCACGGGAAAAGTGGGCAAAGGATATGAACACAGTTCACAAAAGAAATACAAATGGCTTATGAAAACACAGGTGGAACGTTCCACTGTGCTTATAATCCAATACATACACAATTAAAACGAGAGTTATGGATGCTAAGTTTTAGGGTTGATGTGTCATGATGTCTTGCAGCCCAATTTCAGATGATTTGGCAAATGCAAGAGAAATGCAATGTGGATAAAGAAATGTAATGGGTCTTGTGGGTGCTAACAGTTGACAAATGCAGGTGAGGAGTATATGAGCATTCATTGTATTTTTTCAGATTTTCTATGGATTCAAACACATTCAACCTAACAAATGTATTAAAAGAGGTAACATTTACTACCCCTGAAATCATTGTTGCACTATACGCTAACTTGGATGTAAATTAAAAAAAAAAAAAAGGTAACATTTAAAGTATCAAATCATCATATGTATAAAAAAAAAAAGGTAACATTTAAAGTATCAAATCATCATATGTATAAAAAAGAACACAAACCACTGTGTTGTTAAGTTTAAGGTAAAGCAACACTCATATGAGGCCAGAGCGTAAGTTGGTGAAATATTTCCAGAAAATATGGCTGTACATATAGAGGATACTTTTAAATGATGGGGCATGTAGGTGGCTCAGTTGATTGAGCGTCTGACTTTGGCTCAGGTCGTGATATCACAGCTCGTGGGTGCGAGTTCCACATCAGGCTCGCTGTTGTCAGTGCAGAGCCCGCTGCGAATACTCTGCCCCTCTCTGTCCCCTTCCCCCACTTGCTCTCTCTCTCTCTCTGTCTCTCAAAAATAAATAAACATTAAAAAAAGAATATTTTTAAATGATTTTTTATCCTCATAAATTTAGTCATCTATCTTTTTTTTTCTTAATCTTTTAAAATTTTATTTTAGAGAGAGAGTGTGTGTGTATGCTAGTGGGGGAAAGGGGCACAGAGACAGAATTTTAAGCAGGCTCCATGCTCAGTGTTAAGCCCAATGCGGGGCTCAATCCCAGGACTCTGGGATCATGACCTGAGGTGAAATCAAGAGTCGGATGCTCAACTGACCGAGCCACTCAGGTGCCCCTGCAATGTTGTTTTAGTGGCACAAAAAAATGGTTAAAAATGCATACCTATAGGGTGGAATGTTATCTGTACATTAAAATCACGTCTTCTGTTTAATAAAATCCTCACAATGTAATGAAAAGTGAAAAAAATTATTAAAATATATATATGGAGTATGATCCCTAATTTTATACACACATGTATAATGGGAGATTAAAAGAAAATATTCCAAAGTATTCACATTAGCTACTTCTGATTCCAGGGATTTAATATAAAGCATTTTCCATATTTTACAAATGTATATATCATTCTTATAATTAGAGAAAACATTTAAAAGTTTTTTTCAAGGTGATTGTATAAGAAAATCTTTATCCTTTCAGGGCGCTTTGGTACCTCAGTTGGTTTTGGTGCAGGTCATGATCTCATGTGTGGGATCAAGCCCCACACTGGGCTCTGCGCTGACTGCTCAGAGACTGCTTGGGATTCTCTCTCTCCCTCTCTCTGTCCCTCCCCCCAGGCTCATTCTCTCTCTCTCTCTCTCTCTCTCTCTCACACACACACACACACACACACACACACACACACACACACTAAGTAAATAAAATATTTAGGAACAAAAGAAAATCTTTACCGTTTCAAGTTCAAAAACACCTGTTTATGTTCCACTGTCAGAGGAGGAAGAGGCAAAGCTGAATCTTCAGTGTCAAGGCGGGACACCATTAGCAATGCCCAAAGAACCAGTGCTTCTATGACGAAGCATATAACAAGTGCTCTACAAATACCTTTTTGTTTTAAACAAATATTTTTGGTTAGTGGATAAGCATGCATGTGATTTTTAAGTATGTATATTCCCGAGTTTGGATAATGGATAATATCGATTGAGAATGCTCAAAATCAACTTTTAATTGGAATGTTTTTCAAGGTAAAACTAATCATCCTTCATCTGTAGAATTCAGAAACCTGGTTGCCCCCCCTCCTACTTTGTGCTGTGGGCTTCAAGAAGCCTGTTCTATAGGCGGGCTGTTCCCAGTCTGGCTGCTCATGGGAATTCCCTGAACATTAGGAGTACTGCTCTGGCCATAACCAGCCTCCAGAGTCTAATATCAATGGTCTGGGGTGTGGCCTGGATGACAGACTCTTTAATAGGTTCCTGGATGACTTTAATGTGCAGGCAAGTTTGGGAACTAATTCAGTAGGGTTTTTTTCTCTTTTGTTCTACCTTCTGTAGTCATTTTTTAAAAATCTATAAACAATTCTGAATAACTTTTTACTGATCTATTTCTGCTGTCAATAGACTGCAGATTAAATGATTATGGGTCAGTTATGATTGTGTGGGGGTTGAATGATATTTACCAGGCTCTGGAGTGCCTGGGTAGGTCCATCAGTTAAGCATTGACTCTTGGTTTCAGCTCAGGTCATGATCTCATGGTTCGTGGGCTCAAGCCCCACATCATACTCTATGCTGACCATTTGGACCCTGCTTGGGATTCTCTCTCTCTGCCCCTCCTGTGTCTTTCTTTCTCAAAATAAATAAATAAACTTTAAAAAAAGAAGATATTTACCAGGCTCTGCATGAAATGTTATAAATTTTGTTCTCCTCCCCTACTTTAATGAGGACAATAGATAGAGTCCTGAGCTTAAGAATCCCCAATTTTTGAGGTTTCAAACTTCCCTAACTCAGAAATTCTTGAGGACTTGCTTACCCTCTAAACTTATGTTTAACCCTCCAGGATTTTGTAGGAATTGTCCTTTGAAGAGAGCATGAGTTTGTACACTCATTCAGATAATAAGCAAACCCTGACACAGAGGAAGGAGAAGGTCCAGAGGGACAGATGAAGCCCAAAGCCAGAAAAGTTAATGTGCTTTTATTCCTGCCCACTGTAATTCATATCAAAAAAGATTCCCAATTACAAAATGATGTAAGAAAATTCCTAAAGACTCTTTTCCTTTTTTTGGCATTGGGAATCAGCTAATTATTGCTGAAACAAAAATATTTTTAAAAAATGTTTAGGGCCCACACTGCTTGTGTTCTAAGTATACCCTTCATCAGCCTGTTAGGCATTTGGCAGGGAGTGTCCTTGGTGAATATTGTGATTCTTCACCCAGTTATGATGACTTGGATCACCGAACATCCACATTGTTAATGAGAACCTGTTCACTATAGATTTTTACTTAATAAAAATATTCCCCTTTCGATTCAGTCAATATTATCAAGTTGCCCAGGATAGATCACTACGCTTCCTATGTTTCAAACACCACAAGAGAATGGATAAAGGGAGATTTTCATGTTGATTTTGGAGAAGCCACTCTCACAAGGCTCCAGCTAGCAATGCATTGTCTCTTCACCTTCCTGGAGCTGCCCTCCTGTCAGAATGGCAAGTACAAATGTGGACACAGAGCTGCCATCTCATTACCGTACTTCTCTTGCTGGGAGGGTCAGGACTGGCAGTAATAGTGTGAGACCCTGGGCCCAACTATGCCCTCCTCGCCTAAGATACAAACAATGGAAAATCAGTCCACCTGGAAAGGTAACCAAAGTCCCATATAAGCAATCATCCTGAGGAGATGGGTGTCAAGGGCAGCAAGGAGTTGTCCTACTGCTCTGTAGCAGTGATGCTAACAGGCTTCAGGGACACTCATACCTACTGGAATCAGTATCCTGCTTTAAACCTTCTAATCACTACCCACTGCGATTAGAATAAAATCCCAAACACCTCCCAAGGCCCACAAAAGTCCCTAATTTGGACCTTTCCTAACCCTCCAACCTCAACTCCTACCTCTCTTCCTCATGTTCATCAAGCTTCCCTCTGTTCCAGGAATAGCCCACGGCTATTCCCACCTCAGGGTGCTGACACAGTGGTGTCCTGTACCTGGCCTCTTCCTAGGACTTGTCCCGTGACATGTGTCTCATTTTTTACATTTTCCTTTGGTCTCATTGTCTCCTACTTCAAGGTATGAGCTCTAAGAGTACGATGACTGTGTGCATTTCACCTGCTTTGGATCTGCCGAGGCACTTGTGAATTCTATACGACACCAGGTGCTGATAACGGGGGATACCTGATCAGTCCCCATTCCAGGAAAACTGGTAGCAGGCATGGCCCTTACTTCAGCAGCCCAGAGCATCCCTGCTGGGTGCACTGATGTGCAAGCAGAGACAAAACCAGGCTGTTCCTCACACTCGCCTTGCAATATTTATACCCACAGGCATAACTTTTTAGTGCACCGTTGCCTTGATAATTGTTTTTGGCCTGTTTACTGCTAAGACTTTAGTTTTTGCAAAAGCATTAGATACGCAACATGGAAAAGAAAGAGAACATTAAGCCCCTGAAAATAAAATTATTAGAATGTTAGGCAATAAAGGGAATGAAACCTCACATTGACGCTAATACAAAGTGACTTTGGAAGCTGTTTCAAGTGAATACCATAAGATGCAGAATTGAAGCAAAGTGCAATAGCAATGAAATGCTAATGCTATGCGTTATCATTATCCACTGTGATTTGTTTTCCCCCTGCGGTGTAAGACAAATGACAGTCAAGTCAAAGCTCAATTTCTTTTCCTTAAACCTCTGACTGAAGTTGGGCCCTCAACAAAACTGTGGAACTGCCAAGAACGTGTTCATCCTTTGAAATAAATACCCTGCTGAAGTTGGTGTTTTCAGATGCCAACTGTATAACGTTAGGACTTCTAGATCATTTACATACACCTGCACCAAGGAGCCAATGCTCAGAATACTCTTGCTGTGGCTCCCTGTGGCACAGTCACGTTTGTGATCTTTGGATACAGATGGGGACATCCCTTTACAGTGTGCCTGCCTGAGCTTTGGGCTGAGGTCCTGAAGTCACAATTTTCTTTACTTCTATATAAACTTCGGTTTCATTACCACTTTGCCCTCGTGAAACAAATGAGCGCACGGTCAAAATCACGCTTATGATTCTCCACTTTGGTCTTCCAGCCAAGTTTGTCTTGTTTTGTTCTGAAGTGCTCCTACCCATATACATAACTGCCTGCTTGGTACCTCCTCTTGGATGATTATGAGGCACTTCCAAAACCTGATTCATATTTTCCCCCTCAAACCTATTCCCATCATAAATGACACCACTACCACCACTATGTCTATTATTAGCTGTCACATCTCCAGAGATACTAAATTGTTTTCATCTCCAAACCTTGCATATGAGGTTAGATAGTGAGCAGGTTACTCAGCCAGTCATAGAGTGACAGAGCCAGGATTTCAACACACGCAGGGTTTATGCAGAGCCCATTCTGCTAACCACCATCTCCTTATTGCAGTTAATGGCTTTGGCCCTCCTTGGGTTGCCTAAGTCAAACCTGTGGTATCACCTTTTTGTTACCATGCTTCCATTCCTTTACCCATCCCTCAAAAACGAATGTGCCTACATGCTCGCTCTCTCTCCTAAATTCCACTGGGATCCATCTGCTTCTGTCTACCACTGCTGCTGCTCCTCTGTGTGAAACCACCAACAGCACCTGCATAGGCAGTTGCTGTAACAAGCTTCTAACTAGTTCCCCATTCAGACCTTGTTGCAAGATGACCACAAGCAAAAAGACAATGTGAGCGATGAAATCATGTGGCAGTATCTGGTCAGGAGGTGGTCATCCGGGTAATCCAGGATATTTATACTTAAAAAACGGAGACTATTACTGTGAACAATTCTGAAACACTTTCTCGATTCCCAAGTAAGTGCATGAGACCCCACTGGCCAAGCTGACCCAGACTCATTCCTCAGATGGCAGTTTCAAATTTATTTCTCAGGGACTCAATCTGTGACCCTCAGAATAGGTTAGATCCTCACGGCAGCCCATACGTCTTCATAATACCAATGTAACTGTGTGATTGGTATTTCCCAGATTGAAAGCTTGATAAGGGCAAGGACTAAAATAGCTGCCTTTTCATTACTGCTCTCAATTGCCTAGCAGAGTATTTGGCACATAGTAAGTTCGCAAATATTTGTAGGATAAAGTTTTTCCATAATTAGAATGGCTTTAATATTTCCTAATTCTGAAGGTAATATGTATCATGTAGAAATTTCAAGCTACCTAGGAAATGTTAAGAAAGTAAAAGTCAATTCCTTTCCATTTTTTCTTCAAACTGTGCTTGACCAATATTTACTTTTACCTGTTGTGAACCAACTTTGCATGGTTTAAACAATGTGTATGTGATTGAAAGTCCACGGGGTTTTTCCCTCATAAGGCACCAAGTTTGCATAAATCCTGGAAAGGGACACAAGGCTAATCTTTCCCTCATTCTTTTTTTTTTTTCCTCAAATTGAACTTTTCAGAACCAGATCCTAACTGGACCTCCCACATTCCTGTCCATTTCTTCCTGTCTTGCAAGAAAGTGGAGTCGGTGGCATTTTACACTATGAAACTAAGGATTCAACTATCTATGCTTAGAAAAATGAAAATTAAATAACAGCATAAAAAAGTGAGAGCAAAAGAAAAAAATAACTTACACAATGTAGGAGAATTCATCTGCCACTTTCTCTGCCTCTAACCTGCTTGAGTTAGAGGACATGAACCTTCTGGACCCGTGGATATTTTCAGTTCTTACTTTACTTGCCTTTCGTAAGTGAGCTCATCTTGTTGCATGCATGTAAACTTAGGAGAATATACTCCACTTTTACCATATGACCGAACCTTGGAACCTATTTCTGCGTAACATTCTATTCCATTTCTTATTGTGCTCTTTGGTCTGTTTTGCTTCCCTCTCTGCTTTTGAGCAAAAGGAAAGAGGCCTGTCCTTCCACCCATTTATTCCTTGAGGCCCAGCTTCAAATATCACTTCTGCAGTAAAACCATCCTTGCATCCTTGATCAGAATGAATCAAAACTTTTACTGAGCCCCCACAGCACAACTCTGTACCTCTGTTGACTATTTCTGGCTGTTCACTGTAGGTTTCAGCTAGTTGTCCAATATCAGAACTGAGTGCATGCTCTTGTGCAGGGGTATCATATGCATTCCACGGTTTTTTAAAAGTGTTTATTTTTTTTAATGTTTATTTTTGAGAGAGACAGGGTGCAAGCGGGGGAGGGTCAGAGAGAGAGGGAGACCCGGAATCTGAAGTAGGCTCCAGGCTCTGAGCTGTCAGCACAGAGCTGGATGTGAGGCTTGAACTCACAAGCTGTGAGATCATGACCTGAGCTGAAGTCGGAAGCTTAACCAACTGAGCCACCCAGGTGCCCCTTAATATTTATTTTGAGAGAGAAAAAGCAAGCAGCAAGGGGCGGGGTGGGGGGCTGGGAGTTAGAGAATCCCAAGCAGGCTCCACGTTGCCAGCACAGAGCCCAAAGCGGGCCTCGATCTCATGAACCATGAGTTTATGACCTGAACCGAAATCAAGAGTTGGACACTCAACAGACTGAGCCACCTAGGCGCACCTCATGTCCATTTTTTATAATCCTTGGGGTGAGCCCTGAGCCTAGGTAAGTTTTTGGTAATTTATGCTTATGAAACTTTTTGATAACCTGTTAAAACATCTGAGATGCAAATTCTAAGTTAAAATGTTCTGTTCTATGGTTACTTCAAAGTCTGTCCCTCAGTGGACTGTTTGTTTAATTTAATATATTCAAGTTCTATTCTGGGGAATGATAGTTAACATTGAGCTATAGTTTAAAACTTGCTGTACTTCTAAACTTCCACAGTCTTAGCGGAGCACACCTGTCAGGGTGTTAAAATACCGATTGCATAACAAAGGACAATTTAGATGCATCACCAGGAACAAAAAGTAGCTATTTTCTGTTTGGTTCCTGATAAATTGCCACTGTTTATTGTTTAATAATCACCACCATCTGCCATTTAAATTTTTCACACCATCTGTCAATGTCGCATCTCAGAGCAAAGCTGATTCACGCCTCTTCCGGTTGGTCAGATGTAATGAGCCCTGTGCAAAAGACTTACCAGGAAGCAACACTGACTTCCATACTTGATTTCCTTTGTCACATAGGGAATCCTATCTTAAGTCAAACAATTCATAATCTGAGTCTCTCATCCTGTATAAAAAACAGTACTAAGTTTCATATTTTGGTTTTTAATTTTTATTATTGAAAGCTTCATATATATACATAAGGTAAAATACAATAGTATAAAGATCCTGCCACCTATACACGCTCATCACCAGCTACACCAATGATCAACTCATGGTCAATGTGTTTTCACCTATATCTGTGCCCCTCCCTCCCCACCTCTGCCTAGCCTGGCTTATTTTGAAACTAATCTCAGACATCATATAATTTAATCTATAATTATTTCAAACTCCTTTTAAAAACGTAACCATGATGCCATTATTACACCTAAAGACATAAACGATAATTCACATTCACCTGTTGAGTCTATTTTGCTCCTGCTGCAAAATTGGATCTTATTGAGCATTTTCCTATAAACAGCTCAAAAGCCCTTTATAAGCCATACACATGCTGATAAACTATTACAATCTACTTTTAGGGAAAAAAAAAACCCAGCTTGTTCCCTGAATGTTGCTGAATACTGAATCTGGTTTTTGGAAAGAGGTTGCACATTATATTCCTTTTTTTCACATATAAGGTAAAGAACAAAGTTATTGGCACCCACACTGCCATATCAAGTCTAACAGCCACTCTTATTTTTCAACCTTGCCTAGGGTTATAGACACAGATAATTTCATGTTGGATTTCAACCGCACATCCAAACAATTGGCTTTAGACACTGCAACCATTCATTTTATAATCTCACATCTCCCCTAATGAATTTCCTATGAATACTGGTATTAAAGAATTTGAAAGCGGTAGGGCTTTTTCAAAAATCAAATGCCATATTTTGCTAAGGGTTGCTGCAGAATTTTTTTCCTTATACAGAGGAAAAAGGACATTTATGAGATGAAGTGTCTTTCTATGAGCTCAATATTGAATTTTCCATTGTTGGTGCTCAGTCTCTCCTGGGAGGCTCTTAACTGAATCAGTCTTGAAAGGTTTTCATTGTGTTTTTCCTCGGGCCCTCTTATGGATTACAGATGCATTCATAGTGAGCACAGCTCTAATGGAAGATGCTGTCACCCCATTACTCAGTCTAGTCTCTGTCACAATTGCTCATGCCTCTTAAGAGGCTGGCATGCTATCCAGTCAAGAAGAGGTCAAGGTAGACAGACACAGGAAGCAATAGCTCTTCACAGGGAATAGGAAAGTAGTGGTGGAGAGATAGCAGTGGTGCAGCCACCAATAATCCCCTTAGCACAAATTCTAGATTAATTCAGCTAAGCATACATCAGACCCATACATTTACCAACAAGAACTAGAGGCAAGGTAGCATAAAAGAATGATGGTTTCTGAGAGCAAGGCAAGGCAGGAGTAAAGGAGCTCATGGGGAGGGTCAGGCCCATCAGAATTGTCTTTATACATGCATTATCTCAATATGACAACCTGGAAGGAAAATGCTAGCTAACAGGAGAGATTTCTCATCTCTAACAGACTAAATGCTGCAGCTGAATTACTTATAATTTTCCCTGTTCTGTTTCAAACAGACTTTTTCTTGACTTAAGCCTTCCTCCTCGGCCTCAGTCCTCCTCTAAAGCCTACTGATAATGTCTTCATTTACGTATGAGCTCCCCTTTTTTAAGTAAGCTAGAAACAGTGCTATGTAGTACTTTAAACCTTTCAAGGCCCTTTTACATGCATTCTCATTTGATGCAAAAACTCCTGGCCAAGAGAAGCTTTGTTTTGCTCACTTACAGTGCAGGGAGCAAAAGTAGGGAGAAGAGTGGTGATTTGATAAGCTCACTAAGTAAAACTCAAAATGAAAACTTGGACAGGATTCTTAATTCCTAGTCCAATATTATTTCCACCTTATCTCATTTAAGATGCTTTTTTAAAAAACAGCCTCCAGACTTTTTGAGAAAGAGCTTTCCAAGATCCTTGGCCATTGTGAGTTCAATGACACATTGTATGCACATGTACGAAAATATGTTCATATACATTGCTGTGTCATTATTCTCTCATTCTGTTGAAAGTAATAGTTTTAGTAATTAAAAAGAACAATAATTAAAATGATACACATGTACCTTAAAGGTATGTGTGTGTTTATGTGTGTGTATGTGTATATGTATGTATATATGTGTATACTATATGTATGTAATATATATATGTTCATTCACCAATTATTTTGATGTAGGGCCAAGAGTTTTCCTTTTGAATATGAGTTCACCTTTCTTGCATTCACTGTTCTTAAAATGCAAAGCCTACAATTTCCACTTTGGGCTTCTTAAAATGGAAAACTTAAAGCCAACATGGAAGCAATCAGGGTGCAGAACCTTCTGGATTGTTACGACCTGCCTCCCAGTCCTTTACAGTGGTCTCATCTACACTTAGTTCAACAGCAATCTTTAGATAGTTGCTTCTTACTTTTTACAATGCATTTAACTAATTTTTATAGTTTTAGAAGAAGCCAATTTGCTTTTACACTTACAGTTAATATTTTATTATACTGAGTAATAAAATCACGCATAGAGCTAGCACATGGAGGCCTGTGGAAAACCGTGTGACTCTTGGGAAGCGTGTGAGTCTTCCACTGGAAGAAGTTCTCAGGCACTTGCTGGAGCAGTGGGTGTATTGAGAGCTGTCTGGATTTCATGAGGATGCTTCAGTGGGGAAGAGTGTTCACTTAGGGAGGAAGGGCAGGTAAGTAAGAAATGGCTGAGTGTTTGTTCTATCTTTTCCTGGGAAGCAGTGCAATTTGGTAGAAAGAAAATTTAGTAAGAAGACTGTTAGAGCTCTGGCCTGGACTCTGAAAGACTTTGAGCAGTTTAACTTTGTCTGGGTCTCAGTTTTCCCATTAGAAAATGAAGAAAATGGACTTAGGTAGTGGTTTCCTAGAGGGCTGGGAATGAAAAGCGTTCTTGAGTGGGCTGGGCCTGATGGGAAATGAAGCCTTGAGTGACTGACAATGTCTGCTATGGGTAGTCAAGGGGAAGTGACAGAACACACACACATCTTCCTGGAGCTGGACAGTCATGATCCCTGTGTAACAAAAAGGGCACAGTCTTTGGGTTTGCATTTGTACTCTTGTGACCTTTAGCAAGTTAGTTTCTTCTATGAGCCTCAGGAAAGCGGGAACCTCCTTGGAGATCTAATTGAGATATTTTCTGTTTCTATATGCTATCCCTTCACCGCAGCCCCACCATGTGCTCCTATTAAAGAAAATAAGCAAGAAGTAATAATAGCATGTGGTTCGGGCACAAATCATAGTTCGTCAATGGCCAAAGTTTAGGAAACTTCTAACTACCTAAAAGCATGAAATTCTATAGCTAAACTGAACTTTGCTTTTCCTCAGAACTAGAAAGAAAAATTCTCAAGTTTAAGTTTTCTGTAAACTTTTGTCATTTACTAAAATTAAAATTAAAGAGATATACAAGAAAACTTAACCATGCTTAAAGACAGTTTGTTTTTACCCTAGGCATGTGTAGTGGAGGTTATAATTTTCTGTAGTCTATATATTATAAAGCAATTTTCTGCTAGAAAAATCATTCACAATTAGAATGACAGCATTTTAGAGATGATAAAATCTCATGGTGTTCTCTAAAACATCATTGTTTCTAGGTCTTCACTCTCTAAACAATTTTGAGAACCACTGACTTAAAACAGTGATTCTCAACTGGAGCTTATTCTACCCCCAGAAGATATTTGGCAATGTCTAGAGACATTTTTTGTTGTCATAACTCTGTGTGTGTGTGTGTGTGTGTGTGTGTGTGTGTGTGTGTGTGGTGTGTTACCAGCATCTACTGGATAGAGGCCAAGGATGCTGCTAAACACCCCATATTGAGCCGGATAATCTTCCACAATAAAGAATTACCTGGCCCAAATGTTAGTAATGTTAGAGTTAAGAAACCCTGTTTTAGAGCTACGTTTGTGAATGACTTATGAATACCCTAACACCCACAAATGAATGTCTAAAACAGTTTAGAAATGAAAGTTTTTAAATACCTACTTCTAGATTTATTTTCAGAAAGCAATAGGGGGAAAAAAGATCTCACAGAATTTTCACATATATCCACCTCTCCATTTTTAAAACTTCTCCATTGAGTTTTTGAGAATAAGTGGGTTAGAAAAGTACCTAAATCATCCTGGCATAATGCCTACCTTCAGTTTATAGGTCAGGTCAAGACATCAGCTTAGGTGTTCCAAGTATTTTTCATGGCCAACAGCCTCCATACTTATGAAAAAAGCTTCTCATCGATTGTGCTGGCATCCATGTTGTGGGGGCATGTCTGCAACCCTAGTCTACATCCCAACCATGCCCTGGCACCATCTCAGGCATCTTACAGAGGGTGAACACATTTTTACCATGCTTTACAATATACTGGGTGATGGTAAGCTATCACCAGGCAGTCAATTTATTTAGCCTCCTATACCTCCTTTCCTTTCCTTCTGAGCTCTGTCAGCCTAGAAAACAGTATTTCTTAAGTGCTGTTGGTGACAAGGTCTCAACTAGTCTTTCACACTCTGTGCCAGGAAACCATTTTGGTCCAAGGATCACAATCTTAGAGGCCTGAATCACTCTGATTATAAATGTGTTCACCTTTCATCTAAATAGAAGAAACAGATTATCCCCTCTTGCTAAGGAGCAGACTGTTTTTGTGTAAACTTTTAGGAAGCAGAAATAACTAAGGTGGGTATAGTAATTTATAGGCTGAAATCTACCACACCTTCAATTTATCTATTTACTGATTTTACATACTTTTTTGTGGTGGGAGACAAATTTGTTAAAAGCATTAGATAATGTTAAGTTGCATTAACATTAATAGCTATGAATGAGCCAGGCACAGAGCTTGAAGTCTTGTATTGACTGAATAATCAAAGTGTTGCACTGTTCAAATGAGGAGGGGTAAAGACACAAGGATCAGTTTTGCTAACCCAAAGAACACATATTCAGTAAAGAACTGGTAAGTTTGAGAACAATGAATGTGCTTAAATGCTTTGATCTGTGGTTGGCTGACTTTTAATTTTTATATCATAAGGCCTAGTTTTTTTTTTAAAGATTTTTCCACTTTATACTTAAGGAACTAAAATTCTACAGCATCATTTGCCAGATACTGATTATGTATAAGTGGGAGATATTTTTTTTTATCAACAATAAATGTCTTACACTGTGAAAATAGCAGCTTGACTCCCACATTCATTTAACAGCAGGAGGCATAAAATGGATTGGCCCTTTTGAATTATTCCAGAAATGTGCTCCAAATGCATATAGATAGATCACTAAATATAAAGCTAATTGCTTCTTTGTTTTGTTTTGTCCTACTGCTAAGCAACTTTTTAAACCAAACTGTTTGATAAAGGATGAGTTCTTTATCATCACTGTTCCTCAGAATAAAATTAATTTTATAAGAAAGCAAAGCAATGTGTGTTCCCAAAATACAATCTGATGAACCCTGCTGACTACTGAAGTTTATAAACGATAGACTGCCAAATGATGCCATTTTCATGTGTGTGGGTCTTTTGTGCCTCAAGGAGTTGTTCATTTGAATGGTTTGGTATTTACAGTGGCATAAGTTAAACCAAGGAGGTGTGCCATTCAGATCTCCCTTCAAGAAAGAACCTCTGGGACGCCTGGGTGGCTCAGTCAGTTTTAAGTGTCTGACTTTGACTCAGGTCATGATCTCACAGTCCGTGAGTTCAAGACCCACACCAGGGCTCTGCTGTAACAGCTCAGAGCCTGGAGCCAGCTTCAGATTCTGTGTCTCCCTCTCTTTCTCTGCCCCTACCCTGCGGGCATTCTGTCTCTGTGTCTCTTTCAAAAAATAAACATTTAAAACAAAAGAAAGAACTTCTATCAGCCATGAGGCATGTAGTTAGCTGGCTCCAGCAGCAGCACCTTCAGAATCTGCCACAATGTTTGAGCTGAGGCCCGGGTGGCTCTCCAGCAATGACTGAACATGCAGGGGTACTGATCTGTCTATTTCTTCCCGGCCCAGGACTCCTCTCTCAGGTACTCATTGCTCTGGAGCTCTCTGTTGGGCTGGCCAAAGCTGTCAGATCTACATCGCTGTTTCAAGTTCTGTCTGCACCATTCCTGCTTCCTTCTCTTTATCTTTGACAGGCATAACCACCTAATAAACTTCTGCACTCCTAACTCCATCTCAGTATCTGCTTCTCAGGGGACCCAATTGACACACATCATTTAGATGGTACCACCAAAACGGGAAGAGGGAAAACTTCAAATTCTGTCCTTCAAGCCAATGGCCAGTGAGCTATGCACACTTCTTGGAAAACGTGACCATAAATACCCACAGTTTGTATATTGTTTTGTGATTGCCCAAACTGGTATATATGCTCTGAATGGGCGGTAGCAAAATCCCTCTGGCATCTGAAACCAGTAACCATAACCACCTCGTGGAACCCTTAGAATTAATAAAGTACATGGCTAGCAAGAAACCCAAAAGAGGATTAGTTTTATTATCTGTCAGGAGATACAGAAATTGGCTAGAAAAAGACTTCCATCTGAACAGCAAGATGGGCTGCCTTGAAAGATATTAACTGCCACTTCCCCCATGAGATTTGGGGGGATTAGGCTGATTAAAGGAAAAGCTCTCATATGAATGTGAATCAATGTAAATTCACTAGTTTGAACCAATTGGTTATTTTCAAATTGTTTCTCAGTTGTTCTGCCTCCAGTCAAGAAAGCATGCATCTCTTGTATCTGGTTAAAACACTCTATGTTAAAGTACTTCCCCACTGTAAGCACTTCTCTGCCTGCTGAGCAAAGAATAGAATCTATCAAACCCTTCCCAATAGGAGGAAGAGGGAAGGACCCCTGTTTCCTTCTGTTATAAACAATGTGAAAACACAAGGTAAACTCTGAAAGGAAAACAAAAATTAACACCATGGGGGCACTTGGGTGGCTCAGTTGGTTAAACATCTTACTCTTGATCTTGGCTTAGGTCATGATCTCATGATTCATGAGTTTGAGCCCCGTGTTGGGCTCTGCACTGATAAGTGTAGAGCCTGCTTGGGATTCTCTCTCCCTCTTTGCCCCTCTCCTGCTTGTGTGCACATGTGTGCAGTCTCTCTCTCTCTCTCTCTCTCTCAAAATAAATAAATAAACTTAAAAAAATTAACTCCATGAAGAAAACATAAATCCTCCAAATCCTTGGGTTCTTTCCTTTTACTTGGTCCATACTGAACCAAGAATCTCCACCAGTTGAATCTCATGGCCAATCATGTCAGCTTGAGTCCCTGACCTAACACACAGGCTCCCTTTACTCCTTGGCTGGAGGCTCGCCATTGATGCTGTTAATAATCCCACCTGCTCAACCCCAACTCCTTTGCTTGATTTGTTCTAGTCCAAGGTTATACAGACAGGATTTAGAAAGTCAGAGAAAAACATACCTAATTTTACATTCTGAGTACAGGAGGTCCTCCTATTCAAAGGCACATTGCCACCAAGAAAGGGCCATTTAAAGTGAATCCAACAAACAAGTAACAAAACTAAAAGGTAACCTTCAGAATGGGAGAAGATTTTTGCAAATGACATATAAGAGAAAGGGTTAGTATCCAAAGTCTGTAAAGAACTCATCAAACTCAACATCCAAAAAACAAATAATCCACTGATGAAATGGGCAGAAGACATGAATAGACATTTTTCCAAAGAAGATACCCACATGGCTGACAGACACATGAAAAGATGCTCAACATCACTCATCATCAGGGAAATGCAAATCAAAACCACAATGAGCTGCTAACTCACACCTGTCAGAATGGCTAAAATTAACAACACAGGAAACAACAAGTGTTGGCAAAGATGTGGAGAAAAATGAACCCTTTTACACTGTTGGTGAAATGCAAATTGGTGCAGCCATTCTGGAAAATGGATGCTCCTCAAAAAGTTAAAAATAGAACTACCCTATGATCCAGCAATTGCACTATGAGGTATTTACCCAAAGGATACAAAAATGCTGATTTGAAGGGTCATGTGCACCTGTTATAGCAGCGCCATCAACAATAGCCAAAAGTATGGAAAGAGTCCAACTGTCCCAACGACTGATGAATGGATAAAGAAGTGGTGAGATGCACACACACACACACACACACACACACACACACACACACAATGTAATGTTACTCAGCCATTGAGTGAAAAAGAATGAAAATCTTGCCATTTGCAATGATGTGGATGGAGCTAGCGTATTGTGCTGAGCGAAATAAGTCAGTCAGGGAAAGACAAATACCACGTGATTTCACTCACATGTGCAATTTAAGAAATAAAACAGATGAATATATAGAGAAAAAAAAGACAGGCAAACCATAAAACAGACTCTTAACTAAAGAGAACAAACTGAGGGGAGGTAGGTGGGAGGATGGGTTAAATGGATGATGGGTATTAAAAAGGGCCCTTATGATGAGAACTGGGTGTTATATGCAAGTGATGTGTCACAAAAATCTACTACTGAGTCTAATATTACACTACATGTTAACTAACTGGAATTTAAATTAAAAACTTTTGAAAAATGAAAAACAAGATAAAAATCAAGTGAATCCACTTAAAATGGAATGTAAATTTCATAGAAAATGGGTTAATCAAGACTTTACTTTGAGAAATGAAATAAAATTCATGAAAATGAATCTATTTTATTTTCCATTTAATCAAATTTAGGTTATAACTGGAACTATGTTCTAATTCTTAGAACAAACTTTAAACGAATGAAGTATTGATTGGGGGAGGGTTGTATAATTTTCTTCAAAACTGAGTGGTAGTATATGACCATTTTACAGAAAACGAACAATTATTTGAGGGCGTCAGCATTTTCCCAAGGGTCCCTCACATTCCTTTGAAATTCCTATATTTCCTTTTTGACGTACTTATTATGTGACCATCCTTGCTGATTTCCCATTTTCCAATTGTTAAATGGCCTGCCAACTCCTCCTCTGGCAATGGTTTTGGTATGTCTTGAGCAGTGCTCCGATATCACTTTCACTGACTTCCCGAAATCTTGCATATTGTATATCATATGTACAATTTCAGTTGGCAACTGACTTGCACTGCTTTGGTACTCTTCTTTCATTGCATTAGTTTGGTGAGGAAGGCACTAATGGCACGAGACAGCAATATCTGAGAAGCACTAATCTTTTAACTGGTTAACTCATTACTAAATGGTTTCTTGTCATGATAAACTTTTCTTCCTCTTAAAACCTCCAAACTGCTAAAAGCCAGTTAATAAAATTGGTCCTTGAAGCTGCTATACATTCTTTCAGACCTAGGTCTTAAATTGGAAAATCTTTATTAATAAGTAATCTGAGGCCTAGGGATACTGACAGAGTCATCCCAAGGTCAGTGACAAAGCCAAGGCTAAAGCCAAGGTAAGCCTAGTTCACAGCTTTTATTCTTCAGACCACACTGCCTTATTATTGGTCCCTCATATAAAATCAATTAAAGCAGAGAACATTAGGACAGAAAACAGAAGATGTATCTCTATTCTTGCCCATGATGAAAACTTACTGTGGCCATGGGCAAGTCACTTAATTTTTCTGGTTTTCAGTTTTCTTTGAAGTCTTATATAATAGAGGATAATTATGGATACAGGTTTGGAGTCCCAAGGACATCAGGAGAATTTTGCTACTACCCATTCAGAAAAAGAGATACACCAATTTGTGCAGTCACCACACAATACATGAACTGGATCACTGGTATTAAATGATCCAGGTCCCCAGGAAGTGACTACAGTTCACTGACCATTGCTCAAAGGGCATGAGGTCCTGTCATTGCTCTGTTCTCATTCCCTGAGATCTCTGACCCAAATCCCAATGAAATTCTCATAGCCTGTCAAGTATGGTCGTGCTTTTCTTGTTAAGAAACTCTATCAGATATATGTCTCTGTCACGTGCACACATCCCTCCATCCCAGTCTTGCATTCTTTCTTTTCTCTGTGCCTCATATTTTAGAAGGATAAATTTCCCACTTTGAGAAGGCTGTCCTTCCAACTGGCTGCTAATCCCGGGGCCCTGCTTGCTCAGTTCTCTCCTGTTCCCATCATCAGTATCCTCAGTCTCTTCCTTTACCACTGACTCAGGGAGTCACAGTACCAGAGAAATCACCTAACTAGAACCAACACTGGATACCTGCCTCCCCTCCTCTGGCTCTCTGAAAAGCTCTCTTCTTTAATTCATGAGTACCTCACTAACACCTACAAGTACTCTCCCTCTGGCTCTAAAAGGAAGCACAGATGTCCAGTATTCTATAAAAATCTTCACGTGATACCATATTCAATCTAGTGATGATCTTCATTCTTTCTATACTCTGCACACTTTTTAAATCAATCGCCTGTGTCTATCAGCTCTTCTTGCCCACTAACCACTTGTTACCTCCCACCCCCTCAGACTTTCTTGCAGGGATCACTCTGAAAATTTCTCACTGGAAGGTGACCAACTCCCTTATAACTGTGAAATCACAGAATCAAGGAATTTTAAAATATTAATATGAAGAAACTTTAGAACTAGAAGCTATCACTGATAGTTATTCCAATTCTCTCATTTCACAGTTGAAGAACACATACACAATTCACGGGACCATATTCTCATTTGCCTTCATCTCCCTTGCAGTATTTGATATTGTGAATTCCTTTTTTCTGAACAGCATAGGTTAAGATATAGGAAATACTGTCAATCTGATTTTTTTCTGATTGGTTCAAAATAAAGCCTGAGACACTTTCCTGAAGATAAACTACATTAGGCATAAAACAAGATGACTATCACATGTGTTTATTTCAATTCAGATTCTTGGGCGAGACTCCTATCACTATGTTTTAATTGACTCTCAAGCTGTTTTCAGAATCAGCAGAAGCTTCACTTATTGCTGGAAGAATTCAGTATAAATGTGCTCTGTCTTTCTTCTGTGCTGGAGTTCTGTTGCTTATACCTTAGAACAAATAACTTCCTATATTACTCTGCTACTACCAGATATTCATTTGGTTATTTGCTGACTCTAGTCATTAATACACCTAACCATCAAACATTCTTTTCCCTTCTCCGAAAGGAAAGTGCCTCATATTTACCGCCAAGAAGTTCTCAGATGTAGAAACAAGAAGGAGGTAGTCATCTCTGCCCACCAGAACAGGGACAGGGTGTTAATCTGAAGAAGGAAAACTAACCTCCCTTCCCACTCTGCTTAGAAAAACAAAACAAAACAAAACAAAACAAAACAAAACAAAACAAAACAAAACAAACCAGCTTGAATCCATTCTCAAGTGGTTTGGAAATCTATTGCCTATTTTCAAGATGCTCCAGATACTGGCCCAGGGAAATATATCCTGACCATGGTGAGAAATGACATGCCCATTTTAGACCTGTTTGTAGCACCAAGACTCTCCAAAAGTGTCAGCAAAATACAGGGTTTTAAATTTTTTTAATTAAAAAAAAATTTTTTTTTTAGTATTTATTTATTTTGAGAGAGAGAGAGGCAAATAGAGTCCCAAGCAGGCTCTGAGCTGTCAACACAGAGCCCGATACAGGGCCTGATCTCATGAACTGTGAGATCGTGACCTGAGCTGAAATCAAGAGTTGGTTGCTTAACCGACCACCCAGGCACCCTAGCAAAATATAGTTCTAATGAAGCTGTTAGCGTTTCATGTAAAAGCAGTGGAATTGCCTTATCTGAAATCTCAAAGCCATTAGGGCTAATTTATGAAGAAAATGTATCATTCAATCTTATTCCTTTTGCAGCAGGCAGCAATCAATAGTCTCACCACTTCTAATTACTAAAAAGAAAAGCCCCGTGAACTCATGGAAGCAGCTGTTGTGATATTTATTTGATGTTGATAAGAGTAAGCAAAGGTCTCATTATAAGATATATATCCAAATAAAATCTACAAATCCCTATAAATATATATTTACTTAAGATATAAGTACCTATAAACAGTAGTGAAAGTATGGAAAGAGCCCAAATGTCCATCAGTGGATGAATGGATAAAGAAGATGTGGTATATATATACAATGGAGTATTACTCGGCAATCATAAAGAATGAAATCTTGCCATTTGCAACTATGTGGATGGAACTACAGGGTATTATGCTAAGCGAAATTAGTCAGAGAAAGATGAATATCATATGACTTCACTCATGTGAGGACGTTAAGACACAGATGAACACAAAGGAAGGGAAGCAAAAATAATATAAAAACAGGGAGGGGACAAAACATAAGAGACTCTTAAATATGGAGAACAAACAGGGTTACTAGAGGGGCTGTGGGAGGGGGCATGGACTAAATGGGTAAGGGGCGTTAAGGAATCTACTCCTGAAATCATTGTTGCACTATAGCTAACCAACTTGGATGTAAATTTAAAAAATAAATAAATTAAAAAGCCTTCTCATTAGCAAAAAAAAATAATAAGATACAAGTACTGGGGTGCCTGGGTGGCTCAGTTGGTTAAGCGTCTGACTTCAGCTCAGGTCATGATCTTATGGTCTGTGAGTTCGAGCCCCATGTCAGGCTCTGTGCTGACAGCTCAGATCCTAAAGCCTCCTTTGGATTCTGTGTCTCCCTCTTTCTCTGCCCCTCCCCTGCTCATGTTCTGCCTCTCTCTCTCAAAAATAAACAAACATTAAAAAAAAGATACAAGTACCTATAAATGTTTATCTATGATAAATATATATTTATGGATATAAGTAGTTTTTAGATATATGTAAGATATATTTACATATGATGGAGCACCCACTTTATTTCACCTCTTTTTTGTGTGAGAAAAAGTAGGCCAGAAGATAAAAATAAGCAATGATCCTAGTTGTTCATGAAGTTATTTTCAGAAAAAGGCAAAATTCATCATCTTCCCCAAACCTTTGAAGGAATGGCAGAAATCAAGTTAAAAGAAAGAGAATAGTCACAAGTCAGTATGTCCAGTTTGGGCCACCCAAAGTCCAGTCTCCTACATGCTATGCCTGAAATAGAGCTCGTCCCAAACACTAGCTGTGGGGGACAGCATGCTAGGCTGGGGAAATTACGGTAGGGGAATTAGTGAGGATATGTGGGCTCAAGAGAAGAGGATATTTATAAAAGCATTAGTCTGGCATTCAGAATATTTCTCTCCGATTTGTGAAGAAAGAAAATAGAATGAGACTCTATTATATTGAAATTAGTACACAAATAAACAAACTATCTGCCTGGGGTGAACATCTTTATGAAAGTGAATTCCAAATTAAGACCCAGAAAAGTCAGCAAACTTAGAGCATATCAGGTGACATGCACGGCACTAGGCATGTAAAAGGAGAATAAGATATGGTCGCAGCCCTGACGAGGCTCACTCTTGAGTGAAGGGGGACATGAGAATGAATGATTATCAAACAATAGCATTAGAACAGTGCTTCAAGAAAATGTCATGTGATTGCTACGAGAGTAGGGGACTCGACCATCTAATTACACGTTTGAGGATGAGGGGGACATAATTTGAAATAAATGCAATCATATGGCTAAGGAAGAGAAAAGGGGGTCAAGCTCCATGAATAATTCATGACTGAGAGAGACGTTTAAGCTCTGTATCTTCTGTACTTTGTTGCCGCAGCTTTAACCTATTTTGTGAAGCACCTGACTTATTTCTGGAAGATATAGACTTACTGTATAAGGGAAGGGTTTTGACCCTTTTAAATAAAGCGCTGACTTTGCAAACTGGGGAAGAGAGGTGATTTAAGACACCTGTACACAAAGAAAGATTCCTTCAGTGTTTCATGCTGGCTCCTGAAGTGACTGAATGGGATGTGTTCACATGGTACTTTAACGCCAACTTTAAGTATTCGTTGCTTTACCAAGGTGTTTGTCTGTCAGTAGTAGACAGGAGATGAAAACACCCTTATAGGTCCACCAGATTAGAACAAGAACAATTTGGTGGACTAAAACCTTGATGAATAGAAATATTCTAGTTAATAATAACCAGAAAACTCTGTTTTGTTCACTGATTATCAAAACAACATAAGAAAAAGTCACTGAAAAATGTATTACTGTTATTCGATGGTTTATAACCTTGTACTGCCTGAAGTTAATATCCATACCATCAACTATGATTGCAGAGCACAGTAGGCGAGAAAATAGGAGATGAAGTTGGAACACAGGTGAACCAGAGCCCTGCCTGGAGCCTATTTTGAGAAATAATCCCCAATACTTCCTGATTTGATTAGCACACACTACCATGCAGTAAACAGACTATTATATTTCATTAAATACATTTTGCTGTGCTTACATTTCAATTAAAAAGCAATCTAAAATGTTAAGTGATTAAAATACGACTTCTTTATTTCTCAGAATTTTAGAACTTTTGGAATGGTTTCAACCAAGCCATTCGTATGTGTCACTAAAAAATGGAAGGTATTCAGAATCATTTCTTCAAGTTTTAATAAATATTTCAATGAATGCTTCAAACAACATTTTGTCATAACCACTGAATATGTAACTCAAAGATCACGATACAAAGTATTAGCAACCAACAAATGAGATTTATTTTCTGAAAACTCTATTTAATGCACGGGATGAGGCTGCGTGGAACACAAAGCAATCTAAGACACCAGTGTCTGTGAAAATTAGGTGTGGGTTTGTATGCGGTCCTTTCAGAAAAAGGAAATTAAGGCAGCTAAATTGGGTTGGTGCAAGTTGCTCTAAAAGACGTGGAGTTTACTATGAATTTGAGATTGGGCTCCTAGACTGCAACTGATATAAGCTGGATGAAAAGTCCCTGATGCTGGCTGGCCACAACTGTCCGGGCCCTGGGACAGAATTAATTGCCCTCTCAGGGCACTCTTCTGCGTGTGCTTGCTCACCTTCTCTGGTGATCCCATGCATGGAGGAAAGATACCCTATTTTTTTTTCCTATTTCTCCTTCTCTTGAACAGTTGCTCTCTCCCCACGCTGCCCTGCAACCTCTTGACCACTTCTCTTTGTGCCTCACTTACCAAGAGCCACCGTGCCACACATCCTCATCCTGCCCTCAACCAGGCTCCTGGCCACAGCTTGCATTTTCAGTATAGCTACTTGTGCTATGCTTTTCCTTACATTTATTTAACTCCTGTATTTCCAATTCTTTGACATTTAGCGTTTCTGTTTTATTATCTGCTGTGGAAAAAGGTAGTACTTATTTAACAATTGCTCAATTCTGTTCTTATAAATCCTGTCTGAGCAAATGATTCAGTGGCTGCAATGCTCCCGAGCACTTGAAAGCTACTGAGTCACTGCCACCTTTGTCTTCTTTGATCAGACTGTTCTATATCATAAGGAAAGACACATGCAGGCTGCAAAGTCCCAGTCGCAATTGCACCAAGCTGCATGGGAAATTCTAAATTTTTATTTACTGATTTAACAAATATTTATTGATGGTTCTGCAGTGCTGAATGTTCCTGGGCTCAAGACCTAATCGATATCTATGTCCCCAACAACGACACTGTGCCTACCACACAGCAGGCTCACAGTGAAGTGCAATGAATAGATTTACAAAGAATAAATGGTTCCTTGTCTATGAGGAATTTATAAAGTGTTTGTTTCCTTGTCCTAAAGACATAAAAAGCTAAGTAATAATATGTGATAAGATACATCCGACCAAGAAATAGGATGATTCCAGGGATGCTGATGATACTGTGGTTCCATTTCCTTGACTACACTGCCATCCCAGAGATGACATTCAGAGGTATGGATGAAGTTCTGAGAATGAAAGGACGCAGTCAGAGTGGCCTTCACTGACGGTGGCACAGAGCACTGCACACCAGGATTGTGCAGGGAGGGTTTCTGGGATGGTGCCAGTACTGGTCCAGACTGAGAAGTAGGCAATGGGCAGAGACAAGGTGGTCCAGAGCTGAGCTCTTAAGAAGGGGCTTAGCATGGACAGAGTGGCCCGTTGACAGGAGCGAGCCAGGGACCACGGTCAGGGAGGTGAGGGTAAATGATGGAGAAGAAAACTGGCCTGGCACACAGCTGCTCTTTATGGTAACATAAGAAAGTGGAAATAGGTGATGCGGGTTCTTCATCGGTTACAGGATTTTCCACAAAGCATCACTCTCAAATAAGTGAGATTCTTGGTCAAATATAGAATTTGCAGATCTCTGTCCCTGGCATTAGATTTTATTGCAATACTCAGATATTTTTAAAACAGATAAAATGGCCGTACAGAATTTTATGAAACTTTGAACAAACAATCTTATTTTCTTTTCCTTCTTCCCCTTAGCAAAGGGTTCTCTGCAATGATTGGGAGGGAGGAAAGGAACACTTAAGACATAAATTCTGTGCAGAGAACATTACTAGGATACCATATTTGGTTGTTTTTGCTTCAAGTTACAATAGGAAAATAGTTGGGAGCATATTCTGCGCACCTCATACACAGTATTAAGAATATCTGCGTGTTTTTTGCCTAATGTAGACCAGACTTCTAGAGACATCCAAAAGCTGTATACACAGAATACACCACTCCTTGCGCTACCTTTTTTACTCACCAGACTAATTGTTAATGGCCTAGCCCAGGAGTTGGCAAACTTTTTCTTCGAAGAAACAGCTGGTCAATTAATTTAGGATTAGCAGGCTATATACTCTGTCCCAACTACTCAAGCCATTGTAGCAGAAAGCAACCAAAGACAACATGTAACAGAGGAGCAAGTTTATGCTCCAATAAACCTTAATTTATACAAACAGGCAATGGGGCTGATTTGTCCTACAGGACATAGTTTTTTGACTCCTGGTCTAACCCTTCAATCTTGACATTATAAAACATTATTATGTTCACATGAAAAGAAGCAAAACATTCCAAACATATTATTTCCATCCATCTCTACCATACCTTTTGAAGGTATTAATTGATGCCAATACATGTAAGTCTTATTAAAAATATACCAAATAGCCACAATATCTAATAGCTGAGAGATTTCAGATTTCATCCTTTTTCTATAAAATATATTTAACAAAGACCAACACTAAGGAAAATGTCAGAGAAAATCTGTCAACGGATTCTAGAAAAAAAAAGACAACACACCCAGCTTCTCCATATTTGTGAACTCTGAGACTAATCTTATCAGATATTCAGAAAGGCATATAAGCCACACTACTTTGGTAAAGTATGTCTTTAAAAATAAATTAGAGGAGAAGATGATATTCCCATATGCATCTGGATGAATTTCAAATCTTATTATGGAAAATGGTAAAAGAATGATCTAAGCTTTTCTGTAACAGTTTTTTTTTTTCTTTTTAATTGCAGAAACTTTCAGAGAGTACAAATCAGCAATAATTCTCTTACTTTGCAGGACAGAGATGGACAGAAAACAACTGAGATGTCACATGCTTCGTCTGAATAACAGCAGACCACTGACAAACTCTAACTTTCCCATAGTCACCGGGTTAGCATTTAGTGGGACATGAATGGGGAAGTGGAGAGTCAACATTAGGCCACAGAAAGAGGTTTTGGCAATTGTGGTATGCCCATTCATAGCTGGATAATGATCTGTCAATCTGTGACTTGTAGGAAAGAACTAACCTGGGGCGCCTGGGTGGCGCAGTCGGTTAAGCGTCCGACTTCAGCCAGGTCACGATCTCGCGGTCCGTGAGTTTGAGCCCCGCGTCAGGCTCTGGGCTGATGGCTCAGAGCCTGGAGCCTGTTTCCGATTCTGTGTCTCCCTCTCTCTCTGCCCCTCCCCCGTTCATGCTCTGTCTCTCTCTGTCCCAAAAAAATAAATAAACGTTGGAAAAAAAAAAAAAAAGAACTAACCTGACATATACTTGCATTTCATGAAATTCTGTGAGATTCTGTGAGTGGTAATGGTCACTTCTGGTGGCTCAGGGTTAGTATGGTCACTTAGAATTTGAGAGAATAAGGCAACCTGCGGCACATCTGACATTATTTGCTCACTGAGTACTGAAAACAGAAGTGACTGAAACAAGATACTCTGAATCTCATAATCGGAGAAAGAATTTGTAAAATTTTATTTCAAAAGTGCCTATGATTATGGTTTCTTAATCTAGATTAGTTGGAGGCTATAAAATGTAATAAAAATTTCTAGCCACTTGGCCATAATGGCAATTTCCATTTTTAATAATAATAGATTTTTAAAAATCCTTAATATTTAAAAAGTACTTTACAGTTACAGAACATCACTACAAGCAGTATGTCATTTATCCTTAACATTTCCTGGTAAGGTAGATGGAATGATTACTATTATTCTTATTTTTCTGATAGAGACATAGATGCAGAGAAGTTATACACCCGGTCTTCAGACACACAGTGAGGGGGGAGAACCAGGACCAAAAGCAAGTAGTCTTTCTACAGACTACACCATGTTACTTCCCTGTCAGGATCTGTATAGATTTCCCTTGTTTGTTATTAGATTCTTATGGCTGGGAGATAACGATTCCTACTATACCTCTGGAGTCTTAGCTGGGTCAAATGATAGAGACAATCAATTACTCTTTATGTAACAACTACCAAAAATGCATCTTATCAACAGCTTTATGGCTTAATCTTTAAAGAAGATAGTATTGTAATGTAGGAAGAAACACCTGAAACTTAGTAAGTACTTGCTGAATTGAACTGATGTCAGGAGAACAGAATCCAGAAGAGACTGGGTAAATCATTGACTAAATGAATCGGTTTTCTCTGTGTAATAAAGGAGAGACTGCCCCTATCCACTTCACAATGATTTAAAAGCTCAACTAAGGGGCGCCTGGGTGGCGCAGTCGGTTAAGCGTCCAGCTTCAGCCAGGTCACGATCTCGCGGACCGTGAGTTCGAGCCCCGCGTCAGGCTCTGGGCTGATGGCTCAGAGCCTGGAGCCTGTTTCCGATTCTGTGTCTCCCTCTCTCTCTGCCCCTCCCCCGTTCATGCTCTGTCTCTCTCTGTCCCAAAAATAAATAAAACACGTTAAAAAAAAAAATAAAAGCTCAACTAAGAAAACAGATGTGTGATTTTTTTAGAATGAAAGAGTACCTAATGCACTCAACAAATATTTAATGAGTAGCCATTGTGGGCAAGGCATTGTGATACATGCCACAATGACATTAAGCACAATCTACTCTGTGCCAGTTGAAACCACAGCTTCATAAAATATGGGAAACTGTTAGGAATTCTAGGGATTATACCGAACTGGAGTTTAGGAAAGACAGATACAGATAAATGAAAATGGTAACAGTTTACCATGATGGGCTTATTCTCAAAAATGATAAAATCATTGACTGTCCAACCACAACAAAAAGGCTAAAATACAAAGACTTCTGAGTGATGTAGTACTGTGAATCACATACCCAATTTTGAAGATTCAGTGTGCAACAAATGAATGAAAATATCAATAATTTTTAATATTGATTACATGTTAAAATGCTATCATTTTGGATATACTGAGTTAAATAAAATGTTACTTAAATAGATGTCAACTCTTCTTACTTTTTTAATGTGGCTATTAGAAATTATAAAATTAATATGAAGCCTGAATTATATTTCTGTTGCACAATGCTGTTTTAGAAGAATGTATTGTGGCCAAAAGCCAAGTCTGAGCTATATATGAATCTGAAAAGGCTAATCATGGTGGATGCTGTCTTGGTGAGATGAGACATGGACTGAAGACACAACAAAGAATGAGCCCAGTGGCCATGTGGGTGGCTCAGTCAGTTTAGCGTCTGTTGATTTTGGCTCAGGTCATGATCTCACGGTTCGTGAGTTCAAGCCCTTGCATCAGGCTCCACATTGTCAGTGCGGATTCTCTCTCTCTCTCTGTCTCTCAGCCACTCTCCCCCATCTCTCTCTCAAAATAAATAAATAAACTTAATTAAAAAGAATGATCCCAGTGTTAAACTCACAAATTACAAAAATTCTGATGGCTGATGTGGGAACACATGTATGGTCAGGAGGAACCCGGAAGATTTTGCTGGTGATTCCAATGTAAATAGACTGAAAACTATGAGGAGCAGAGAGCACATGGAACAATTTTGTTTCTTCTTCCACGAAGCACAAATACTTGAAGGAGAAAGAAGTTAATAAAATGCTTGTTAGAACTGAAGTCCACTCTGCCTCCAGGTCCTTCCCTCTAGTAGCCAGTGACTGTTTCACACACACAGTCTATGTAGTATAATGCTCTATTTAGTTGTCAAAGCGCCTTACTACCTCAACCAAACTATTTAACACTGACAATCCAGTTATCTTACTTATTTCCAGAAAATGTTCCGAAAATAATTTATAATCCATAGGCCTCCCAAATTATAAACCAGAATAATGAAGGGACCTATCAGGGTTTGACACCAAGTGCCCCAAGGCAGGTCCTGTGTCTGAATTCTCAGTACCCAGCCCCTTACTGGCTATATAGGAGGTACCCAATAAATATTCACAGAATACATTTAAAAAATGGTGGCATATTGGGAGCTAAAAGTCCACACCTAAACAATATCGAAAAGGAAAAGACTGGAAATTTTAGACTGATAAGCTCACTGTTGCAGATAGATAATCAAACAGATGGGGATAAGTACCTAGAAATGAAGAGCCAGAAGCCAACGAAGGTCTCCTAAAATCAAGTCATGCCGGATGGGCCCCGTATTCTTTTTTCACCCTGCCTCTACAAGTGCAGAGGATATCTCAAACAACAGAGTAAATTCTGACTTTCACAAGACCTTTGATAAAGTCTTTGATTACACCTTAGAAAAATGTGGGGAAATAGCAGGCATGATGACAGAGCAGTTATGAGACAACAGTAACAAGTAGAAAGATCATAAAGAAAGACTGGTGGTGGAGAGACTGAGGTCAACCTAGAGAGATTCTTCGGTAGTGCAGTGTACCAGGAGTACCTCTAGGTCAACTTTTTTCGTCAATGAGTTGGGAGAAGCATGAAAGGCATATGCTTAAGTAGCATAAAGGTGGAAGGGACTGGTATGGCACTGGATGTAGTTCAGAAGACCCTAATTGGGCTAGAATATTTGAAAACAGCATGATAAAAATGAATAGGTAGGAATGCAGTTTGTATAATTAGGTATACAAATAAATCATTATAGAAATAAAAATACATAAAAATAAATTCAGAACGAAGAAGATCTAGTCTGGCAGGAGCTCAGATGTTTATCCGATCACCAACAATACAACGTCAAAGATGCTTGCAGTTAATGCAATGGCAAGCTGCATTAAAGAAATGCAGTTTAAAAAAAAATTTTTTTTTAACATTTATTCATTTTTGAGAGACAGACAGAGACAAAGCATGAGCAAGGGAGGGGCAGAGAGAGAGGGAGATACAGAATCTGAAGCAGGCTCCAGGCTCTGAGCTGTCAGCACAGAGCCTGACGTGGGGCTTGAACCCATAAACTGTGAGATTATGACCTGAGCTGAAGTCGGATGCTTAACTGACTGAGCCACCCAGGCACCCCAAGTAATGCAGTTCTAAATGAAACTTGTTTTTAGTTCTTTGTATTTTATAACAGGAAATCCACATTTGGAACATCATGACAAGAGGAATTCTCAGGAACAAACAAAGGCGAGCAAACAATAAGCAGGAATAATTGAAGGGATTAGAGATGCTTTCTGATGAAAAGAAAGCCTACAGATGATATGTTAGACATCTTCACGTTCTTAAGAGTTTTCCATTCGAAGTGGCAGGTACACTTAGTCTGTTTCCAGAGGCACTTTTTTGAGGAGGGGAGGGAGTCACAGATCTCGTTGAGAATCTAATAAAGCCATGTACCCTCTCCTCCAGGAAAAAAATACACACACAAACATGTTTTTTGTACTGTTTCAGGGGTTTCTAAACAGATTAAGAACCTCTAGCTTGTAAATTTTAAAGACCCAAGTTTCTGTTTCATTTAAGAACCCATTTCTACCTCAACCTTTGAAGGAATACTCCTAGATCAGGGAAACTGACAGAATTCCTATCCCGGGCAGAGGTGGCAGAAGATTCTGGGGCTGGTGACCTGTAGTCTCTCTCAATTCTAGGATTTCCTAATCTAAAAGGAACTTATAAAATAATTTCACAGCATTAAGGAAAATATTTAAAACACTATTGGTGATTGTCATGCATGTGGTAATTTTAAACACTAAAATTACTCATTACACTCTAGTAATTGGAAACAAAGGTCATCCAGGCACTAATGTAACTTACTAGATATATCTGAAAAGGATTTCATTCACTAGATGTACAACTACAATGGGAGCAGGTATAGAAATTATTGCTTGTATTACGAATAATAAAATACTTCTCTCCACAAGTTGCCTCTTGAAAAACTTGGCTGCATGCAGGGGCATGGTAGCAGAAGTCCTACAGCATTTGCAATAAAATTTCTTACTTTGTATTTGATTGTAAGGATTTTTCTAAGCAGCTAGTCTATGGCATCGTCACAGGGCACACCTATTAGTTATTTTTTGGTAGCATTACATAATTTCTATATTTGGCAGTCTATGTTCTAGGCAACTCATTACCGTCTAAACCTACAGAGCTTTTTACACATTGGCTACAGGGAAGGAGAAGGGGTGCATCTCAGTTTTAATTCTACCCTTCAAGGGATATAAGCAAATCAAAGTACTTGAGAGTGATGCTTATTTCTTTGTAACTCAGTTCTCAGAAACCCTAGGTAAGAAAAACTTTCCATTATTCCCTTGAGAAGTATGTCCTGGATTTTGCCCAAATTACTTCTATTTAAATTCTTATCACCAGTTATGTCAATAATCTTGAGACAGCCCCAAACCTGAAGTAATTACAGATGCATTACATTCAACATTACATGTGTGTCCTACCTATAAGCACATAAAACTATACTGGGGTTCTATAAATGCTTTTTTCCAACACAAAATGTTGCTTCTTGAAATGATTTTCATAATAAATAAGTGTTCAAAAGAGCCTAGAGCCTCAAGGAGAGGGGTGTGTGTGTGTGTGTGTGTGTGTGTGTGTGTGTGTGTGTAGTAATTTGTTTATGGAACTCCAGTGATAGACATACTCACTTCAAAGTCCCAGATTTATCATGGTTATTTTTCTATTTAGGCAAGTTATTACTGCAACCCTTAATTTCTCATTTTTTTTCCAATTTCCACTGCTTTAATTCTCCATTCAAATCAATTTCTCAAAATGGAAAAAAATCTGCCATCAGTGGTAGATTTTACGTGTTATGGGGCTCATTTCTTTTGTAGTTCAAGTAATAGCCTTCTGGAAAAAAGATTAATGACACTGGACCTATTTTCTATAGAAAGGTTATCAAATTCCATCAAAGTCAGTCATAATGTGTCCTTAGCTCTCAACAAAACAAAAGACATCCAGACATTAATAGGTCATAGAGAATTTCAGGGATTACTTTCAGGTTATACCTTCCATCTGTTTTAGCTGTACGTACAGCAGATGAAGAGAATTACGCAGGACATGGTACTCAAATTTTAATATGGAGCAGAACCATCAGGAAGGCTCATCCAAACACAGAGTTCTAGGACCCAACTCCAAAGCTTGTGATTCTGTAGGTCTGGGGTGGGGCCCAGTAAGTTACACTGCTATCAAGTTCCCTGGTGATGCTGTTGCTACCAGTCCAGAAACAATACTTTGTAAACCCCTGGTACAGAGGATCTCTGATACATAACTGGTTGAAACACCAAGTTTCCTTTATGGATTCAAACTTTCATAGTTAAAGTTTGCTGAATCATACTCTAGACTGGACACCAAAATGGCAGACGGCTTTCTGTGGCCTCAGAACCTCTGTAAGCCACATCCCTCTCTAACTATCCTGCAGGAAGTATTAGTAAAGAGTACAACCCTCTTCTGGAAGAAGACATCGAGGCATTTCTTGAGTCCCTCCCCTACTTTTCTTTAAACTTCTCACTAAATATTTGGAATGAAATTCAAAAGCAAAATATTCATAAAGACTATGTGGAAGGGGTGGCTCTAACAGAAAGAAGATTGGCATACTCACCAGAAAGGAAATATGCCCAGTCGTGCAGTGATAAAAACCATGGCAAACATAACAAACAGAAGATCACAACTTTTCTGAAACTTGGCATAATTTGCCATTTTGGCAGCCTATGAAAAGAAGGAATGTGATATATTAATTTAGTTAAACTGATAAATGAAAAGCTTCTTTCAATATGCATGAGTCTCCTATAAGATATAACTTACCAGATGCATTAAATTGCCAGCTACTTTGAAATGTCATGCATCATGCATCAGTATTTATAAATTACCCACAAGTTGAGTGAAATGCAGCATTAGCTAGAAGTAGAACTACTGACTGTCACAGATTTAATCAAACATTCAGCAACCTGAAAAATTCAATTATATGGTTGATCTCAGGGAAACAGAAAAATAAGAAAATTCTTGCATTATAGATGATATTAGCAAGCCAAAGACACCAACACAGGAATTTGTCATAACAGGTCAGAGTAGAAAGTACTAGGCAATCCTTGAAACCTCTAATGAGTTGCAAACACTAAGGCCACAGACTTTATACAGAATATATGGAGACTTTCTGCACTGCTTTCTTCTTTCTATTTAGAGTTATAGGTTTTCCTTAAACAGTAATAAGGAATATCTGGGAATACAGTTTCTTGGCTTATTCTCATACATTTAGAAATGAAGAACATGTCAAGATCATGTTATTTCAATGAATCCACTTAGGTATAATTTTCAAAGTTACATTAATGGGTCATTTTCTAGATGAAAGTCACTAATGTTCCAAGTGTCCATGAGAATTACTCTTAACAATTTATGTCAGTAATTTAATGACCACTTTTTATATTATAAGTTAAGGAAGAAATTACATCCCTTTTCCTACCATCTACTTTTTACAGATGATTCTAATAACAGGTGACGCTGAAAACATAATTTTGCTTGATCACCTCTTTCTACATTTTCACCTAGAATTTGCACGCTCCCACACACAGGGTTATAAACTGAAGATGTCTTGCTCAATTCATAACATTATTTCTACTTCTTAGAAAGTTAAATTAGCTGAGTCAACCTTGAAAGGATTGTTGACAGCATCCACAGAAGCTAAAATTGGGTAGCTTCAAGTAAAACACAGAGCTATGAGAGAAATGGATTCCTAAGAAAAAAATACCTATTAACTGAGCAGAAGCCAGGATTATGAACTTTTAATTTCATGAGTACTTTGGGTGTGACACCATGATTTATAGTAAGAAAGGAAAAAATCATCTTCTGCCTCCTTCTGCCTAGGGAAACCATTTTTCTCTTACATTCTTCACCGGTATTCAATCAAAAGGCATCAAACATGCAATTTTCTGAAATGTCGAGGTCATACATCCCACTTCAAAGAGTTGACGGTTGACATATCTCATTATTTGGATAGTCTCAACCATTACTGTATAATGTAAAGAAAATCCACATGATGAAGAATATTTGCTTTCAAGCCATATGACTGACATTTCTGGGTTATTTTCTTTTCTGGATAAAAGTGGCAGACAAAGATTCAACCAGCCATTTCCATAGACATTAAAGTTGGCAAACTGTACAGGGTTGGTTTCAAAACTGTAGATTGCTGCATAAATCTCCACTTTCAAGCATACTGAGGATTTAGCCAAATGGTAACTGATTTTCAGATTGCTCTTATACAATTACATTTCTCCTTTAAAAAATATGCTAAATAGAGCCTAGCTCAAATCACTTAAAAATCACAGTGCCACACTATCATCTGACATATTTAGCCCATTAGGGCAGTGTTTCTGTTTCATAGCCTTATAGGGAACAGAATTTTTCATAAAGTGCTATATATATTTCAAGCCTTGACTAATTGTCTTTATAGCAGATTCAATTTTATCATATGGAATTTTTGCTTATACTGTAATAGTAGATCATTATTTGAGGGCACTTCTCTAACACAGTGATAGTATTACTTCAAAGGGGCAGAACTGTGGGCCAAGAAGAATAAAAACTCAGCATATAGATTCTAAGACCCATTTCTACATGAAATTTATACTTTGGTAAGTTTATCTTTCACCAGTTCCATAAACTTCTTAGCATAAATTTAAAATATTTTATTTAATTATATATCTCTATTGGGTGTGTCTCTTCATAGGGGCCATGATTAAGAGTAAATACCACATCAAAATTTTCCGTGGGATTTTATCTTTTGAAATATGCTAGAAGCATTTTTCTTTTACTTTTTCTTGGTGTTTTGTTTTGTTTTGTTTTGTTGCTACTTAAATGGTCCTAAATAATAATGGTTTAGAAAGTTAATAAAAATACAACCAATATTTCCTCAGGTACTCTTTATACTTATATATAGAGAGAACATAGTTTTTATATTTAATATGCAAATCATATACACTTCTCACTGTAAAAATACTAGGATAACATGTATATTGTGAACAAAAACTATGATCGTTAAATAACTTCATCAGGATGTACAACTACCATTAATAACTGAATTGAGTTATCTACACTTCCCATATACATCAGTGTGGAACTTTACAACACCAGAAACAAAACCTATTCAAATAATGATTTTCTGACTGTAAAACATCCATTTTCTTAAGTGTGGAATAGTGAAGGTTTTCATTGTTCTAGTAATAAAGAATCCTATGATGATCAACATTCTTAGTACAAAAATTTATATACTAAAGTCTCACTTTAACAATTTCCAAAAGAAACACTCGGCAGCTTCAAATCAATCATATACTATCTTCCCCCAACACTGTCTAGCATACTATAGAAGTGATGGTCTTGGGGATTTCCTGAATTCTGGATTTTGAACTCTTAAAGATGAAAGAAAATGTTTACCTCTAGAAGAGCATCAGATGAATCGTGAAGACAGAGGATCAGGGTCCCTACTCGGGCCATATTGTTGACATATGAAAAGGAAATCAAGAAAATAGCTACAATGTGATGCAGGATCATGATGCCAAAGTCCTTGGGGAAGGAAAAAACACAGCCATGTTAGGTCTTAGACTACTGCAATATTTCCATCCATCTGTTCAACCATTCAACAGATACTTACTGAGGTTCTTACTGGACCTAGCACTGGGGATCCTAAGATGAATAAGATATATTTCGTACCCTCTGGGAGTTCACCACAGAGTGGCAGACACACACCAGGGACCAGTGACTCTCGAGAATGTGATAAATGCCAAGGCTAAGGCCAGATCATAAAGAGTGTTTTGTACTAAACCAAGGAATTTGAAGCTATGGGAGAAATTACCTCAGGATTTCAAGCAAAGAAAGGCATTACTTGGATCTGTACTTGAGTAAAATCTTTTGGGCAGCCGTGCAGGTCCAACTGAACCACTTCTCTGACTTCTGTGGCTGGGGATTTTGGATCCTTCTCCTGGAATCTGTCCACTGGAACGTTAAAATAAGAATCCTAATATGTGGCTTTTCTGATGAATCCTACAAAATCAAGCTCTAAATCTTAACCATTACTGGTCCACAGTCATTAGGAACAAAAATGGCAATAGTAATGGTAAATTGGCCATCCTTATTGTAGTCAACTTCAATGGAGTTGCTTGTTGGCCCATATGAAAAGATCATCTTTCTCTGACATAGATTTATCTTCTAACCATCTGGACATGGTTTGCTGTGATGTGGGATTTCTGTTGCTTGGAAATACAGTCTCTCATTTACTAACGTTTTTACTCTTGTTTATAAATCTCTCTCTCCCAAAGTATACTTGAACTTCTCTGGGATTTTAAATGCCAAGATTGGCCCTAATGGTTATCTACTTGAAGCCTTGGAAAAATACACTATTCATGTAGTGACAAATAAATTAGCCGAAAATGAAAGGCATATTATGAAACTGAGAAAGAGAGGGAGCAAGTATGTGCATATATACACTGCTTTATTCAGCAGCTATTGATGTCATATAGCTTCAGATTTGAAAGGTCAACTGTGGTGACTTTTAAATCGTTTTAAAACATTTAAACAATGGCCTTTGTTTAGATCTTGAAAGTAACTAATACTAATCCATAAGTAATGAAATATTGCTATTAGGTCCTGTGCCATTTATTTCATTGTGTAGTTCCTATATTGAAAAAAAATTCAATTATTTGATTTTAATATATATAACGTGAACCTACAAGGCTATGGATATTTATACTATTTAAATTCCTGTGATACAGAACACTTAAAAATATTTTTTTATGTTTTATAAAATCAAGCTTTAAATGGCAATGATGAAAAGTTAAATGTGTGTGTGTGTGTGTGTGTTAAACTCACAGTGTTTAAATTGTTCTGTATATACTCTGGTGACTATATCCAAAGGTTACTTTTCTGCCTTGGCAAGTGCCACTATGTATGGTTGTTGATAACCATACATATTGATTTATTACTAGGATAAACAATGTTTTCATGTCCTAAATAAGGTCAGATCATTTTAAAAAGGAATTGCAACTATTTCTCTTACTTTCAGTTAACCTAGTGTCCAGATTAACCATATTATGTTGATTGTGGATACCACTGTTGGAAAAATTATCCGTCTTGCATCAGTCAATCCTAACTGCCCACAGCAGAACCACAGAACCAAATCTTGCACACTCTTGACCTACCGCTATGCTCCTTCCTTCAGAACCACATTCCCCATTTAGTTCTCAGCTCACTGGCAGAGAGAAATAATGATCATGTTACTTAATGAGTTTCATGAGTGAGATTATATACAGACTCAACTTACTAGTTTTACCTACTTCTGATTTTCTGATGTTCTTGTGGGATCTAGGATTTTCCTAAATCATTAAAGTTGGACAATACCCAAATGCCTTAGGCATACAATGAAAATTGTTCTGATAATGTTTTCCACTGGAAGATGAAATCTCTTCTCTCCAGGCTGTTATCAAAAATGTATTAGGTTCCATTACCTGGAGTATAGTGTTCTACCAGACAGTAACTACTTTGAAACAATGCATCAAGTGGAACTAACCTATCAACTGATATTTTAAACTGTTTCTCAAACATAATTGCATGAAAACATATAGCACTTAATCCAATAGTTGAGTGGGTTTATATTTGCCCAAGCTCAATACACAGATTTAAAGTCTAACCAGCTGAGCGCCTAACCCGAACATTTTCCACATTTGTTATTGTTCAGCCCTGAATGACTGCTCTGGATTTACTGAAAGAAAACAGAAGTTTTCTCTATTTAGTTTAAAAATGAATAAATATAAGCTAATTAAAACACTTATGGATGATTGGGACCATTTTATAATTAAATTTCCTAATTTGTATCTGATATAACTGTTGGTAAACAACACAAAGATCTTGGCAATATAGCAAGCATCCCCTAAAAACAAGAGCCTTGTTTTTGAGGCAAAGTTTGCTTTGTGAAAATGATTTCAGCATATAAATCCCCTGGTCCTGGAAAATACTTATTACTGAGAGACTCAGCGTTATGCCCATGGCAAAAGACCAATTTTCATTATACAGTCATATCTGTATGAATATGAAAAAAGCATGAATAATGAGTTAATTGTCTTTTACATTTCTGCCTCAGAAAGCATTATACAAAATACCTTCAAATAAAAGCCATGCAAATCATTATTTTATGTGTTACATCTCCTTACCTTGACAGCTTTCTTTTTACAGGTATTGAATCTGGTCCAAATAATAGTTTTATACATAAATTGTCAACTTGGACATTATCAATGCAGGGTAGGAAACCTCATCCTCATGTTTGTTATTGCTGAAAATGACTGGTGTGAACACACAGGGATAGCTGCAGGAATCTTACTATTTTCGGTTGAGAATGTTTTCCTGCATTCTTGGTAGCAGCAATTAGGTAGAAAGACTGTGATTTCTTCTTGGCCCTCAGACTAAGGACTGATTCCAAAGACCTGATTCAAAACAGACTGCTTCACTGGTGTTCCCAACCTCCTGCTGTTCTGCCATATTGTTTCTGGACATCTTCACAGCCAAGATCAAGGGCTCCTTCCATGTTTCCTGCCTAATACAGACCCTGACCTCAGCCCTCATTTCAGTGGCTGTTCCCTCTTAATTATCAGAGAAAGAAATGAAAATCGATGTGGTCTTGACTCAGAGTCAATTAGAATGAATCTATAATGAAAGAATTCAAGGAAGAGCCATCCATTTTAATAGCAGAAACTGGTAAGACAATGGTGTTTTTTTCCTTATTACATACTGAATGGCATTTGGAGAACCTAGAACAGCCTCTTAGTCTGATCTGTGTTGCTTCCACAACAGAAATTCCAGCTACTTGGGCTCCATCTCCAACTGTTAGAATGAGAAATGGCATCCTTAATTCAGTTCCCCAAGAGGAATTTATACAAAATAAAATATTAGTGGTGAAAGGCCAGAGGGATCACCCTTCTCATTAAAACTAAGTCTGATGTTCTATACGATGGAACTCCCTTAGCAATGATCAGGATGCAGAGAGTCTTGCAAATAATGCTCTGTCTCCAGGAGGCACCAGAAATTCATCTTGATATGCAAGTTTTTATGAAAGCAAAATTAACTCATTACTCATTAGGAAAAAAACCCCACAAACAACAAGAAGCTTGTTCCTTAAATTCCCATTTCCTGGATAAAGTATTAATAATTTCTTATAGTTTCTTTTGGGAATAATCTTTGCAACAAATAAAGCAAAACACTGGTGAACCTTCTGAAAAAAGGAATAAGGAGGCCAAGATTTTTTTTTTTAACGTTTATTTATTTTTGAGACAGAGAGAGACAGAGCATGAACAGGGGAGGGGCAGAGAGAGAGAGGGAGGCACAGAATCTGAAACAGGCTCCAGGCTCTGAGCTGTCAGCACAGAGCCCGACGCGGGGCTCGAACCCACGGACCGTGAGATCATGACCTGAGCTGAAGTCAGACGCTCAACCAACTGAGCCACCCAGGCGCCCCAAGGGGGCCAAGATTTTTTTTTTATTTATATATGAAATTTATTGTCAAATTGGTTTCCATACAACACCCAGTGCTCATCCCAAATGGAAGGGGGCCAAGATTTTAAGTGATAGCTGATTTAGATGTGCATGAATAGTGAAGAATATGAAATATTTCTAAAGTGTAAGGCAAAGAAAACACTTCCCTCTCAGATGCAAATGACATGTATTAGCTAACCTGAATTTAACAAATAAAATAAATATAATAAACTTTAATAGAATGAATAGAAATCAGATAATTAGCACCAGGTTACCCATTTAACAGATTTTCAAATTCTCTAAGGAACAGAAGGACAACATCATAATTTAAGACTGATTTCGGTGCATGGCAACTGCAACCATCGTTGAAATCTCTCATGTCTATTTGTTTTGTTTTGGCTTTTAAACAGTTTTTTTTTTAATTTGAACCTTCAGGGTACATAGAAATTTGTGTGACTTTTGACAGAATAACATGTCATTTTTAATAGAGATCAATAACAAACTGTCTTCCTATCTCTTCACTTGGGAGTTTGCAACCTGACGGTGAAAGTCAGCAAGTTGGGGAGAAGCACGGCTGGGCAGGAAGTGGACTTGTGGCAGGTAACCTGGCAAAGTGCAGGGCAGAGTGGCCAGTCAGGCTCCAGTCCTGCTGCAGCACAAACATACAGATGGCAGTGGGGGAGGATTTCAGAGAAAACTTACATATAGCAAGAATAATCATAGGTAAATACTTTTTCTGTTGAGGTAATAACAAAAATATCATAGGTTCTCAACCTTTGGCTATAGCTAAAGTCCTGAGGGAGAGCATGAGTATATTAAAAAAAAAAACTCTTAAAAAAAGAAACAAGAGACTAAAAAACTGTCTAGGTCTTGAGATGATGACGGAAATAAAAGTATATTCATGGTGATCAACAGAAATGAGTTGATTATGATTTGCCCCATATTAGGCAATCTGAAAACAATTATACCTTTCTCTTACCCATGCGTGATGTGAAAAGTTCACACAATGTATTTAAATGTCAACCTTTGGGTATCTGCAATCTCCCTCAATTTATTTGGGTATTTTATTTTTAACTGGCCTTGAATTTTGGTGTACTATAAAGAGAACTGGTTAAATGTGCCATTTAAAGAGAGATATTTTAAATAACAAGCCTCTTCAAAAACTGCAATGTGAATTCACTTTCACTCTCATGGGTAGCCTAGGCATGCTAGGGTAAATATTCACAGGAGAATTTGGGAAGGGATAAAAATGTGTGATTGATTTGAGAAATATTTGTTCAATTATAAAGTAGAGTAGTTCTAGCAGAAATTATTCAATTATCTCTTCTCTAAAACTCAATCCATGAATAAAACCTCATTTACACCAAATCAAGTTTATTTCAACACTTTTTTTTCAATAGATTAGATTTTTCCACCTTTGTACTAAATGTATACAGACTCAGGTCTTTGAGGAAGTTAACTGTCATATATAAACATCATTCTAAAAACAGTAAATGCCAAGAAACTGATTAAAGACTGAATTTACTACTGTTATTATCAAAATGTTTAAAAAATATGTACTGATATGATTTAAATATCTCTATTAGCCATACTCAAATCTCATATCCTCACTATTTGGTCAATATGTACACCTAGGTTACTCTACCTTAGAGCAGAGAAAGGCACACTATAGCCCCCAAGCCAAATCTGGCTCCCCATTTATTTTTGTAAATAAAGAGAACACTGTCGCATTCATTTGTTTAACCATTGTCTGTGGCAGAATTCTTCCTAATGTGGCAGAGTTGAATACTTGCAACAGAGACTATGTGGCCTGCAAGTTTAAAATATTTACTATCTGGGGGCGCCTGGGTGGCGCAGTCGGTTAAGCGTCCGACTTCAGCCAGGTCACGATCTCGCGGTCCGTGAGTTCGAGCCCCGCGTCAGGCTCTGGGCTGATGGCTCGGAGCCTGGAGCCTGTTTCCGATTCTGTGTCTCCCTCTCTCTCTGCCCCTCCCCCATTCATGCTCTGTCTCTCTGTGTCCCAAAAATAAATAAAAACGTTGAAAAAAAAATTAAAAAAAAAAAATAAAATATTTACTATCTGGCCCTTCACAGGAAAGTCTGATGACCCCTGTCTTAGAGCCGCATCTAAGGACATATTATGGGATACTTAAATCATGTTATCTGAGATGTGACAATTGCATAGTATTATGTCCAACTTTCTCAGATAAAGAATGTACAAGAGATTTAATTTTTACTTGTTCTGAAGAAATCATAAAATATTACTCTTAAAATTCAGATCAACTATCAAAAAAGTTTTGCAGGTATCTATTAAAATTCTCATATTTGAAAATCATGAAGTTTCTTTATCGGCTTTCAAAACAAAAGCTGTCTGGAGGCAATATTACTTTCCCTACTGTTAGATGTGCCTTTACTTTATAGCTTCTGGGAACTTATACAAAATGAAGTAAAGAACCGCTGGATAAGCAGTGTTTACCCAATCTTTCTCCTGTGTAACATTTATGGTACCATTTCAAGATCAAGAACTCATAATCTTGTCTCCTATGTGTTATTTAGTTAATATTTAATCTTTAATTGATTTTATTACTGTGGAGAAGAATACAATAAAATTTTATTTGCACAACAGAAAATAGTAAGATAGTACCACTTATTCCCTTCCAGTGTGCCTGGTCAGAGCACAGAACTTAATTTGCAACTCCCTGGAGTCCTCCTTCATGTTTTTCCTTTCCTTTCTTCATCAAGAGCACACTCTTGAAATACATTATGCTTTCAAACGACGTAGATATTTTTCTTAATTATACATGCATTTATTTTTCTCACTGAACTTTGGGTCTTCAGAAATTTTCATCACTAACAGTAGTGTCAAATTACAAGTGCCTGGAGTTGGAGGCCTTAATATATGCGTTCTGGGCTCCATTTAAATTACACTTGGCCCAGTCACACTAACTAGTTTTTAATGCTAGAAGGGTCACTTCTGAGACACTTTAAATATAACAGTTTTAAGTGGTGCACAGGTTTACAGACTTTATTCTCTCCCCCTCTCCTCTCCCTCCCCTCCCCCCAATATCCTTGAGGATGAAAGCAAATGGCAGCACTTAATGATATCAAGTAAACCCATTTAGGTTGAAAACATCCAGAATGATCAGTAGGGGGCAGACTGTGCTCAAGTAAAATCAGAAACATCCCAGGACTCAAAAGCCATCATCTTCATATTTACTGCCAAAGCCCTTGAGGCCCAAAATGACAACAGGCAATCAAGGACTCAATTTTGTGCTTTAGATGAAGATGAAACATGTCTCCTTCAGATCACCCAAGTTGAGACGATGCTGTAAGTTGTCAGAAGGGGTTCAGAGGAACTCTTACTGTTATCATCAGCCTTATCTCTTGTCCTCTAACTCCTCGTTCTTTAGCTGCCTGAGCTCCCCACTCCTCTTCACAAGCAGCCAGAACTCTACCTGCAGAACTCACCTGTCATGCTTCTTCTTGGCCCCATGCAGGCCTCTAGCCATGTGGGTTTTTTTTTTTTTTTCTGGCTGGAATGCTGGTAGTTTCTCTTCTTTTCTCCAAGCCCCACTCTACTTCGACTACGTGGTGAAGTCCTATCTACCTTCCAAACTGCCTACTAATTTTCAAGCCCCAAAGGCTCTGTCTGACGCTGTCACTTAGTCACATAAAGCAAGTACTATTAGAACTGAATTTTGGAAAGAAACTGAGGCACAGAGATGTTATACAATTATTCCAAAGTCACACAGTAAGAATGGGCTTGAGACCACATCTGAATTCAGTTGTGTGTGACCCCAGAGCCCAGGCTCCTAACTATGCAGCAGGCTGCTTCTCAGAAACAAACATGTGAGAAAAGATGGCTGTGAGGAAGGACGCTGTAGAGAGAGGACACTTCTGGAAACATATATGAGAGACTAACAAGGGGAACACGGTCCATATCTGGAAGGCAGGGAGAGAAGGGGGACCAAGAGCAAAGGTGCAGGGTTAGCCATGAGTGGAAAGGGTGCCCCTTCTTAGGAAGCCAGAAGGAAGGATGTGAGAGTGGATCCATTTGTATTTATGGGGACAGAAACAGAGGGGATTAATGGAGTTGGGGAGAGAGTTAGAGCTATGATAAACCAGAGTGGGTGTGTTTCCAAGACCCCTGGGGTGACTTGAGAGAAACTCCCCAGAGGAAACTGAATGACTGAACCAGCCAAACGAAAGTGGAACCTTTCAAGTACTGATGTAACCTCCTGCGAGACGGTGGGACTCCACAGAGCCTAGACTTAAAGCCCCAGAGCCCTAGACCAGCAGCAATATGTCATGGCATGTGGGTCTCTGCAATGGGGCAATGCTGAGACTCTTTGCACCGCACTGGAAGAAGAGGCTCCTGGCTGGCACCCTCCTGCACTGTGGACTGCAGGACGTGTGCTGCCACCCTGCCCCAGGTCTGTCTATGGCCCAGCAGTCTGACTGTGACATCTAAAGATGCTTGAGAGCCCTCCCCTGGCAGGGCACTTGGGAGTCTGACTGCCAGATTAAGCCACTTGTTAAGGCAGCCTTTGAATAAAATCTGATAAAATTGCCCCAGAAGACACATTTCTCTTCCAGACAACACTGTTCCATTGTCTTCCCACCAGCCTACACACAGCACTGGGTTGAAATGTTCTGCTCACAGGTGGTAGCTTATTAAAATGAGCTGCCTCTTCTACCCTTCTTATATTCTGAAGACACAGTATTGAGAAAGCAACAGAACCAAGGCCTAAGAGTCAGGAATATCTGCCTCAGAACTCTGGAGGCAGGATACTCCTACTCCAATCACAAGTGGACACACAAAAGAGCAACTCTGCACCTCTGGGCAAGAAGCCATAAAGTGGCCTGCCTGCCTGTGTCTAGTGCACAGGTGACACAGAAAGAACACCACATCACGTTCCATCTCTCTCAGGATGGGCACGTGTCATTGTTGTGATCTGAGCTTTGCAAACAAAGGACAAGGACACGTCAATACAAGCTGAGGCACTACCTTGGAATCGTATCTCTAGAAAATCCTTAAAAATAATCTCCACCAGCAATTCTTAAACGTTCTTGTCTCAGACCACTTTTGTATTTTTAAAAATCATTGAGGACACCAAAAAGTGTTTCTTCCACATTAGATGTTAAAACTGAGAAATACAAAACATAGGTAAAACACATTTATTAAATAAAGTCTATTACATGTTAATTAACAAATATTTTTTACGAAAAATAACTACATTTTCTAAAACTAAAAAAAAATTGTGAGGAGCTGCATTTTACATTATTTGTAATGTAATGGCTGTGTTTTACATTATTTCAAATCTCTTTGACGTCTGGCTTAAGATAAGACAGGAGAGTTGGATTCTCTTTAACTGCATATACATTCAATCTGTTGTCCTAAGCTATTTTGGTTGAAGTATAACAAGTGCCTAACGGTTGGAAAGGGACAAGTATCTTAACAGTCTTTTCAGACAGTTATGAATATTCTTTGATATTGTACCAAAATTTGACAAGTGGGATATTCTCAAAGGTTAGGTGCAATGTAGAGTCTAAAACCATATCAATGCCCCTTTCATATTCTTTTACAGTGAAGTCCTTTGGTCTGTCTTGACCTTTGAATGAATCTTTTACTCATGCATGCCACTGCAGCTCATGCATTAGTCATTTGGAAAATACTGGTTCCCTGAGTTAATATTCTAAAAAATCACTTTTATTAATATCACTACCAATCTCATTAGAGAAGTCTTTATGGATTGAGATGCTATCAAGCTCTCGCTGGTGGACACAAGTCTTCCAAAAATCTACCTTTGCACGAGAACTTCAGTTTTATCATTGACAACAAACATTGTCATTTTTTTTTCTTGAAACAACTTGACAAAGTCACTTTTGCATTTTCAAAAAAATGATTCCCAAACACGTAAGTTGGAATAACCACAGTCGGTTAATCATTCTTCCAAGTAAAAATGAGATCTATGGGAGAAGAAAGCAGGTAGTTCAGCTTCCAACAGAAAGCTCTACGTGCACATGATCTTCCTGGGGACACTATTGTACACTGTTAAGTTGCACAAGTTCCTACTTAATCACACAAGACACTTTTAAGTGTGTACCCAAGAAGAGAGATTTAATAAAATTAACACTCCTCAGTGCTTCATCAAGAACATTCTTAACTGAAACTGGCAACTTTTCTTCCTGTAAGCATGTGGCAGTGAAGAACCCAATTACTAGTACAGTTTGGGGCCACTGCCTGCAACTTTGGCCACTATTACTCCTGGACTATGAGTACAATTTCAATGCAGTCAGAGGAGCAGATGACATCTTAGTATAGGATGAAAACAGTTTTGACCTAGCAGACCTCCTGAAAGGATCTCCATGGGTCCGCAGACTATACTTTGAGAACTGCTGATCTAGAAAATACCTCAGTCCCAAAGTGACTCAAGTCAGTTTTGCTCACAGCCTACCAGTCACCTGGCCCCATCCAACCACAAGAGGGGGCATGGCTGAGAAGGAACGAGTGCCTGGGGGTAGAGAGGTGGCAATATTTGGTGAACCAAGTTAATTACTATAGTAATAGCTAACATTTATTGAGCATTTACTATGTGCCAGGCACTGCTCATGTATTACTTTTTTATGCACATAATACCCTTGTGACTTAGGTTATATGAACTCCATTCTTTGGATCAGGAAAGCAAGGCACAGTAAGTTGGTCAAGGTCATACCAGTGGTGCTGAGAAGGTAGATGGATTCCAGAGCCCATCCTTTTAACTTCTAAGGCAAAATACCCATAACTATTCCCTAGTCTAGAAGAAAATGAGAAAAATAATAACTTTTTCATAAAGATACATTTAAAGATCTGTCCTTTATTACAAGGTGTCCTTTCTCCTTTAAAATATTAAAACTTCCTTTATGAATTGAGGGTGGTAAGTAGCAGGTGTTCTTTAAATTTCCTTACTAGACAAAGTAAAAAATTGGCAACTTTAAGTCAGTTCCCCTTCCTAATTATTTTTGCGAACTTTAATTGACCAAAAATACAACAATTTGTGACCATTAGTTTTGGAGGTTTTTGTTTGTTGGCTGGTTTTAGCACTATATATTGATTCAGCCAAATTTTGATCACTATGTGCTAGGTGATGTTCTAAGCTCTATTCATCAAGCACTACACAAGTTTCACGGATATTATTTCATTAAATTCCATGCCATCCTGCTTCCTTATAAAGGAGATGCATTTTCTTCACTCTAAAACTAACTGAAGCAGGAAAATCCAGAGCATGGCAAGCCCCTAAAAGGCAGCTAAAGCATTCGTAGCAACAGCTCCAGTTATTCTCTACAGAGGTTACTAGACAGCAAACACAAGCCCGTCAAGAAGTTTCTTGCTAAACTTAATCATCACACTTCTCTCTGTTAGGATCTTTCACAAGATGTAGTTTTTCTCTCAGGTTAAAGACCAAAAGAGCAACAAGCTGATTTCACCAGCTGGGCCCTGGAACTTGGCCATGGATGATTTCCTACAAAGGACTCCGTACACAAGTAGGGTTTATTGGCCAAGGGCCCAGGCCTTCAAGCCAAACAGCAGTTTAGTTAAAAGGGACATAGGGCTTAGACACAGGCAATCTGTTCTGAGCTCCAACACATTTATTAGTTTCCCTTGGAAATTCTGGATGTGCAGGAGAAATACACATTGTGAACAGGTGCTAAAAACAGAATTTTAATAAAAATTAAGCCTTGAGACATAAAAGATGTTTCAAAAAATGTTGAATACTGAGAAGACACCTGTTGTTTTAATAAGATACCTTAACAATTTTGTGCTTACAGCAGAAGGAAGGAAAAGAGGAAGGGAGGGAAGGACAGACAAATGGAGGGAAGAAAGAAGAAAAAGGTAAGTAAGATAAAATCCTCAAAATACCTTGGAGGCACATAATAGGGTATTTAAATTACAAGTCCGTTATACCAAATGACTACATTTGGGCTGTCCCTTCCCTCTGGGAAGGTTAATAATAACAACTCTCATCACTGACCAAATAAGTACCAACTCTGGAAATGATCAAGACAGTGTCAATGTGCTCTGTCACCACAGGGATGAGAGGTTCTCCTCTCGTTTTCAAACACCAGATTCTATTCGGAAACAGCAACCAAAAGAAAAAAAGCTGGCAATGCTCGAATACTTCTGGAAAAAAGAGTTTATGAACATAAAAGCCATTTTAGAAAGACTCAGAAACTCATTAGGTCACACACACAAAAATGATTTCTAAACTTCACTTCAGCTACTTATTGTAACAGTTTGAGGCATGCATTCGGATTCAGTGTTTATAAATCTGGGTCCTTATTTGAAGCAGCCATTCAAGCTCATTGTCATTTAACAGGGAAATGAAAGAAAACATTCTTTATAACCTTTCTATCAATAACCCTATGAAAAGCCTTCCATACTGTGTTGTCAATGAGTGTCTTCAAACATCTCTATTTCATAATTAGAAGGCTGTTTTTAGAGGGTTTAGTTAAATAGTTGCAACATACAAGGTAGGGAATGCAGTTGGTCACCAGGACATTCGATTAATCCTCGCTGATGGATGGAACAGCAGATCCTCAGAGCAGTGGAGCAGTGGAGAGGGAACCACCAAGGACCCGCAGTGACAGTCAACAACAAGCAAAGGAAAAGAGCAAGGGCTACAATTCACCAGTAAGAGAAGGCAACAGAGAAAAAGGCCTTCCTCAAAAAGTTAAAAAAAATAGAACTACCCTATGACCCAGCAATAGCACTGCTAGGAATTTACCCAAGAGATACAGGAGTGCTGATGCATTGGGGCACATGTCCCCCGATGTTTATAGCAGCGCTTTCAACAATAGCCAAATTATGGAAACAGCCTAAATGTCCATCAACTGATGAATGGATAAAGATGTGGTTTATACATACAATGGAATACTCCTTGGCAATGAGAAAGAATGAAATTACGCCATATGCAGCAACGTGGGTAGAACGGGAAGGTATTATGCTGAGTGAAATAAGTCAGTCAGAGAAGGGCAGATAATCATATGTTTTCACTCATATGTGGATCTTGAGAAACCTACCAGAAGTCCATGGGGGGAGGGAAGGGGAAAAAATAGTCACAAACAGAGAAGGAGGGAGGCAAACCCCAAGAGACTCTTAAATACAGAGAACAAACTGAGGGTGGATGGGGGAGGTGGGGGAGAGGTGATGGGCATTGAGAGAGGTGGGGGGAGGGTGATGGGCACTGAGGAGGGCACTTGTTGGGATGAGTACTGGGTGTTGTATGTAAGCCAATTTGACAATAAATTATATGAAAGAAAGAGAAGGAAGGAAGGAAGGAAGGAAGGAAGGAAGGAAGGAAGGAAGGAAAGAAAGAAAGAAAGAAAGAAAGAAAGAAAGAAAGAAAGAAAGAAAAGAGGCCTTCCTCATTAAAATCTGTGCTGAGTAATACACAGGTCTGGCAGTGGCTAAATTCCCATTTTGTTCAAGAAGAAGAATAAACCAACTGCACCAGGAACGTACAAAGGTACCCTGGCCAGCTGAAGAAGGGAGAGGTGCCAGATGTCTAAGACAAGCTACTGGTGTTGACTAAGAAAAAATGTACACTTAACTGCTAAACGTTGGCAATATGTGTAAGGTTGAGATCAATTCCATGAACCTCATCGTAAAATTGCCCTTTTTATACATAGGTGGTTTCTACACTGATGCAAGGTATACTAAATCCATACAAAATGATACACTTCAACCACTCAAAATCAACCACTTATGATATTAGAAATGGTCATTTGACTTAAAACAACGAAGACTCTATGAGTCCTCTTAACTCACTGAAAACACACATTAAATGAATGTTGAGAATGTTCAGGCAAATGCAAGAAGTTTGGTGACCGCTGGTACAACAATGACTCGCTAGCAATGTCTTGGCTCCTGGGAGCCAAGTACAGTTATAGTCTTGATTTTACTAATCTCTTTGACTCTAGATGACACACGTAATTCTCATTAAGCAAAGAGAAACCAATAAAATGGCAAAGAGCTGCAAAAGGCTCACTACTTCTAATTCAGGAGCATGGCAAGGCAAGATAATACAAGAATTGCTATGTGTTTAATCTAAGAGTGAATCACAGAACTTTGCTGGGTAAACTTGGGCTCTAATTCATTCCCACATAGCACAACCTTGAAAAATTTACATCAACTCACTGTATATCAATTTGCCCAGCTACAAAATGGGAAAATATTCAAACCTCTTTTTTTTATTTTTATTTTATTTTTTTTTTAAATTTTTTTAACATTTATTTATTTTTGAGACAGAGAGAGACAGAGCATGAATGGGGGGAGGGCCAGAGAGAGAGGGAGACACAGAATCTGAAGCAGGCTCCAGGCTCTGAGCTGTCGGCACAGAGCCTGATGCGGGACTCGAACTCACGGACCGCGAGATTGTGACCTGAGCGAAGTCGGACGCTCAACCGACTGAGCCACCCAGGCGCCCCAAACCTCTCTTTTTTTATATACTAGCTGTTTCTGTAACTAATCTGGAAAAAAAAGCTCCTCAAAAGAAAATAAAACACATGTTTTTCAGCATGAAAAAGAAAGGAAATTCTGACGCATGCTACAACATGGATGATCCTGAGGGCGTTATGCTAAGTGAAATAAGTCAGTCACAAAATGACAAATACGGTATGATTCCACTTCTATGAGCACCTAGAGTAGTCAAATTCATAGTAGAGTAGAATGGTGGTTGCCAGGAGCTGGGGGGAGGGGACAATGAGGAATTACTATTTCATGGGTACAGAGTTTCAGTTATGCAAGACAAAAAGAGTTCTGGAAACTGGTTGCACAACAATGTAGATGTGTATAATACTGCTGAATTGTACACTTAAAATGGTTAAGATGGTAAACTTTTATGTTTTGATTTTTATCACAATTAAAGGTTTAAAAAATAAATAAGTAAAATGCACAATAAGCCTAGCATAATGCCTAGCACATAGACAATCAGTCTTCAAGTACTATATACCTGAATGAAGAAGACCCCTCATGTAAGACAGACAAAATTTAATCTAACTGGCATACCATCACTGAAGGATCTTTAAACATTTCCAGAAACTGACCAGAGTGATGCCATGAGTAAGGAACCACAAATTTTTGTTGCCAATGAGTTCTCTGCTTTCCCAAGCCCTAGTCCTTACAGGGACCATCCACCTCTTGTGAGATTCAAAGAACTCACATCACATTAAGGCTGTGTACCTACACAGGAAAGGAAAGACAGCTTTTTGCCAGCCAAGAAAGCCTCTGCTGTAGGAAAGTGGAAGGCATGCACCTGGAGAAAGGGGATGCAAGTACTAGAGCCAAAGACTCTTCAATGTTCTTCTGTAGCCACTTGGATACCACTCTGCAATTTAGCAGATGACTGATCGAACCAAGGAATTTACAGTATTACAAGTATTGTGCTCCTTGACAATGCATAGTTCTGTTTGCAAAAGAGTTTGGAAGATATCCATTGGTAAATCAGAAGACATTCTGATGAGTCCATTTATTCATTCACCCTACACTTACTGATCCCCATCATAAGCAGGTGCATTGATAGCCATGATATAAAGATGAACATATCTTGGTCTTCTATTCTCCAAGTCTAGGGAAGGTAGGCCCCTACACAGTTAAAAAAATTAACTATGTACACATTGGGCAACTAAACACAGAGGATGGTGTGATAAAAAACCTTGGGGTAATTGAATTAGCCTTCAAAGAAGATATTATTTTTGGACTAGGTCAGGTTTGGGAGGAGGGAAATAGGGTATATACTAGCCAAGGCAAGGTCTTCTTTAAAAAAAAAAAAAGTGCATGAAAAAAATTATGTCTGAACAATGATGAAAAGACATTCATAGATAGGACATATGTGTGTTTCAGAAGGGGGGGAAGAGGGACGGGTAGTAACACTGGAGAGGTGGGTTTGAATCATGTTGATAACCTGCGTATTGCTCCAAGTAGTCTGGCTTTGTCTTGAAAGGTTTTAGAAACACAACTCTTAGGTGGCAGGTAGACAAGAATGACTACTTAGATAGGAGGACCATTTAAAAGGCTACTGCAATAGATTAAGCAAAAGTAGAGACAACTCAAACTAAATGTGTCAGTGATGTTAAGGGTTCAGGTATGCGGCAAAACAAAGAGGAGAACCAAGGAAAACCATTAGCTTACAGAACTGTCGGTTATAAGCATTACTGGACGAACAAGGCTAGGGGATGATCATGTCTTCAGCTGGAAATACGTTGCACGTAAAGTTCAGTTTCCTCATTTATAAAATAAGGTAACTAATAAATGATCCAACTAAATCTTGGAGTTGATGGGAAGATTAAATAATAAACAAAAAGGACATAATACTATTATTTATGCCTAGATTTGTGAAGTATGGACCTGGAGAGAACCCAGGGCTGAAGAGAGACATCTTGGAGTTACTGGTACATAAGTTATGGCTAGTAGTGCTGAAGGTTATAAGCTTGATCATACCAGGAAATGATGCCCTATAATCCAGGACTAGACCCTGGCGCATGCAAATATGTGGCACGTGAGGCCCTGGGCTGGACGCCAGCAAAGACGATTTTGAAGGCATGATCCAAATATGGGAATCTGGAGAAAATGGTATGATGGAAAAATTATAAGCGGTAAACAGCCAGAAGTGCCTATTCTTTCCAGAGGCTGGTAGGATGAGAGCTGGAATGGGTAGGTTTAACACTTAAAAGGTCAAGAGCATGCACCCTCAGCAAAAGCTACTCCAGGGGAAGGGAGAGGTGGAGGCTAATCATAGTTCCTTTAGGAATGTTGTATTTTCATGGTGTGTTCTGATGTTAGATAACTTTAATTCAGGAAAAATTCATTCGTGTGGCTGGAGCACTGAGAATTTACTCTCTCCCGGGGGCTACAAATACAATTTTTCTTCTTTATTTAATTTGAAGAATAGAGGGCCTTGTGACTCAGACTGAGAAAAAAAATTACTGCTGTCAGGATTCATTGATATATTTTTTCACAGAGAAAAGAACACTAGATTTGGAGGAAAGAGGGAAGAGACAATGCAAATAAAATACAAAACACCAGAAATGAAAATAAGAAACTTTCTGGAACAATGCAGGGCTGGTGCTGCCAGAGAATAGACATGAGTGCCTTTGAGACACTACTCCCATCTGCCAAGGGCCATTAAGGACACATATCTGCAAGCAATTTACAACATTACCACTCTTACCTTTCTTTTGATATCAGTGAACTGGGAAAACATTAAAGACCAATAATACGACAGCTCCAGGATATAATAGTAGTGAAGGTCAGTTGTGAGTGGCTGGGGATTAAAGAAAAAAAAAAAAGAAAGATTAATAGTTAATAGTAAACCAAATTGTGTCCCAAACATCTCAAGTTCAGTGCTGAAAAGTGACATGGTCTTATGCCTCCACAGATTCCAGCCCCGTTCTCTCTATGGGTAAGAGGGCTTTGAAGCATGTCTCTAATACACAGCTTAATGGCATTAAGTTTGTTTCATCTCCAACCAAAAAAGTGTCAATGAGTATGAACATTTGGTACCCAATTCACTATTTACTTTAACAACAGCATTTATGGTTCCTTGATAGAAGGATCTGTAAGATTTCTTAGGCAACCTGAAAAAAAAAAGCCTTTTAATACATACAGAAAAAGAATAACCCTGGAAATTACCATGAGATTCCATAGTATAGGGGCAAGGGAGGTAGGTGATAGAATGGGTGCTAGATGGGGTGATAGATGGGTCATGAAGGCAGAGTTTCGAGTTCTGTTTTAATCAGAGCTTTCTTGTTATTAAGGAATGTTCTGTACATTGCAAATATCAGAAAAGATAATTCAAAAATATTTATTAAAAGGCAGAGGGACAAGGAAGCTGCCAAGAAATACCAGGCTAGGCCCTCAGCCAGGAAATCTGAGATCAAGTCTCAGCTCCATAGCTCAGTGGGCCTTAGTATACCTATTGTAAAATGGGGGGTGATACCTGTTCTATCTGCTTCAGAGGTCTGCTTCAGAGGTCCAAGAATGGGGAGAGGCTCAGAGAGCCAGTAGAAGTCAAGAACATTTATTTTGTTTACTAAGCTATAATGAAATGTCTTACTTTACCAGAATGAATGAGAGACCTTTGAAATGCATTCTATCCGTGCTGCCCACAATGTAATAGTATATATGGTAACTACAATTCAAACTTTAATGCTCTGGGAACCAATAGCAGCGTAACAAAGTACTTTCATGAGAAGCTGGCACTCTCTTAACTACCAACCCTACCAGCTTTATGCACTGGCATCAAAGAAAACAGTTGTCCCTTCCACTGATCTCTGGCAACAAAACACATGAGGGGACAGGATATTATCCCACCAGCAATCCCAAGCTCTGAATAACAATGACCATCAGCGTGTTTATCAAACTCAGCACCATACTGGAGAGAATATATTTTCCACTGAATTGTCCTTTTAAAATTTGCAGGCATTAGCAATAAGGGATGGGTATTCAGGTCAGACATATGGCAGCAATGAAGTCTAGAAAATAGGGCACTGGCTTCAGGACCCTGGGAGCCAAGGTTAAATTTCAGTTTTAATGAGCTTCCCTGCACCACCACCTGGGAAAAACCACGGCGGGCTAGGAAGACAGGTGAGAGTACATCTAGAAACCACAGAGTTCCTAAGAGAGCATCATATTACAAAACTACCATATTCATGGAGTGCTCTGCAGTTGACAAAACCACCCACATGTTAATTTCTCTGACTCTCATAAAAACCCTATAAAATTAGTACCATCATTTTCTAGATAGTATAGCTGACAGGAAATTGCTGTCAAGTTAGTTCAGGTTGAAAGGCTAATCACAGGTCTTATAGCTAGTGAGGCCCTGTGACTGCTATTCTAGGGCTTCTCATTCCCAACTTGTGCTCTTTACGACAAACTATCTAGTCCCAACTAAAGATCACTTTCCATTATTTTGGACTTAAAATATATGCATTATATAAGAACCATCATATATGAAATAAATTACATATATATTCATACACAAGGAACAGTGTGCCTTTAATAAAATTGCAGCAGACCACTACTCTTTCATATAAACATTTGTTCAATTATTTACTTAATATACATGCTAAAAACATAATAAATATGCTTCATGAGCACTATCTTTAAAAAAGTGCTCTTACGGCTTGAGACTGACTTTGAACTGTAATCTCTGTAATTATTCAGCACAGCTACCCACAATGCACTTTAATTACATGCATAATAATTACATGCTGTTTAATTTTTTTCCCCACACATATAAAAAGAAAAGTAGCTGATTTTTTATGAGAATATGGAGTTTATCAAAGATGACCATTATTCCTTCAAGAAATCATGAACTGTTCCTAGATTTTGGGGGCTATTACCAAATTATTCATTGATAAGCAATGATGTCTTACTAGCAGAAGACAATATTGATCTGAAACTCCAAATACACAGTATCTTTCCTTCTATACTGATGATGTTTCTTATTTTTACTTCTTATTTTATTGTTTTTTAAAGATTTATTTTATTTTAAAGTTATCTCTATACCCAATGTGGGAATCAAATTTATAACCCCAAGGTTAAGAGTCACATGCTCCACGTACTGAGTCAGGCAGACACTTCAATGTTTCTTATTTTTAAACATATCTATCTACCAGACCCTCAAATTTTCATGTTAAATCTATCGTTTTGTCTGTGAAACACCCTGCAATTACATTTTGGCCCACTGCCCCAACAACTAATTATCTCAGAAAAAAGCAATTCCTTAGCTCCAGCCATAAATGTGAAAGCTATTTCAGACTATGTTATAGTTATAAAGAGGAGTGGGAATTACATTTCATGTGACATTTGTCCTAATGTTGTTCATATGACAGAATTTTCCTCATAAATGTAGTGCATTAGAGCAGCTGCCACATGAACATTCAAGTTAAGGTTTCTAGAAGGCTTTGCATACTTTTATAAATAGAATTCTAGATGTATATGGATTTTTCCACTCAGTATACCAATACAGGACACAACCAGAGGTGTAATGACAATATCCCAAGTATTTAAGGTAGTAAAATAGCAGTGGAGCCTGAGAATTACAACTGTGGACAGTAAGTTTTGATGCTGACTTCAGTCTCTATCAGAAAGCCCTAGAATGCTCAGCTTTCTCTAACCATGTCATATTGCTTGCTTACATGCTTTTCTAATATGGATGTACTCCATAAAAGAGATGGAAATGCAAACTCAAATTCCATTTCAATGTGTCCCTAGCATGAACTAGCCCAAGAAGTTTCCAACACCTGGTCCCTAGCTCCTGTTGCAACACTGCGTGCAACAGGGACGATTACAGAGCATGCTTGCTTCCCATTAACTTTATGCACACCAAAAAGACCAAATGCCTCTAAGAAGACAGCCCAAAGAACCAAAGTCAAAAATACAAGTTGCTTATCCGAATGTATGTCACTTTGTCATCAAAATATCTAGTTGTATTTGATTCTCTTATATAACATATTCCAATTAAACTAGAAAAGACCCAGCTCTATGATATTCAAATAGTAACTGATCTGAGGACCACAACACATGCTAATCTTATTGAATTCATGGACAGAGGCAAAGGTATGTAGGGAGCAGAGATCTGAAATGCTCCCTTTCTGGAGTATAATTTTAATCTCAGTTTTGGCGATGGTTTTAAGTTTAGTGTAATGATACAAGCCAATTTTTCTATGCTCAAGGAAATGGTGTTTGATTTACATATTTAGAGGCTGCTCTTAAGCCGCAAAGTGGCCTGAACTCTGCTTGTCTGCTGTAGCCCCACACTTTGCCCACTTGCTGTCCAGACGGACCCTTGCTGGTGTCAGGTCTTCAGGCCCTCCACAGTAATTAGAAGATCAGCTGTTAGAAGCAAGAATTGCCCAACTATTGAATCGATTGTATCTCACTCTCCAGCAAATGCACCTTCCAGCTTATTCCATTTGCTAAAGCAACTGAGCTCTGATTCTGAACTTCACTGAGAAAACAAACTGCTTCCCTTAACTAGGCTAAGTCTGGCATCAAGCAGCAGGAGCAAGGGCAAGGGGCTAAAAAGTAAAGTGGCTGCCCAGCCTGCTGGGGCCTAAAACCATGAACCTGACATAAGGGAGATACTCTGTGTGTGTGAAGACCCAGTCGGCAATGTCTCCTTACCTGATAGGGGTAGTTGTACCAACAGTGCCTTGTATTCCACAACCAGGGGCTCTGAAAAAAATGACAAACACATTTCACATGTTTTGGAAATGAAGCAAGATTGCCCCCAGTATTTTGGGATTTCAATAATCGACCTGTATGAGAACTGAAGGACTTAACTAGAATTAGGACTTAAAAAAAAAAAATAAATGAATTAAGTTCTTTTAAAAAATTTTTTAATGTTTATTTATTTATTTTGAGAAAGAGACAGAGGGAGAGAGAGAGAGAGGGAGAGCGTGTGCAAGTGGGGAAAGGGCAGAGAGAGAAGGAGAGGGAATAGCAACCGTGAGATCATGACCTGAGCCAAAATCAGGAGTCAGATGTTAAACTGACTGAGCCACCTAAGTACCCCTAGGATTAGAATATTAAAGCAGTTAATATTCCATTATACAGTCTCTCTGGGTAATCTTCTAAACTCAACTGGTAGTATTTCTGGGATGGAATCCCCACTGGTGCTTTTTGTATTTTGGTTACATAGCCACCTTCCTACTATGCAACCAGCCTCCACAGCAGAGCCCTTTAGAAGTCTCACCTAGACCAGATGCAAATCATCAATCTCACTCTTATCAATAAACAATGCTGACAGTTGGTGCAAACTACCCTGGAACTCCTCCAACCAATGTTACAAAGCAACATTATCAATCAATCGTTTCATGCTTTGACGACCAGTGGTTAAGTAACCGGCAGGGATACTTATTTCAGCAGAACAGCTCAGACTAATTCCAGGCCTGAGGGAATTAACCCTCACAACACACTCCACCTCCCAGTTCATGGTCAAGGTCTTTTAAAGACAAAACAATCATTCTTAATTTGACAGCAATCACTTGGTTTACAACACTGTAAAATCAAAGAGAACATCTAAGTGTACACATATTCCAAACATTTATAGTAAGCAGGGAGAGACTGGTATAGATTTACACAGGCTGCAGAACAATCCGATAATACCAGCACAAACTTTCTCATATTTTTTGTATTAACTTTATAATTCTTCTGCATTCTTAACCGAAGCTATCAGCATTTTGCGGCATACATCTACATACATTTAATATACATCTGTATGTTTCTTAAGAAACACAATCTATCCTTAACTCAACCCATGTTTATGCATCTCAAAATGATAATACTGTCATTGAAAGATTAATGTGAGATATATTTGTACTGACCTGACCTCTTTCCTTACCTCATCCCAGATCCTATAAGATTAAAAGTTGCTGCTGTCTACAGGATGATGTACTTGTCTCCCTGAAAGCCATAGATACTGTCACCCTATCATCATCTGCATCAGCTCTGCATGAATGAAGATGATGATGATGATGATGAAGACAGCAGCTAATACTTGTTCAGTCATCCCTACATCCACACATTTATTTTTTTAGGGTTTTTCCTCTGTGGTCTGTTATTTATTTAACAAATTAAAAAGTTATTTAGCTCGAGACTGTCCCATTATACTTGTTTCAAAGAGCTTTTTATTTATTTATTTTCAATATATTTTTTAACATTAATTTTGAGAGAGAGAGGGAGCATGAGTGGGAGAGGGGCAGAGAGAGGAAGAGAGAGAATCCTAAGCAGGCTCGTACTGTCAGCACAGAACCCAACACAGGCCTTAATCCCATGAACCACGAGATCATAACCTGAGCTAAAATCGAGTTGGATGCTTCACTGACTGAACCACCCAGGGGTCCCCATCCCATACACTTTTCAAGGTTCTCACATATGAACTAATTTTGTTCTTACAGTAGCTAGTAGTATTTGTTTCATTTTATACATAGGTACGGTGAGGCCCTGAGTCTGTAAATAACTGCCCAGATTAAATAGCTAGGCAGTCCCAGAGCTGGAAATCAAACTCAGACTCTCTGGTCTTAGACCCAAATGTGACTACTATGCACCCTGCCTCTGAGTCTAATAAAAAACCGGAACCAGGCCTTTATTTAGGGAGCCAGACTGAAGTGAAAAGCCTTTCTATGCACCAAACCCTTCTCCTTTCATTAAAACACTACTAATTTGCCTTCCTTTCATCTGCTCTTGCCATTGACTACCTGTTCAGTGCTGTATACATCATGTAACCTCACTGCATGTAACATCCTGGTGTCTGAGTTGTATGCCTGTCCGTCTCCTCCATTTTCTCTCATCTATAACCTTGATGTTTATTACTGACCTACCTCACAGAGTGCTTGTGAAGATCAAATGAGACAGCATGTATAAAAATATTTTAGAAGCTTCAGAAGTTTCATATGTGGTTGTCATATGGTTATATAAATAATACATGTCCATTGAGGAAGATACAGAAAATACAGAAAGCAATGAAAAATAATGTGTATTTTCATCACTATTATCATTTCGTGTACATCCCACTTTTGGTCTTTTTTCTATATTTCTGTATTTCTACATAAATATAGATTTATTTTTAATAAATTAAACACACGTACACACATAATTTTTAAATGGGCATAACATAGCAAGATCTATTTTAAAGTATAGTACAAATGTTGGTTATTATCCTTTTTCTGATAAAGCTGTATAGTATCGCAATAATGAGTTGAAAGTCCCTGAGGGAAAGGTATGTTTATCCCCCCAGCACCTGGACCCAAAGCTGACAGTGCAACGTTCATTTACTAAATGCTAATGAAAGGAATACAGAATTAAACACAAGGCCTATGACAAATCTTGTAGCATTTTTCTGAATGTATCAGTCCCAAGGCAACAGGGCATGCGCATGCTTGCCTCTAAAGATGCAGTGGGAATCTCTTCCACTGTGGCCACTCCTTCCAGTCACAGGCAGGAGAACAAAGTGTCCTAGAAACAGCCATTTTTTAGAGCTTTCCCTCATCTGTGAGTTTCTTGACTTGTCTGGTTTTTTCCTAACATGCAGACTTCTCCCTGTGTGCATCGGATGTATACCAACTAGACCTGTTTCCATTATGTGCCAAAACCTGACTGACCTGCAGATATACTGGATGAGTCTTTGTCTCTCAGTGGGCCTTCACCCAGGTGAAACAGGAGCAACAGGCCTGCATACCATGAATCCGATGAAACTACCAGGGCCCTAACTCAGCCTGCAAGCTTATTTTCCAAGCATTTTAACTGTTTTATTTTTTTAATTTTGTTAATGCTTATTTATTTTTGAGAGAGAGAGAGAGAGAGACAGAGTGCAAGCTGGGAGGGGCAGAGAGAGAGGGAGACACAGAATCCAAAGCAGGCTCCAGGCTCTGAGCTGTCAGCACAAAGCCCTACGTGGGGCTCGAACTCATGAACCATGAGATCATAACCTGAGCTGAAGCTGGACGTTTACCAGACTGAGCCACCTCCCCCAGGCATCCCCCAAGCATTTTAATAATAAGTTCTTTCACATTGATGCATGTTCACCTATACCTCTCCCTTTGACAACACTAGATACGAGTATTGCCTTCTGTATGCATACCACATTTTTCTAGGATCTCAGATTTTATGGGCCTCCCCAACCCTATGGGGCTGGTAAAACAAACACAAATGTCATCTTTCTCAGTTACAGATTAGAAAACTAAAGTCCATGAGCAGGCGATTTTCCCAATTTTTTATAGTTCAACACTAGTGTATGAATCTGAATTAGCTGCTTATAATTTAATATATTAGGTGTAATTCCTTCTATGTGAATTGATACCATGAAGCTATCTTTTCTTTAAAATTCATTTTCTTTTATCAATTTTTCCATTTTCTACATTTCTAGGTGTCTTTTTCAGAATCATTTAAACATTAATTTGATATCAAAATTTGTATATTCCATCACACGAATTAAAGGATAACAACATAATTCAAAACATAAAAAGCTGAAATATTCAGATGTAAGGAACACTGGTAATTTAAAAATAACACACTGAAAACCCTAGGTTTAGAATGGTAGGCCTAGCATCTTCCTAAATAATAAGTTCTGTGCTTAGAACAGTGCATGGCAATTTAAGCACATTTTCCAGAAACAGATAAGCCTTTTTCACATGGCCTCACAATATCAACTCATGTTGTCAAGCCTGGAGAGTCTAAAAACCCAAGGATTTTCCCATCTTGTCATTCCAATACCTTGAGATTCACATTCTTCCATGTCACACACATACACTTAAATAATGTTATGAAACACTTCACAGATTCCAAAGTACTTTATATATATTACCTTATTTAATTCTCACAACAACACTGCAAGTGTCAGAGCAACACAGCCAGCAGGATATCCTAAGAGACAACATGCTGGCATGGAGCTTTTCAAACTGTTAATGCAGGTTCTGATTCAGTAGGTCTGGCCTGGGGCTAAGATTCTACATTTTTAACAAGCTTCCAGGCAGTGCAGATGCTAATGGGCCTTGGACCACATTTGAAAGAAGGTGACACCATCTTCCTGGTATTTACCATGTGCAAGGCACCCTGCTTAGCCCTTTGTTCCAATATTCCACAATTAATGTTTGATGAATGAATTAATGGATTATTCCTAATGTTTATAATAACCCTTTGAGGCAGAAATTGCCAGTGAAACAAAATTTAGCTAGAGACATTACTTCTCAACCAACCTCCCTCTTGGATAGAACCACATATCTAAGTTCTGGTGGGAGGGATATGACCAGAATTTACATGTGCCACTTCAGGATGGTGCCCCTAAAAGTTCAAGGGAATGTGTTCCTCTCACCCTTTCTCCACTCCTATTGGAGGGAGAACATGAAAATTAGAGCGGTCACCTGGGACCCTGAAATCTGTTTCTGTTGAGGTTGGTGTTAGAGGTCTCCTACCAGCCCCAGTCTGCTTACCTCTGGATTGTATGTGGGAGATGAACAAATTTCTATCATTTTTCTCATATCTAACCTACTGGGTTGTCTTTAAAAAACATATACACACACATACATACATATACTAGCATAGCCTCTCTTCTCACTAATATATGCATCAAGGCAAGTCTCTTTAATTATTTTATAGACAAATAAGCAAGCTCAAAAAGGTACCATAATTAATTGAAGACTACACAGCTGATGAGTAGAAAAACTTAGATTCAAACCCAGGCCAGCTAGATCCTTCCACTTTACCTTCCTTGCAGGTGGTATCTTGGGTACAAAGAACGGGTAAAGAAAGAGAAACACTAAGGGCATTTGGAATTGATTACCAAAAATGAGTTTTTACATTACAAAACTGAATTTCAGGGTTAGAGAAGACCTTCAAATCCTGCTTAATCAACAAAAGAACCCATATATAAAGATGGGTAATCGGGCCTCTCATTTTTCAAAAAGAGCTCCGTGTTTATCAATCACTGACAAGATTCCTCAGGCATACTCCCTGCCTTTTTTTTTTTATCCCCAACAGAAATTATGTCAATTTTTTGTTTCGGAATCTGCTATGAACTGAACTGTGTTCCCGATGGGCCCCCCCCCCCCCCCGCCCTGCCCAAATTCATATCCAAGGTGACTGTATCTGGAGATAGGGCCTTTAAGAGGTAATTAAGGTTGAACGAGATCATGAGGATAAGATCATAATCCTATACTGAAAGGAGTGGAGGCCTCATAAGACGAAGTGAGATCTCACTCTTTCTCCTCCTCTTCTCCTTCTCTCTCTCTCTCCCCACATTCTCAGAAGAAAGGCTATGTGACGATAGCAGTGAGAAGATGGCCATTGGGAAGACAGGCAAGTCAGAAAGAGAGCCCTCACCAGAAACCTAACCCTGCCAGACCTCAATCTGGAACTTCCAGCCTCCAGAAGCATTGGAAATCAATATCTATTATTGAAGTTACCCAATCTGTGGTATTCTGTTATGACAGCCAGAGTTAACACAGCATCTTAAGACAATTTTTAATAAACGTGCTTCATAGCTATTAAACTCCACATCAACTGATTTCAATTTAAGAAGACTTACAAAACATCTGAGTAAAACTCAGGTAGACCATAATGTTGTGGATAAGAAATGACTTCTAACACTCTCAGTCTAAACCATACTGTATAATGGGATTTTTCATTATATTACACACATCTGCTCCCATATGCATCACTTGAGACACAACTTTGTGGCAAGTGCATCCATCAATAACACGGTGTCCCACGGGAGACGTCTGTGACTCTTCTTTCCCTGAGCAAACCTAACCCCAGCACCAGGATGGAGGTCAGAAGTGCTGTGGGGAGTCATCCTATAGTCTACATTTGCGTTTTGACCATATGCATGAGACTTATATATAACTATGGTTTGTCTGTTTGTTTTAAAGAGAAAAGTAGAGAAGCCTTTGAAGTGTCAGGAAATATGTTCTTTTATCAGGTCTCTTATTAGCTGTTCTTTAGAAGCTTCATCATGAACAGAATTAACAAAAATAGATCAGATCTGATAATTTTACTTTACCATCTGGAATAAGATAGGTTTGATCTTATTTTATTTATTTTTTTAAGTTCCATTTGAGGGGCGCCTGGGGGGCTCAGTCAGTTAAGCATCCGACTTCGGCTCAGGTCATGATCTCGCAGTTTGTGAGTATGAGCCCCACATCTGGCTCTGTGATGCCAGCTCAGAGCCTGGAGCCTGCTTTGGATTCTGTGTCTCTCTCTCTTTGCCCCTCCCCCGCTCGTGCTCTCTCTCTCTCTCTCTCTCTCTCTCTCTCTCTCTCTCCCTCTCAAAAATAAATAAGCATTAAAATTTTTTTTTTAATTTCCATTTGACATATTCCTTGAAAATAATAGTTTAAAAAAACCCACCAAATCTACTTTTCAGTTTCCATGCTATCTATCATGAGGATGGATGAATCCTCAAAAATCAAGGAGGCTTTGTCCAAGCTCATAGAATAGGCAACCCTAAGAGTGAACCCTAATGTAAACTATGGACTTTGGGTGATTATGATGTGTCTGTGTAGGTTGATCAGTTAGAATACATGGACTGCTGTGGGAGGAGATCATGGGACAGATTATGCATGTGTGGGGCCAGGGGTAGATGGAAATCTCTGGATCTGTTCCTCAGTCTTATTCTGAACAAAAAACTGCTCTGAAAAATAACTGAAATTAAAAAAAAAAAATCAAGGCAGGTAGGCTACCTCATATCACTCATGCTTATCATGTCACTATAAGCCTAAAGGAACACTGGAGTTTGAAGCAAAAGACCAGAGAAAAGAATACCTGGTTAACCAGGCAAGTGTTAAATGGTTAACGTAAACACACACACACACACACACACACACACACACACACACACACACACACACACACAC
>NW_024412395.1:50044099-50122328 GCF_014898765.1 Herpailurus yagouaroundi | reverse complement strand
CACACACACACACACACACACACACACACACACACACACACACACACTTTCCCCAGGAACCAGTAGGTACCTGTAGCTGAATGAATAGCAGTTTATTTTAATTCAGAACTATTTTGATCTAACAAATGAACATGAATCCCACAAAGTATTAAAGAGATTTTGTTGCTTCATCAAAGATGAGAAAAGTGTGTGTGGGTCTTCACCCAAAGACAGCATCTTAGAGGCAAAATTTCATCTTTTCACTCTTTCCATCCAAACTTCTAAATGGCTTTCACAAAGCCCAGCTGAGACAACTAACAGTCAAGGAATATAGTCTAAGAGACATGCTGGCCTCTGGATAGTAAGTATCAGATACACAAAGGCTTGATTGTGTTTTAAAATGCCAGAAACCTAGGAGCACCTGGATGGCTCAGCCAGTTAAGCTTCCGACTTCAGCTCAGGTCACGATCTTATGGTTCATGGGTTCAAGTCTCACGTCAGGCTCTGTGCTGACAGCTCAGAGCCTGGAGCCTGCTTCAGATTCTGTCTCCCTCTCTCTCTCTGCCCCTTTCCCGCTCATACTCTGTCTCTCACTCTCTCAAAAATAAACATTAAAAAAATTAAAAAATAAAAATAAAATAACAGAATCCTAGGTTTCTGAAGTGTACTGAAACCACCCTGAAAACACTTTTAACTGAGTGACACTTAAACCTTATAACTTTGGCTTATCCTGATTTATTGTAAGGATTTATTGTAAGAAACAAACATGAGAAAAGTGCTTACATGTCTGTAATGAATTTATAGGAGAAAGGTTACCACTAAGTCACCATAATTTGAATGTAAAAGTTCCACGACATTGTTCCTTTAAAATTTAGTCCAAGGGGAAAAAATACTTCCTCTCTGTGAATGCTTAGCATGTTTCCTCTTACCAAATAAGAATTATATTATCCAACTGTTATCTTTGGACTTTGATTTGGGGAGGCTGAGATCTAATTCTAAAGCTCAGTCATAGCAACTGTGATCATCTCTTAACATCTTTGCTTATTTTTCCTTTTATGTGTAGCTTTGATATTAATATCTATATTAATAATGTTATTATAAAATATTATAAATCTTTTTTGAACAATTGTATGATTTAAGTGAATATAAAATCAAATCTATTCAAAATGATAAGCTACAGTTTTAACTTAATACACATTGTAAAATAACTCAGAGTACAAAGAAATATTTCCTACTCTGTGAGTATAAACGCTGATAAATAAATCTGTTTGAAATGAAAAGAATGAAGCCAGAAGTCTTTCAGCCTGAAGGTGGTGCTGGTCAGTGGTGAACAGTCTAGGAAGGGTGCTCCCCAGACTGCAAGATGAACTCTTTCCTCCTTTCCTGGGTCAGTATATATGTGGCTATAAATTTGCAAAGCAGAGTGGTGACCCTTTCATAAAGGCCCCTGGCATCTGCATTAGCTTTGAAAGCTCTTGTGATGTGCAAATGTGATTTGGAATTGACCTCATGTCATTATATAAAGATAGCAGCCTTTTGTATTGATCGGCTTTAAAAAAGATGCTGGTCTTCAAGACCTGGTCAACCATGTGTCTTCAGCACATTCAGCAATCAATTTAGAAAGTAATTTGCAGATCTGCCGGGCATACATAAACAGAAGGATTTCCTTGGAGACCAGACCTGAGGTCATAGGATCTCCATGAGGGTTTAATCATAGAAACAAAGAGAAGAGCAATACGGGTAGCATTTCCATGCCTTCTTAATTCTTCCAGCCAGTAGTTCTCAACTTTTTCTGCCTCTTGTCAGCTGAGAGACTCCACACACATCCTACAGTAACTATGGCTGTACTTGTCAAGAGTGGGGAATAGGAAGCTTAAAAAAGGCCATCTATCCCATGGATTTGGTTATGGATCTCTCCCTGACACCCAGTGAGAATCACTGCAAAGCAGAATGGACTGATTAATTCCAGGTAAGGGAAAGAAATCAAGAAGGAAATCCAGATGAAGGAAGAATGAAAGAAAATGAGGTGGAAAGATCTAGATGGAAATGTCCACAGAGTGGCAGAGAGATGCTCAGGCCAGTGTACAGTTTGGGAATGCGGCCAATGAGAGTAGCCACCAAGAAGCACAAAATCAGTCAAAAGATAACTCAGAGAAACAATTTATAACATACAGCAAAGAATTAGTATCTTAACATATAAAGAACCCATAAAAATTGATTAAAGTATTTAAATAATTAATGGGAAAATTAAGGAGAATATATAAACAGGCAACATATTAAACAAAAATATGTGACCAAAAATATGTATAAAAATTACAGGCCAGGAACAGACAGAATATTTTTACTCAAGTCTGAACAATATTTAAACAAGTTAACACCCAGGAGTCAGCAGTATATAAGGAAACTAACACTTTAAAAATAGGAATAACTTTCCTAAAACGTAATTTGGTCTTTAAAATCAGCATATTCTTTGACTCAGCTTTTATTGAAAAAAATAGTTAGATCCATATTAAAGGCACTTGTACATGGATATCCATTATAATTCTTTTTTCTAGAAATGTGAAACTGAAATAAACCCAATAGTCCAATAATACGAGGCTGGTATGGTCTTGGTAGGGATTGTGTGGGAACAGAGCAAGATGAGGATGTGGGTGGGGGCTGTCTAAAAGGTTATCCCAGAAAACAGAACTGGGCAAATAGAGAAGGTGAGATAGATGACAGAGAACATCCAATATGGCGTTCAGGCATATAACTTACAGCTACAGTCACCTGCATCTCAGTTCCACTGGGAATGTCAGCACAATGTACGTAGCACATATCTCATAACTGTCCCAACTGAGGGGGCTGGGGACTGGGACATGTATCCACCAACTCTCATGCCCCACTGCTTGAGCTTTCAGTATTAATTCCCTCATATTTCTAGGTTGTAGCTGCCTGTGTCTAAAAGACCTTTGCAGGTTTGGAGAAAGCAGAGAAGATAAGGCACAGCTTGCAAGGAACACTGTAATGGGGGGATGGAACTGTGTACCACATCTGTGCTATATCAGGTGGGCTAAGGGAATGTAAGAGGCATTCATATTTGAAGTTAAAATTAGATTACAAGCAGAATATATAGTATACCTTATGTTTAAAGTAGATATATATTTAGACACAGAGACACAAACACACACATATATACATGCAATATGTCTGGCAGGATATTTACCAAAATTACTTACTGATTACCTCTGAGAAATGATTATCTCAGATAATTTTTACTTTTGTTTTTAATGTTTGTATATCAGTATTAAATTACATAATTGTAGCTATAATTTTTCTGCAATGAACAGGTCTTATTTGAATAATGAAAAGTAACCAAGTCCATTTGCTTCTTTTTTTAAAGTTTGTTTATCTATTTTAAGAGAGAGAGAGAGAGAAAAAGAGGAAGACAGGGAGAGAGACTCCAAAGCAGGTTCCACACTGTCAGTGCAGAGCCTGATGTGGGACTCAAACTCAGGAACCAAAAGATCATGACCTGAACTGAAATCAAGAGTAGGATGCTTAACTGACTGAGCCACCCAGGAGCCACTCAAGTCCATGTACTTTTAATAGGTCTCATTAAGAAAAAAAAACCACACACACTTTTTGCTCTATATTTACAAATAATAGTAGCATAGAAATATATTACCATTCTCAAATTATACAGTAATTCCAATTAACTTGAAACTAAAACCTAGTATATGAAATAAGTGCCTTCAGAGTATTTACATGTGACAGTGATATTTTGAGTATAAACAAATTATTAATAATTTAATTATAAATTCTCAAATAAGAGAAAGTAGAATGAGGAAAATAATGAGAAGAGCAAATAATATAGAATAAACATTGCATTCATTACCGTGATGATCAATCACTTTGCTACTTACCCACCTACTCCCAGTCTGAAGATCCCCATCAACCTCTTCCTTACCACTTCTAAACCAATTTGCCTCTGGCCTATTATCTTTGTGCTAATATTATTGCGCCCTCCTCACTTACTTACTCTTTTAAGTATTTAATGAGTGGTTACCATGAATCAGGCATTCTGCTAGGCATGAAGACAAGTTCTCCATTCTCAAGGAAATTACCATCTCCTGGATAAACAAAATAATTATGACAGGCTACAGCAGTGGTAAACAAAAGATGCAGACGAGTAGTACATAAAAAGACTCACAGTTCCTGAGTTCAAGCCCTGCATTGGGCTCTCAGGCGTCAGCACAGAGCCTGCTTCGGATCCTCTGACCCCCTCTCTCTGCCCCTCCCCCATTCGTTCCCTCTCTCTCCCTCTCTCTCTCTCTCTCTCTCTCTCTCAAAAATAAGTAAATAAAAAAAAATAAATGATTTTTTTTTTAAAAAGAAGACATCTAGTCCAGTCTCAGAGGGTGAGGTGGGAGAGGACACTTCCACTAGGAGATACCAGAGAAGTTGAAGTCAGAGAGATAAGCAGTAGATAGTCAGGAGATGGAAGGAAGAGTAGGGCCGTCCTTATCCTTTAGGAACCATGTCATATTTCCAGCATCATTTTTCCTAATCATTCCTTTGCTTGCATTATTCTCCAGAGGATTAAAACAAAAATCTTAAAAGCCTCCTGCTCATTTGCAACTGAGAAGATGAAACGTCTCTGCCTGCTGTTCATGCTCCTGGTGGGTGGGCTGTCCACAGTGACCCAGCAAGGTTAAGCCCACTCTTCTCAATAAGCATCCCCTGCTCTCCCCAAGCCAAGCATCTCGCTGTGTATATTCCACTGATTCCCATCTCTGTGCCTTAGCTATTCAGGCACTTTGTCTGACATGCCAGCTCCACCCCTCTGACCTGCTGCTTCCTCATCCATCTATATTAGGCGCTAGTTCACTGGCCTTCTACCTCCAGAGATCATTTTGTGTAGACTTTTGCGGGTCTCCTCTCCAATGAACTCCAGATTCCTTGAAAAGTATATAGTCTGTAAATTGGCTCTCAATGTTTAAAAAGTGCCTCTTATGTGTCCCTGTGGTTTTATGTTCTTTGGTATTGATTTTTCCTAACCAACTGTCAACTTCTAAGGAGAGTTATAAGCACACAGAAGGCAACAGGATATAGGATATCACTTATAACTAAGAGCAATGTGGATCAGCAGAAAGAAGTAAGTGATGAGAAAGTAAACTTGTGATTACGGGCCCCTTCTTGATGTCCACACAATGCTTAGACCCATCTGTCATTTCATCCATTGTTGTGTGAGATGCCGATCGTAAACCTCACAAATGCTGTAAAGAGAACAGATCACTGTGGCAGAGGACCAGAATTCAAGCTTCTCTCTACCATACCCTGGCTGAGTATGATTCATTCATCTCCCTGCATAATATTTTCAACTCGAAAAAGCTGGTTTTTATGAGTAAGATACAGTTTTGCCAAATCGGAAGAAAGAGAACAAAAGTGGGAGCTGGAGCCACAGAAGAGAGAGAAAGGGGAGGACTCTACTGTAAGATCCTTTAATGGGCACATCTGGATACATGGAGAGGGTCTTCATTTCTTATCCTGTGAAAACATGAAATTACTCCAAACAGTTTGGCTGCATACTGTCGTTCCAATTAGCAACTAATAAAAGGTTAGAATTCTGTGGCTTCCTCACAAGGATTCACACAGCCCACTGGTGCCACATACCTGCTTAGAGACTACTCGCTGCCACCAGGAGTGGAGGCCTGGGAATAAAAGTGTAATTACCATGTATAAAAGAGTCTTCTCGCTCCTATCGTTAACATTTATTCAGGACAGAGAGAAACAATAATATGAAGGTGGAGAAAACATGAAAAACAATGAACTGAATGAAATGTGAATGAAAACTTGGCTGTTTATGTTTCTCACACAGACTTTATTCTGACGAGCATTTGTAGACATTTTCTTGAAAATGAACACAGTGAGCCTGTTGCTTAAAGAAAATCGAATGACAGTGTTTGCTGCCAATGATAAAATTCAAGCTTTTTTAAAAAATTTTTTAACGTTTATTTATTTTTGAGACAGAGAGAGATAAAGCATGAACGGGGGAGGGTCAGAGAGAGAGGGAGACACAGAATCTGAAACAGGCTCCAGGCTCCGAGCGGTCAGCACAGAGCCCGACACGGGGCTCGAACTCACGGAGTGTGAGATCATGACCTGAGCCGAAGTCGGACGCTCAACCGACTGAGCCACCCAGGCGCCCCAAAATTCAAGCTTTTAAGCAAATATCAGTATTTTGGTATTAGTACATTTAGTATAGGCTATTGTATGCCTAACAGATTACCATTAGTTAAGGTTCTGACATCAGTGGAAACATTAAAAAAATTTTGGTACTTACAATGACATATCAACATTTGTAAGATCTACATAACTCCGTGAACCAATAATTTCCAAATGAGCAATGGATTGTGTTAAATGATCATATGTGGGTAAAAAGGAAAGACAGACCAATGGACACTAATGTAATCAAGTATAAAAAGTTCACTGACATTCTGGCTGAGTTTTGGTGTAATAGATCTACAGGTTTTTTGAAAAACACTATTGAGATACTTCTGCCTTTCCCAATCACATAACTTTGCAAGGCCCAGATATTTTTTCAAATACTTCACCAAAGGAAAAAACACATCAAAATAGATCAAATGTAGAAGCAGGGATGAGATACCTCTCTTCTACTAAACCATGTATTAGAGAGGACTGCAAAAATCTCTAATTTTTACTTTAGAATATATAGTTATTTTTCTTAAAATTTTATTTATGTTATCATGCAATGATTTATTATTTTTATTTTTAAATAAATTAATAAATGAGTTTAGGATGCCTGGGTGCTCAGTCAGTTAAGCGTCCGACTTTGGCTCAGGTCACGATCTCTGGGTTTGTGAGTTGAAGCCCCGCATTGGGCTCTGTGCTGACCGCTCGGAGCCTGGAGCCTGCTTCATATTCTGTGTCTCCTCCTCTCTCTGCCCCTCCCAAGCTCATGCTCTGTCTCTCTGTGTCTCTCAATAATAAACGTTAAAAAATTTTTTTTAAATTAATAAATGTGTTCAAATTTTATGTTTTAATTCCTAATAAATATTGATAGTACTAATAAAAACAAAAACTTTTTTTTTAATTTTTTAACGGTTTTTTTTGAAAGACAGAGAGAGAGCACGAGCAAGGGAGGAACAGAGAGAGAGGGAGATGCAGAATCCCAAGCAAGCACCAGGCTCTGAGCTTTCGTCACAGAGCCGGACGCGGGGCTCAAACTCATGAACCATAAGATCATGACCTGAGCCAAAGTCGGACGCTTAACTGACTTGAGCCATCCAGGCACCACAACACAAACTTTTTTTTAAAGTTTATTTATTTATTTTGAGAGAGAGCATGAGCATGTGCATGAGTGGGGGAGGGGCAGAAAGAGTGGGAGACAGAATCCCAAACAGGGATTGGCATTGACAGCAAGGGGCCCAATGCGGGGCTTGATCCCACTAATAATGATATCATGACCTGAGCCAAAATCAAGCGTTGGACACTTAACTAACTGAGCCACCCAGGGACCCCAAAACAAAAACTCTTAAAAATCCTGTATAATTGTTACAAGCATACAGGGGACCCGAAACCAAAAAGTTTGAGAACCACTGCACCAAAAATGGCAAATCAATGACATGAAAAACACCAAGTCTCTGAAGACCATGTGGATCAAGCTGCCTTGCTGGCCTAGGTCGCTCATGAGGCCGAAATGAACTTTTTTGTTCTTGAAGTCCCCCGTCCTGTGGCGTCTCTGGTGCTGTATTCCCGCCACAGCCCACTCTTCATCCTGACAACAGAAGCCTCATATGGCAACAGAGAGACACATTGGGAAGAACCCTGGCACTCAGAAAACGAGTTCCTTTAAACCTAATTCACTGAACAAGCAATATTCAGCATGTGCAATGTTGCATCAACTGTGTCTGATGCTCACCTTGACACATGCCCACCTCCACCCTCCCCAGCCCTTAACATACACCAAAAGTAGTCCCAAGAATCCAAAAACCATAGACTTAAATCAGGCTGAGTGGAGGAAGGCTCTTTTCATCAAGGTGGTGATACATAATATGTAATGAGCTAATCCACAGCTATAGGAAGAAAATAAGGGCTGTCCTTTCAGACAATATAGCCTGTGAGATCTTCAGGATTTTCACAAGTCATCGATTTTTTTTTTAACGAATTTGCTTTGGGCTAGGGTCTATCTACTTAAGAATCAGCTTTCTGAGAACCCTTTAAAGGAATTATATAAGAAAAGGGTGATGAGCCATAACTTGCTTGTTCTCTTTTAAAAATATTGGGGACTTGGGGCGCCTGGGTGGCTCAGTCGGTTAAGTGTCCGACTTCGGCTCAGGTCATGATATCGCGGTCCCTGGGTTCGAGCCCCGCGTCGGGCTCTGTGCTGACGGCTCAGAGCCTGGAGCCTGTTTCAGATTCTGTGCCTCCCTCTTTCTCTGACCCTCCCCTGTTCATGCTCTCTCTCTCTATCTGTCTCAAAAATAAATAAATGTTAAAAAAATTTTTTTTAAAATATTGGGGACTTTAGGCTTGATTTGTCTTATGCTTTTTAATGCTTTTTTAATGCTTTTAATGTTATCTTGCTGCCATGCCTATGCATTATATCTGAAAACCCACCAGTAGTGGGCCTCATTATATGACTCATGAATCGCATTAAGTAAATCAATTACTTAATTAAGTATTAATTACGCATTAAGTATAATGCGTTAATTAATTAATTAATGCATTAATTAATTAATTAATTAAGTATTAATTAATACGCATTAAGTAAATCAATTCTATGAACTCCTAAACTGCTAAACTCCTACACTGCCAGTACCTTTCCATTTAGGTATGGCCATATATGGCCATGAAAGACACATATTTTACATGAATGAACATGTTAGAATAAAAAGCTGGATCATGCTATCATTATTTGGGAATGCTGCAGAAAAACAGAAAAATTAGACACTTGCAAAGCAGCTGAAAATCTGCCATGTTCAATTACGTTGATAGAGAACACTACTTTTATGAAAGGCAAAGCAATCTGGAAGTAGGGAAATAAAAGTTCCTTAATTTCCCAATCCCAGAAAAAAAAAACACATTACAGGGAAGAGACAATGAGAAAGGACACAAGAGTCCCACTGTCAGGCCTTAGTCTTCCATTAACCAGCTAGGTGACAGTGGGTAAGTCAATTCATCCATCTGGTTGCTCATCTGTGAAATTAGGAATTGGACTGTATAATTTCTACGAGCCCTTCAAGCCCTGGATGTCACCACTCTTTGTCACCTTTTATATCTCCCAAGACGAATCCTGGTTTGCCATGCTCTGATCATGTTGCAGACTCCAATACCCCACACATGGAAACCCAACATCCCTTCTTCTTCTTTTTAAAAGGACTCCAGTTATCCACTGCAATTCAGATTTTTGGAATCACTGGCAAAATTAAATCACTCTCATTAAACTCAATCAGAGCATTATTAGTAATCGGTATAATAAAAAGCTCATTTTGCCCAATTTTATGATATCCAAGTGAAGTCATGAAGCAATTGCTTTCCAGTGTGTTTTATATCTGTGAGGCCAAAGTTTTATATTATACTTTATATTAAATATTTAAATTTTCTAAATTAAACAATGATGAAAATTTGATGATCATATTTTAATTCAGAGAAACAATTACTCCCTTTCCTTACTGCTGCTTCCACATATTAAAATTCAGAAGGGAACTCACAATTCAGTTTATTACTCAATACTAATAGGACAAGTGATCAAACTACACCCTTTAAATGAGTGATATACATCCTTATATATTATTTATCTTCTAATTAGGCTAGAGACATTATCTTTTGAGTTGCTGAGTTAATTACAAAGAGGAATTGATCTTTATGCAGTTAAGTCCTGATCATCAGCTTCTGATTTTAATCAAGCCTCTTTTCCTGTCCTTCCAGTTTCTGATCTTCCAAAACCATGTAATTGTTTCTGGGGGGACAGAGAGGTTGCAAAATGTAAGTAGGATCTATCAATGCAACTGAATAACATCAAAGGCCTGAACCAGCATTACAGCAGTGGTTTGCTGAATATAAGACAAAGCTTTCCTTTTGGAAGAAGAACAGGGGCGCCTGGGTGGCTCAGTCAGTTGAGTATCCGACTCTTGATTATGGCTCAGGTCATAATCTGACAGATGTGAGTTCGAGCCCTGCGTCAGGCTCTGTGCTGATAGTGTGGAGCCTGCTTGGGATCCTCTCTCCCACCCCTGCCCCCCTCTCAAAATAAATAAATAAACTTTAAAAAAAAAAGAACAAAGCTGGAGTATCACAATTCCAGATTTCAAGATATATCACAAAGCTACTATAATCAAAATAGTAGAGTACTGGTACAAAAGCAGACACACAGATCACTGGAACAGAATGAGGAGCCTAGAAATAAACCCATATTTATGTGGTCAGTTAATCTACAACAAAGAAGGCAAGAATATAAAATGGAAAAAGAAAAGTCTCTTCAATAAATGTTGCTAGGAAAATTGGACAGCTACATGTAAAAGAATGAAAATGGATCACTTTCTTACATTATACACAACAAATAAAATGTATTAAAGACCTAAATGTGAGACTGGAAAGCATAAAACTCCTAAAAGAAAGCACAGGCACTAATCTTTTGGAAGTTGGCTTTAGCAATGTATTTATGGACATACCTTCTCAGGCAAGGAAAACAAAAGCTGAAACTATGGGGCCTACACCAAATTAAAAAGCTTTTGCACAGCAAAAGATATCATCAAAAAAAAAAAAAAACCCAAAAGGCAACCTATTGAATAGGAGAGATATTCATAAATGATATATACACTAAGGGGTTAATATCCAATATATAAAGAACTTATATAAGTCAACACCAAAAAAAAAAAATCCAGTTAAAAAATGGGCAGAGGACTTGACTAGACATTTTTCAAAAAAAGGCATACAGATGGCCAATAGACACATGAAAAGATGCTCATCAGCATCACTAATCATCAGGGAAATGCAAATCAAAACCACAATGAGATATCATCTCATATCAATCAGAATGGCTAGTATCAAAAAGACAAAAAATAATAAGTGTTTGCAAGGATATGCAAATAAGGGAACCCTTATGCACTGTTGGTGGGAATGTAAATTGGTACAGCCACTGTGGAAAACAGTTGGAGGTTCCTCAAAAAATTAAAAATAGAAATACCATACAATCCAGTAATTGCACTATGGGGTATTTACTAAAAGAAGACAAAAAACAGTAATCTGAAAAGATATACACACCTCTATGTTTACTACAGCATTATTTGCAACAGCCAAGATATGGGAGCAACCTAAGTATTCATCAATAGATACATGGATAAAGGAGATGTGTGTGTGTGTGTGTGTGTGTGTGTGTGTGTGTGTGTGTGTGTAATGGAATATTACTCAGCCATATGAAAAAGAATGAGATCTTGCCACTTGTGACAACATGGATGGACCTTGAGGGTGTTATGCTAAGTGAAAGAAGTCAGAGAGAGAAAGAAAATTCCATATGATTTCACTTATATGTGGAATCTAAAACAAAACAAAACAAAACAAATGAACAAACTCAAAACAGAAAGATAAATACAGAGAACAAACTGGTGATTGCTAGAGGAGAGAGGGATGAGGGAGATAGACAAAATCGATGAGGAGAATTAAGAGGAGTAAACTTCCAGTTATTAAAACAAGGGGGAAAAGCTAATTTTCTTCATGAATGAAGAAGGTTCTTAAAATCAATTAGATAGAAAAGCTGGGTGATTAATGAAACTGGCAGGATATTGAAAATTAATCTTAAATTTCCTATTTAGCTGGAGGCAAAACAAAACAGCCAAGCAGCCACACTGTATCACTGGCCAACCTTTATATGTAAATAGAACCAGATTCCTTTTCATCTTCTGTTGTATTTTTCAAATGCTTCTTTGTTTTGTTTACCTCAACACCGAATGAATTTCTGAGTTCACTGATGTCTGCAATATTAACCCATCAATGTTTATTTTCTTGTAGTTTGGTAAATGCTCTCATGGGGTTGTACTTACTACTTGCCAAATACCCAATTCTTCAGGCTCATATACTATCGATCACAGAACATGCCTGCGCAAACAAGTGGAAAACAAGGTTATTTATTACACTTGGAAATGGCAATGCTGAAAAAGGCCATGAGGTTGAACCAAGCTGGACCCATTAGCCTCCAGGCTAAGGTATACAAATGACTTCATGACTTCAGTCTTTAGTTCCAGAGGCCACAACTCAGAAAACATGCATGAGGTAATCTTTAAATGGGAAACAGCCACAGACAATGACATTTTACTTTTTCTAATGTAAACAACTTCCTAATGGAGCTGAGAAGACACCCTATTCTATATCGTTGGTAAGTATTATCACACATCAAGTATTTTCTCATATCAAGCTAAGATGTAATTATCTTTTAATGGATGCATCACTGAATTAAATGACAATGGTATTTTAGGTCTTCAATTAGAGTTTTGAAGATACTCTAATTGAAGAGGTTTTGCCACTATAAATATGTTTTCAACTCCATAGGAATATCTCAGTTTGGAGTGCTTAAATATTGCCGGTGACCAATTCTATAAATATATGTTTTGTAATATATAAACTGAGTGAGAATCCATCAATTTACCTTCTACTTCTAGAACAACATCCTGAAAGAATTGTGTCCTGTTTTCCTATACCACCGGTTTCAAATAGAAATAACATACATCTTTTACCTAATAGTATTATAACAGAATTGTACTATATGTAGTTTCTATTCCAGTAATATTTAATCTAAGATAGAAAATTTAACTGTACACTGTTTCATAATGGGACTGACTGATTCTGTCCCTGGAACAACTAAGAAGACACCCATGGAGAGGAGAATTAGTCAGTTCAAACAGGAAGTAATCAAAAACTGCCTAAATATACGGAAAATTGGCGTCTGTAACAAGCTCCAATAATAACAAGATGGAAATTTAAAAATTAAAAAAAAAAAGTACCAAGATGGAACTAGAAGGTCAGCTGTACTACAGAGTTCCTTAGTTTATGTTTATTGAAATGACACTACTTTAACAATGGTATAAAAATAAACTGAATGCTGGAACAATTACATTTCTAACATATTGTTATCATTAATCATGCAATAAAATTCATTTATCCAGCAAATGCTCTGTGCTGGGCCATGTTCTAGGCACTAGGGATTTAGGAATGAACAAAACAAATAGAAAATCACTACTCTCATAGAATTTACTTTCTGGTGGAGGAGACTGACTACCAATATACAGGATAAATAAGCAAATGTGCATAGTATGTTATATATGAATAAGGCTATGGAGAGAAAATCCAGCGGGAAAAGGGATATAAAATATCAGAGGGTGTGACAGGGAAATGACAGGGCAGGGGTCACTCGAGTGGAGACTTGTGGATAAAACCCTGAAGGAGATGACTCTGTCATTTTTGTAACTTTCACTTTTATGTCTTACTTACATTAGCTTCTGGTTCCTATCTTTATTTATATGTAAATAAAGTAAGCTAGTCACAGAGTGGGGGAAAGGCATGAAAAAGGGGAGGAGAGGGACATTTAAGTGGCAGCAACTTCACTGCTCCTTTCTAAATCTCTCAGTTTGTGTGCTGTGAGTACCCCTTGCTAATTCCATGTATGACTTTCCTGGAGAGAAAAAGGAGATGAGAGGTAATGAGGGGGCGCTACAGGGAATTCCTGACATTGGGATGCGGACCTTCACAAAGCTGGAGTTCTCTGGCAAGCTGGAAAATCAAAGGGGATAAAAATACTGCTGAAAAATTTGCTGGATTTGTGTGTGTGTGTGTGTGTGTGTGTGTGTGTTTTGTACAAACCTGATTCCTCATTTAAATGGACATGCTGTTGGCTGAAAAACAGATTTTCTGTTTCAATTCTCTGCTCTATAAAATGGCCATAATGATCATTGTACCAGGTTTTATGAAACTGAAGCAATATAGAAGAAAGAATTTTAAAAGTAAAAACATCGTAGGAATGAAAGTCATTGATTTTATTCCTTAGATTACCCTAGTCACAACATATTGTGATAACAGAAGACAACAACAAAGTGGGTAATAATAATGAATTCACTAAAGACATCATACATATAATCAGGATTCTAAAGCCGTATTTTTACATCAAAGACACCATAAAATGAATACTTAATCCTTCAGTATGCTCAACTAGTATATCTAATCATTGTAGTCTTTAAAAAACTCTGCTGTTCTATACTATACCTTCTTCTCATACAATCACCAGGTTGATCCAAACCTCTCAGGACACTTTCCAAGTTTATGTCTCAGAATTACCCAGGAACACTGGGAAATATGTAAGGAGAATAACCTTTATTAATCAAGTGCTTGTCAATTCATGAGGGCAATGATTGCAATCACTTTCATTTTTTAACTTGCAGACTCCTGGGAGCACCTCCAGACTTATTAAAACAGAACCTTCCAGGGGTTAGTGCTCAGTTACATGTATGGTTTACAAGCTCCCCAGGTAACTGTGATCGGCTGCAAGATTGAGAACCAAGGTGCTGAAGTAAGCTGCTGAAACCTACAATACCTACAATGTGATAAGCATGATATTCTATCGAAAAGCAGTTGGTCACCACCTACTTTAACTGCTCCTTGTGTTCCTACCCTTCTATGAAGAATGGTGCTTGGATTCTAAGTATCTGACACTTCACGGGACAAGCAGCAAGTAGAAAGTGAAACTGTAAAGCGATCTTCCCATTTATTTTAATAAAGATACTTTCTGGAATGGCAGCCACATGGGGTAAGTATCTGAGTCTTGAAAGAGACACCCCGTGAGACCAGTAATAATGGGTTTATTCTGTCTAGTGTAAGGAGAGTTTAACCTATCCTTGGCAGAGTCACTGTCCTCCTCCACCAGTTGCTAGACCAACATCATTCTCCCTTTTCTTCCTAGGAACCGCAAGTTTAAGGTGAGTGCATGGTCTCCTGAAAATACAAAGAAGACATTTTCCAGCCTTCTTGCAGCAACACGGGGCTTGGTGTCTCCGTTCTGGCCTATGGAGTGAAAACGGTGTGTGTGATGTCTATAAAGGCTGCTTAATGAGAGAAGACTCAGCTGGCATGTTTTACCTGTTCACTTTTCTTTCTTTGGGGGGTATTGTTTCATTGACATGACAGCCGGAGCTCTACCAGCCATTTTGCACCAGGAAATTATCTTCAAAACGGAAGCTGTGTACTAGTGGAGTGGAGCAGAAAGACATAATATCCTTAATGACGCATGGAGCCATCATATCTGACTCCATCCCCCTCCAGACTTATTTTACACAAGAAATAAATCCTTTTTCTTATTTAAGTCACTATTATTTTTTTGCCATATGCTCCAAACCTAATCCTAACTAAAATCATAAATAGAGAGGAATACCAAGGGACATATAAAGTCAAGGAGAGACTTCAATGATATTGCGTACCTATCCTATGAATTCCTAATATACTGATATTGATTCTTTCAGTATCCTTAAAAAGCATGTCACATATGTACGACTCTAAGCTTACAAAAAGATTTAACAGTATTCACCTTCATTAGCTGAAGCAATAAAGTAAAATAATTTACCTGATCTCTGTATACTGAAGAATAATTACTGCAGTTTAAAAGTGCTAAATCTGGTAAGAGATTAGAGCCGAAAATGGAAAGCAGGAGAGGAAGGAGAACATTGTGCTTTAGAGAGTCACTGGCAAATGCCTTCTGGTCGAACATGGGGTCTGGGGGGAAGAGGAAGTGAAGCCGATCCCCAGCTCCCTGCTTGGTTGGCTGCTGCAGATAGTGAAGTCCCTAAATAAGACAGGGAACGAACGCCAGGGGAGGAATAAACGGGGCAGAACTGTGAAGTCCAGGAGAAAGTTAGAAAACAGTCTAGGAATACAGGTTGACTTGCTCTGCTTCCTTTTAAAAACACTTAATGAATTCACGCCAATTGCCCTGTAAAGCCGAGGCTCTTTACCATGATTTCAAGGCAATTTACAACATGGCTTCAACCTACCTCTTCAGACTTGTCCTTTAACATCTCTGTCTCTTCACCCCTAAGGCCCCACCAAACACAAACCTTACGCTCCACAGTCACATATGCCTGCTCACGGTTCCCCCAAACAAGCTTCATAGAAGCCCATGCATATTTCTTTCATAACACGTATCTACTTTGCTGCAAATATCTGTTTACTCGTCTACTTCCCACACTCGACAGAACTATTTGAGGGCCTCACCTATTATTTTGGATATAGCACATTAAAACAGGTAAGTACTCCAATACCTGTTTAATTAACAGAGGCTCCCACGCCAAGCCTCTGTGTTTTTGCTTACTTTGTTTTCCTTATCTGGAATACAGAAAGGAATCGATAGTGACCCTGAGTTGTCAGGGCTGGGTGAACAATACAGTGGTGGTGTTTATCTGGAGAGACGAGATCAGACAAAGGATAGAAAAAAAAATTGCCAAACAGCTAGCAGAAAAAGGAGGGTTGTATACAAAGAAGTAACAAATACACTCAAGTCTCTGATAACTTTTATTTCATGAAGCAAAATACATGAAGAGTGTGGACTCAATAGTTCACATTTGGTAAAGGAAGGCAGGAACATGACAAGGAAGAAAGGACTGGGGTGTTCAAGGGCTAGGCTGGATAAAGAAAAGCGTGACAGCAAACCTTTCTGTGCAACTAGAGCAGCCACGTTCCTTACAAAACAGCCTGTCAGCAGAAGTGGGATGTGTTGTGTTACATCTTCATCCTCAACTGTGCTTCAGAACTTGACAAAGTGCATTGCTAGATAAGGTCTGGGGTTTCCCTGCTTCAAGGTTTTCTGAATGCCACTATAGTAGCATGAACTATATCATTTGTTAAACACAGCAAGTCCCAATCCAGAGATACATCGCTTAGGTTCTCCAATTTGTAATAAAAAGAAGAAATCGCATAATATCATGCAATAGTGCAGAAAACAGAAGAGCCTTATGCAGGTCATATGTGAAAATATCTGCCATCCTCTGTGACACATATTCGTATTTTGGTTGAGAATTAACAAAGGATACGGAATGTGTATAAGTTACTTTTTAATTAGTGTAATATGGCACAATATAAATACAAGATACAAGTTGTTTGTATTACAAAGTACTGAGAACGTGAGAACTGACTTGAGAAATAGTATATTCATGTTTTATGCTCATCTTTCAGGTCTTTTACACACAGCATTAGAATATGGTTTTAGGGCACTCTTCAAGAGAAGAAGAGTCTGAGAAAGGAAAACTCAGTATCACTCATTCCTCACTCAAATCTCAATGGCTTCTCAGTGCCGGTTTTCCACACAGTCCTGCTATAAAAGCACAAAATAAACACAGTAAAACCTTAGGTTGTGAGTAACTTGTTCCGCAAGTGTTCCACAAGACGAGCAAACATTCCTAATAAACTTTAACTTAATAAACAAGCGATGTCTTGCAATACAAGTAGTACGTGATGCCAATGTCACATGATCACAACTGAGCCAGTGGTTCTTGAAATTTGCTTTGATATATAAGTGCTTTGGGTTCCAAGCATGTTTCTGGAACGAATTATGCTCGCAAACCAAGGTTTTACTGTATTATAGGACTAAGCAATGACCTTCCTTTGAATTTACTCAGATGATCAAAACTTATGTTCACATAATGTTTAAGAGCAGTTTTACTCATAAATTGCTAGAATGTGGAAGCAACCAAGACATCAATAGGTGAATGGATAAACAAACTGTGGTTCATTCACACAATGGAATAGTATTCAGTGATAAAAAGAAATGAACTATCAGGCCACGAAAAGATAGGGGAGGACCCTTATATGCATACTGCTTAAATGAAAGAAGCCAATTTGAGAAGGCTAGATACTGTAATTACCAACTCTGTAACATTGTGGAAAAGGCAAAACTATGGAGACGATAAAAAGATCAGTGGTTGTCAGGAGTTGGAAGAAGGAGGGAGGGAGGAATAAGCAGAGAACATAAGGTATGGGGGGCAAGGGAAACTACTCTGTAGGGTTCTATAATGGTTGATACAGGTCTTTCAACATTTATCCACAGAATGTAGACACAAAGAGTCAACCCTACTGTAACTATGGTGGGTAATGTTAACCCACCCACACTGGTGGGTAATGTTAACAGGGAAGCTGGGAGGAAGTGAAGGGGTATATGGGAGCTCTGTGCTTTATGTTCAACTTTTCTCCAAACCTAAAATTGCTCGAAAAACACAATGTGTTCATTTTTTAAGGATATTACCTTAGAACCTCCAAGTCATTTAATAGCTAACTCAGAACAGCATTTTGTCAAATGACGGAAAAATCAAGTAGCTTGGAAGACAATATAGAATAATAATTCAGAGTATAACTTCTTGAGCAAGGGACACAATCTCTCTATTTCATTTCTGTGAGAGTCTGTTGAGTGCCTACTGCATGTTGGTCCCCGTTGTTGTGGGTATGTGGCAGATGGCAGAAGACACACAAAGATACCTGGCCTCAGTGAGCTTATATTCTATTGTGCAGAGACAGACAACAAAAAATAAACCAACAGAGAAAGTGAATTTTACAACATGTGAGAGTTGATGACTGTTACAGAAAAAAAGAAAAAGGAGAGTAGATAAGGGAGGTCAGGGTTACTAGGGTGGGGGCTGGAGAGTAATCTCCTCATTTGCTAAAGGGGATGTGTCATAGGACCCGCCATCTGTGGGTGTTGTGGGTTCCATGAGATCTCCCAGGTAAAGTGCTTAATAGTGCCAAGCACACAGAAAATGCTCAGTCAGTAAAAGTGACCTCTTACTACAATTATTGTTAAGCAAGAACTTAGGTAAAGGGCAGTAAAATTTTCAATAACTTTTATCATACCGACCATATTTTCAGCCCTGATTTTTTTTAATTGCCAGAGTAAAAGCAATTATCATATTCTAAGTAAGAGATTCATACCCTTCAGGAGATAGAAGCACACAGAGAATCTGTGGCTGTTTACTAGTTAAAACCAACTTTTCATGAACTATTCTGCTCACCTCTGCCACGAAATCTCTTATATAATCACATAGACAGGTCTTAGAAAAGAAGATGGCAATTATAAGCTAGGCTTAGTTGCCTAGGAGGGAAAAATTCAAAGCAACAGGGACTTAAAAGGTAGAGGCCTTTATTTGTTACATAAGATGTGTAAAAATAAGCAACTCAGGACTGGTATCATGTTTTCCCAGTTCAGGGACCTGGATTCCTCCTCGCTAGCTCACTGCTCTGCCATTCACAGGGTGTGGACCTAGTACCTGAGGTCCAAGAAAGCTGCCAGAGCCATCCCATCCACACGGCAGGCAGCAGGCAGGGACAGGGAAGGCCTCATGTTTTCCTTTGCCGAGATTCCCCGACAGACTCTTTGAACAGCAATTCTCATGTATGTTATTAACCAAACTGCCGTCCTGGCTCTTGGCTGCAACACAGGCAGGTGGTGTTTCACTGACAGCATGGTGTCCCGCAAAAAAGCAGAGGGATTGGGCTCCGAGAGGTAGCAGCTGCTTTTCAGAGGTTTGAACCACAAAGGCTTACCACTTCTCCAGCTGGCCGAAGGGAATACCACATCTCCCATGCCAGGGGAGAAGGATATCCTTTCTGTCTGCAGATGTGTGTGGTTGCTAGGAGAGAAGGGAATTTGGGGGTAGTAACTTGTTCCTGAAGAGCACCCTTCTTAGTGTGTGTGTTCTTAAATAACCTGACCTAAACTCTATCAAAGACAAAAAGATTTCAATAAATCTTAGGACTGGAGAAAGATTTAGAGACTTTTTTTTTAAGTTTGTATTATCTGTAACATTACGAGGACATGTAAGTAGCTTATAGTGAATATATATACTGACTTATTATCCAAATCTTGAAAGAACATTTTCAGGTATTATTTAAAGACATGGTGAAATGCTTGCCATGTAATAAGTGAAAAGGCGAAGTACAATATGAACTATGCATATGTATGAGAGTAAAGAAGTCAACACAAATTAATTGTACATAGGTTCTAAAATCTGTATATTGAAAATAAGCTGAATTTAAAATTGTAATTGTTTTAAAAATTCTGCATTCTAATACCAGATCTGAACTACTAGACTTCTTTTGTATTTCCCTACAATCTTTTGCATTATTTTAAAACTATAACCCATATATAGAATTTCGGAAGTCCAAAAGCCATGAATCACCAACTAAACCAATAACACATTTTAAAAAGTACTATCACATGTCACTTTGGGGGAAAAATACTCTGCAAGTATTTAACTGAATGGTGGAAAATGAAGCATTAATACAGATCAGTAGCCCCCAAAGCATCAAGTTTCCAAAGAAAACTACACAGTGCTAAGTAAATGTGAAATAATACCAACTTCCTAAAGATCTGAACAGAAGCAGGTCCTATCTTTACCAAGAGACTAAAGTCCTAGCAATATGCATCATCTCATCCAGTTTCAGGCTTTCATTTATCACTGGGATTGTTTTCTTTTAAGTCCTCAACTTTATTTTGATACTCTTGGCTATGCCTGGCAGTCATACACATGGCATATTTCAATCTTCATTTCAGAAGTTATCAAGTATATACTATGTGTCAACATGTTTGGCAGGATGCTCCAAAGATTTTATACTTTGTTCCCTGTTCACGGGAGCCTGGGCTGGAGACCCAGCTCTCTGAGTCAAGCTCTCTTTTCAGGGTTTTCTCTAGTTCAGCTGCTCCTTCAGAGGCTGCTTTGTAACTAGCCTTTCACCTGCTCTGTTCCTCCAATTACAACGCTCCCTCCTCCCACTGTTTTATTTACTATTATTTAATGGTACAATTGTACTAGCCAAAAGAAATGACGGTGTGAAATCCAGAAGTCATGTAATGTAAAATATAAAGAAGTAGGTGAAATGCATTGGCTCCAAAATAATTTTTTTAAGTTGGTAAGAAAAAGCATATTCTAATTAGCAAAAATTAAAAGCCAGGTTTATAGAAATACAAAAAAATTGTAGATAATTTAGAAAATAAAGATAGCATTGAATGGTACACCAGGACTCAAAAGGTCTCAGTGAAAATAATTATTAATGAGCCCTCACTCATTGTAATAGTCTGTCCTGATGCTTAAGCCAGCTATTTTATTATAGAGCAAAATGCTCTTATTTAAAAGAAACAGCAATATATCTGTAAACTAATCCACTTGCATAAATCTTGTGATAAAAATAATCTGAAGACTATCCTTTGATCTTAAGCAATATAATACAAAAAGGTTGTCAGAAAAAAGGAGCCCAAGTGCCCTGACAATGTAACATTTTCCATCAAGTACAGCTGCGCGTAGCTTTCCATGCAGACATTGGTACTGCATCCCTGTGGGAAGCTTGCAGCATTAATGCCTCTGTATCTTGTTACACTGTGTATTTTGGCTCTCCTCAGGGATTCTGGTCTTCAAAGGGTGCTGGCGGATTCCTAGCTAAATACCCCTGATAACTTTACATTGCCTGCCCTGAGCGCATGCAAGAAAGACAAAATCTAATTCTAAATCTGAGGAGTGAAAATGTCAGGATTAAATCTGCTCTGAGGAAATAACAGCCCTCTGAACTACTAATGAATTACTGAAGGGAATACAAGCAGAAGATACGAAATGTAAAGTGTCTTCCCAAAACCTTAAATTGGGAGAAAGGTTTTGTCAGTGTGAGCTGAAAAATGTGGACCACTGTGCTGCTTTTCCACTCCTTGCCTATAACTTGTAAATTAGAGCCTGTCTACCAATGGTACATTTGGTACTTGGGCAATTACTTATAATTAATAGACATCATAATTCTCCAGCTGATAGTCTAGCAGGTATCTTATATGCTTAATTGAAATGATTTCTTAATCTTCATTTCATTTAAAAATATAATTAAGGACATCAATAATAGAAAATTTAAATAAGCATTTTTCTAGCATATCCATTGTTATGATACAACAGTACTTGAATTTCATTTGGTTCTTCCTTTTCCTTTCTGCCTCTTCCCGTGGCACAGATACCCCAAGACTGCCGATGCTAAGAAGCAACCCAGATAGCCCTGACAGCACAAAACCCTTGACCCCCACTTCTACTCCCGATGGGAATCCCCCCACATTTACTGTCTGGACTCAAAATGTACCCTTCTTTGTTCTGTTAAAATCCGGAGACATTTCTAACTATCCTGCCTCTATGTTTAAACATTAGATTTCAAGGGATCCAAAGCATTTACTCTAGGAGAGAGGTGGTCAATTTTGAAATTGCTCTAGGTCAGACATTTTTATTCCATAATGCCACAAACTTACCTGTTAAAAGTAACGAGGCACAGATAAACTTTTCTTTCAAAAGGATTTAGAACTGAACTGAAGCAAACATAAAACAAGGAAAAGAAGACAACATAGGGTGCCTGGGTGGCAGAGTCAGTTAAGCATCCAACTTTGGCTTGGGTCATGATCTCAGGGTCCCGTGTGGGGCTCTGTGCTGACAGCCCAGAGCCTGGAACCTGCTTCAGACTCTCTCTGCCTCTCTCCCCACTCGCGCTCTGTCTCTGTCTCTCAAAAATGAATAAACGTTAAAAAAAAAAGATGTGATAGTGACAGACTATGTGGAATCTCTAGAGAAAGTGGATACCCAAAGACAACAGCATTACTATTACTTTTCTCACACAGATGTGCTAGTCAGAGATTTTCAATTCCTATGAACATATTTGAAAAGTCACAGACAGTGGTCAAAATATATTATGAACAAAGTTTTTCTTACCATGTTTGTCTTACATTCCTTATGGAGGTTGAAACATTGTCTAAAAATATTTAGACAAACATTTTTAGATTTCCCACCATGCAGAAGAAAAAAAGAGAAAAAAGAAAAAGGAAAAGTTTCACTATGACAAGGCATCACTAGTTACAGGAGAAAACATTAGGAACCTCAAAAAAGGAGAGACTTTTAGAAATTGGGGAGAAAAGGGAAACATCATTAGATGATGAGGAAGTGCTATGGTAAGATAAAGAGAGTTTTCTCAAATCTCTTTCATTTGGGGTGGGGGGGGGTAGACCTAAGTTCTAGATTCTCTTACCTGCAGATGCCTTAAGGGCAGCAACTCTAACTTGACTGTAGTATCCTCAGAACCCAACCCCGTGCCTCATACGTACAGGCTGCTCAGTAGATGTGTGTTGAATATTTTGCTGAGCGAATCTCCCAGCCACCCATGTAAACACATGTACAGGAATTTTCATTTTCTATTCCATAGTCCCTTAAAGGACTCATATGCCCTTGCTGTTATACTGGTAAGAGAGAAAGCTTATGTTCACTCCAAACAAGCCATTTCCATATTCTTATTCCATCTGAATTTTCTTTCCTATTATGTAGGAAATAATCTGTTTTCTTGACTTTGTGTCATAATACAACCCCCAGGCTCAACTTTGGCTCTTTTACAGAATGTTCTATACAAAGGAAATGGCATTCATTTCTTCATCTATATGTTCTCTCATTTGGGTGACTGCCTTCATTGTACGTTGAATGCTTATTCTGTGCTAGTCATTGTGACAGGCACCAGGAATGCTGTAATGACCAAGCCACAAAATCCAAGTTTGCAAAGAGTTCAGAGCACAACTGAGTGATTAAAAAAAATAATAAAAACAGACAACATGGTAAGATAGTGTTATAATTAAGAGAAGGTACCACGAGGAATGTTAACACTGTATACCTTAGGGAGATGGAAAATGTTGGTTGGGGGTATTAACTTTTATTTACACATCTTGTGAGAATTTATCTAATTAAAATAAAATTTTTATTTTTAATTTTTTTAAGTTTATTTATTTTGAGAGAGAGAGTGCAAGTGAGCATGAGTGGGGGCGGGGGGGAGAGAATCCCAGGCACGTTGTCAGCGTGGAGCCTGACACGACCTGAACCAAAGTCAAGAGTCAAACACTTAACTGGCTGAGCTACCCAGGCGCCCCAAAATAGAATTTTAAAATAATGTGATGAACAATGTATATTAGCATGTTCCATTATTTAAAATAATGCACATATATGCTGTTTTCCACATGCTCAAGAAGTACTTTGAAAACTAGGGGTAGAAACAGATATGGGACAGAGGGAGATTTTTCATTTTTAAGTTCTTTGAACTCTTTTCCATGTGCATGTACAATTTGAGTTTTAAAGTGACTTTTTTTTCATACTATGGATGTTGTTTTATTACCTTGTTCAGTTTGTAATATACATCTTTCCATGTCAATCTTCTAATTTTATTGGCTGCCTACTATTCATTCATATACCGATACCAAAATTCATTTAATCCATCACCTAATGTTGAACATCAGAGTTGCTTCCAATGTTTTTCCACTGTAAAAAAGGTTGAAATAAACACCTTATCATACATTACATTAAAGTGACTTTTTAAATGTGGAATTCAATAAAAAGAAAAAGAAAAAGAAAAGTAGTAACAAGTTAAAGTCAAGGCTGCCAACACCATAACGACAAACCAAGGGTAGGCTATAAATACAATTATTAGCTTTCTAGTGATCAGCTTGAAAGGGGAAGATTATAGTGTCCAGGAGATAAAAGCAGACTAATTTGCTAAGGAAGTTTATCTATTCTCATTACTAAGAAACAACAGAAATTTTTTGCAGGAGCCTTCACAAAGAAGATACTGTATGACACAGAATATCCTGATACTATTCTCATAATCTTCACAATGACAGGTTTTACAAGATTCTTCTCATAATGTTCCCCATCAGAAGGTGGTAACAACATCCCACATGTAATTCACAAAAACACTTCTGAAGGGGGCCAGTTCAACCTAAAGGCCTGGGACCCCCTGGTTGATAGCATGGCTCTGAGACTAGATGGCTGCATTCAAATGATGACCCCAACACAGACTTTATATAAGAATGTGATCAAATAACTCAACTTTTCTGTGCCTCAGTTTCCTTATCTGCCCATAGGATTTTGTGAGAATAAATGAATACGTACAAAAACTTTAGCACCGTGCCAGACAAAGAGGTAAACACTCAATCTGGGCAGCTATTTGCACCATCATCCTCGAATATGCTCTCACCTAAGCCCTCAGCAAGGACTGTGGTCCTCGCCAGAAGTACAGACTCCTATGCCTCAGCCAAGAATTCCCTCTTCCGTGCGGGATCAGGAGCCTAGCACGGAACAGAGGCCAGAGGGGATGACTTACCCTCTGATGTGAATAAGGGAGCAAGAGGAAACAATGCCAGGTCATTCCTTAGAAGATGTGATGACTACGTTCCACCACACTAAGATGAAGGCAATAGAAGGCCTCAAAGTTCTACTATGTGGGACAGCTCAAATCTATCTCCATGGGATCCCCTCTGGGACCCTAAAACAGATAACTTGTCGCACAGAATTGTGTGTATTTTGTTTGTACTGTCATTTATATTGAGTGCAAACCAGGGACTAGGCGCTGCTCACTTCATTCTTACAATAAAACTCTTAAGGTAGGCTAGTTAATCTAATGTTATAGAAAATGAAACTGAGGCACAGAGAAGAAACTTGTATCATATCAGACATCCAAGTAAATGGTTAGCGCCAAGACTCCAGTCCAGCCAAATGGCTCAGACCACTCCCAAGTGTGGCACTGTATCATACCATGTACTACATTGATCAGTTCAAAGTTCCCAAGTGTCCAATGCAAAATGATAAAGGCTTAGTACAGAATAGCCTAACAAGATTTAGGCCCCTTCTAGATAAGAAAGCATTAATGTCCACATCTTTGGTTTGCAGGGCTGACGGTGATGGGGTGACAAGGGGAGGGCTTATATTCAATTACTAATCACCTCACGTCAAGATGAAGAGGCATCAGAAAATGACTCCTTAGAACTGTTCAATTCTAAAGGAATTTATTCCAATTTAGAATTCTTCTAAAAGAAGAACATTTTTCTTGGTTCTGCCTCTTGTGACATACTATGGTGTAAGCTCTAGATAAGAGCAAAAAACACGGTCTGTGTTCTGTTATGCAGCTTGGTCCATAGCAGATCTCTATGCTCAGCCTCCCCTCAGAACTTCTTTGGGACTTCTTCAAAAGGGGCTAAAACACCTAGCAAGGGTCTGGGGAATACACAGTGTCAAAGTCTATTGGTCCTTTGTATAGCTTGGTCTGAGTAACCCACATCTGTAATTTGTCAGGTAAGCAGACTGTGTAACATTTGGATGTAACGTACAATATGCTAAAAGGAGAACATCCACAATTTGAAGGGAATAGAAATGAATTGCCTTCACAAACACATGCTAAGCCAGATGTGCTGATCTATCCTATCAGATTTAAAGTAAATCCCTTGAGGGGCACCTGGGTGGCTCAGTCGGTTGAGCATCTGACTTCAGCTCAGGTCATGATCTCACGGTTCGTGAGTTCGAGCCCCGTGTCAGGCTCTGTGCTGACAGCTCAGAGCCTGGATCCTGCTTCCGATTCTGTGCCTCCCTCTCTCTCTGCCCCTCCCCCACTCATGCTCTGTCTCTCTGTGTCTCAAAAATAAAGATAAACATCAAAAATTAAAAAAAAAATAAAGTAAATTCCTTGGAAACAGAGATGGTATTCTTTTTATCTCTATATACCTAGTACCAGTACAGTGTCTGGAATATAGCAAGTCTTCGATCACTGTTTATTAATCCTAATGGACTAAAGATATCCTGATGTTTCTCTAGATTGGGGAGTGGAGCTGGGGAAATCACATATTCTCACCCCATATTTCCTATGTTCCAACTCAAAGAGGAGCATTTTTATTTCCCAAGCAAATATAAAAGTGGCTACAATAATATTCTGAGAGACTAAAAAGGCACTGTTGCTTTAAAACAAACTCTAGGCCAGAGGCAAGTCCCACATACATTCTTTGGTTAGTTTTCCAACAATGAGAACTATCAATTGTTTTGAAATTCTCCCTACGATTAAAAAAAAAAAATAAAGGACAAAACCCAGCGAAGAACACTTTTAATTGTGATAATTTATGTCATGGGCTTTTGCAACATCAGAGAAACTCCGAGTAGGGGAAATAGCTATGGCAGCATGGATTTTTTTTTGGCAAAACCTTGAAACCGCATCCGACAGATGGTCCTCCCAAAGACATCAGCCATCTGATGAGTCACTACCTCCCACACAACTAGTTTTAAAAGAATGGTAACCAAGAGAATACACAGTATCTCCCATATGTTCACTGACCAAGTTGGAAAACCCTACTATTAAGGATCCATTCCTTAAGCATAAGGAATCTTATCTTAAACTATCTACTTAGTTTAAAAAAAAAAGTCAATTGTCCTAGGAAGATTAATACAAACTATTATCAGCCACCAATACAGGGGTATCAGAGCCTTCCTAAGGACAGTTGAAAGCAAGGCTCTTGAGGAATTAAAAAAAAAGTTTCAGTGGAACATTTAGGAAAGAAGTAGGTGCTTAGTGATCAAACATTCTGCCACACTATTTTATAAACTATCAAAATGTCTTTAAAATTCCAACATACTGAAATTCAAATTGTATCTCCTAGAATACTTTGTTCTTAGGGAAAGTATATATATATATATATATATATATATATATACTTTATATAATATATATTATATATACATTATACATTTTAAATAATACATGTATTATATGTACATTATACATTTTTTTGGGGGGTCAACTGCAGTGTACCTATTTTTGGTTAGAAAAGCAAAACTGAAAACCAAAAATGTTTTCAATGTTCCAAGGAGGCTAGGTATATGGTCAATACTCAGGAAAACACACACACACACACACACACACACACACACACACAAGGGTGCTGAAAAGGGAGGTCAGATGACTTTAAAAGCAAATGGCTTATATAATCATTCTTCTCCAGTCAGTCCTGCTAACAATTCATGAAAACATTCATAAGACAATTCCCTTCTTTTCTCATTGGTTTCCCCTTTGTCCTCTATTTCACGTTTACCGGTTTGCTCTTTTGAACAGATCAGACATACCACACATACTCTTTTGGTACTTCAATATGAGTTACTGAAGTGATGAGATGAGAAGGTATTATCAAAATTTGCTTCTCCATTAGCATAAACACTAGTTTATTATACAGCTTGCCCACCGTGGTGAAGTTCAGAACAGCGTCTCTAGGGAAATTAGCAACTAGTCCATGCCTCTGCTAATGACCTGACATTTCCATTTAGAAAGTGCATTCAGTTTTCACAAGGAATCAAGCATAAATTGAGGTGTAGTGAAAACTGTATAATGAGAATACTTCTAAATTCTCCTTCAATTATCTTAATGTATGAAATATAAATAGTACACAGATTTTTCTAGGCGTTCTGTGACAAGCCATACAGCATATATAAGCAAGTACTGTCACCTATTCGGCAACAGGTAAAACAAGTGGACAGGTGAAATAGTTGTACAGCTTAGAAGGAACTCTTGGAACTCTAGAAGATCTTCTTGGAATTCTGCCTCTTCAGTCGTATGTTTTTCAACGTAGACTCTATGTACTTTTGATTTTTTTTTCATTCTAAATCTTATCGATTCTGAAAACTTAATGTTTGTCCATGTTGAGACAGGTTTTTTTTTTTAATGTATACATAAGCATAGCTCTAGATCTTTAACCTGCTACAAAAAGAAAGATACAAAGCCAGAGGAGTGAAGGGTCTATCAGGAAAACACACACTGTGTAGGTAGAACATGCTATACAGAATCCCAAACCCAGGCATCTGAGCATTTTCTTTGTTGGAAACTTCTTTTTAAAAAAAATTTTTTTTTCAACGTTTATTTATTTTTGGGACAGAGAGAGACAGAGCATGAACGGGGGAGGGGCAGAGAGAGAGGGAGACACAGAATCGGAAACAGGCTCCAGGCTCTGAGCCATCAGCCCAGAGCCCGACGCGGGGCTCGAACTCACGGACCGCGAGATCGTGACCTGGCTGAAGTCGGACGCTTAACCGACTGCGCCACCCAGGCGCCCCTTTGTTGGAAACTTCTAAACGTGCATTTATCACTCTAAAACTTGCACATATTTCTCACCCTGTACACAAGTCAATTCAGTATGAGTACTATCATCATCTTTGGATCAATGACTACTTTGGAATAAGTGGCTGCCACCATCAAGGCAGAATCTCTCTTTCTAACATTCTAGGATATATTTAGAAGGAAAGGTTTATCCACCTTGATTAGACTAAAACGCAACAAGAAGCCCATAAGTAAATATGGTACTTTCCTCGTAGAGGCCAAAATGCACACTGCCTTAATTATTAAGGGTGCGTGGCTGCAGTTTAGCAGCATGTAACTCCCAATTTAGGATATAACAGGCTTAGGTTAAAACTCTCGTTGTGCTCAGAATGTGTGAAGAAAGAACTACAGTCACATCAACCTCCCTGGTCTTCAGACACTTCATCTACCACAGAGTTCTTGAGATGATCATTAAGAAAAAATAGTCTGTGCTTTGTGAAAGTAAATGTGCTCTATAAAAGCTTATGCTAAGCACTAGGATCACTGCTGATCTTCAATTAATAAAAACTGAAATGTCATGACATAAAATATGCTTCTACACAAAATTCTACCATTAACTGATGGCCAGAGCATACTTAGAGCTGGCTTTGCACTGGTGTGGCCACTAGGATTCATCCATATGCCTCTACATGTCTTGCCTTGTAAGTTATGGCATATGTTTTGAAAATGTACAGCTCACAGACCATTACAATAGATTGCACCTATAACCTTGACTCTGGCAACCCTTTATTCCAATGACTAAAACCAAAATCCAATTAAATCATTTTTTAACATTCTATATGGTATTACCATATCAAATTGTAATTTCTTAGGCTCTGACGTCTTTTGATTCCTGAGATGCATGAAGAATCTGAGTTTATTAGTTTAAGTGCTTAATAATTTAAAACCAAAGGTTTTCAACTCTAAAATTCATTAGGAAGGTACATTGAGGGAGACTCATTATAGAATGGCTGATAATGAGAATCATCTCATCCCAGTATCCTTTCTTTCCAATATTAACATGGTGCCAAAAGAGACCATCTAACAACCACTTCCAAGCAGACAATATTCTAACTATTTATTAACGAGAAATATTTTCCATGTCTCAGAGCATATTGCTAAGATAGGGATTTGTAAGTTCCAATTCACTTATTGGTTTTGGCAGAATTTTACTGTATAGAAGTTAGCTTTGCTGGCAAAAGTTACCAGGTCTTTGCTGCAGTAGTCCACAGAAGAGATATCCTAGATTGGTGATAAAACTAGGGAAGCCAAATAAGTGAGGAAGATTTTAAAATAGTCACGTAAAGTTGATAAACCTAAAGATGTAAAGTAATTGAAAACGATAACTCACGAACATTTAAGATAATTAAACTAGTATATCATACCACAAAAGGTCCTCAGGCCACATAGTTTTAAGACAAGGATCTTAAATATTCTCTTTTAAAGGAGAACTATAATCCTTCTTCTTTGTATTGCAAGAAAAAAATATTCCACCTGCACATGAATGGCCTTGTTTTATGAATAGTTCCCTGATGCATTCAAGATGGCTGTTATCTGTGTCAGATCCGTCTAGTTGAAAATGTATCCCATTGATAAAGTGGAGCAGCCATTGGAAATGGTAGCTGTGGTGAGGCCACTGGGGTGCATCCTAGGGTTTAAATCTCTTTAGGATTTCACTTGAAAAATAGTCATTTACAAACAGAACATTTAGTATATTCCATTTTTTTCTGAGGGACTCACAAATCTTTATTTTCTTTAATTCTAATAAAAATACTGTTAACATTCTCATAGTTACCTTACTTTCAACAACCTGATAATGCTTTTCCACAGCTACCTTTAGAGAAGCCAGACTTCATATCCATATAATTCACTCCACATATCTAAATATACAACACATATAAAGGCTGACAGTTGGACAAAAATGCTTACAGATATTGTTGATAGATATCGGGTGGAAAAGAGAACACAGTTACCTGGCCGCAGAATTAAAATGGGCATCCTAGTTATGTTTCCAATATGACCATTCATTTACTCTCACAAGGAATGAAACTGAATGAATGTAAAAGAGTGTGTGTCTGCGTGTTTGTGAGACAGAACAAGGAGGGTGTGATTCCTTTAAGACCGCCCCCCCCCCCCCCCCCCCCCCCCCCCCCGGGGGGGGGGGTCAGTAGAATGAGGGAAGAGCCACATTTCCCAGGATATTTTTGCTGTTGCTTATGTAATAATAAATCGTCTTTTGTTATTTTACTTATTTATTTGTTTGGTAATCTTACCTATCATTTTACCTGTTTGTAAACATTCAGATCTATTTAAACTTGAAATACAACTAATATAAGGATGGCTAAAAAAACAATTAGCAATTCATTATTTTTTTCCTTGCTTTAATATCTCAATCTGTTGATTTAGCAGGTAATGACTTAGGACTTAAAGACAATTAATGTCACAATTTTTTAATGTTTATTCATTTTTGAGAGAGAGAGACAGACAGAGCATGAGTGGGGGGGGAGGGGGTAGACAGAGAGGGAGATAGAATCCAAAGCAGGCTCCAGGCTCTGAGCTGTCAGCACAGAGCCCGATGCAGGGCTCAAACCCATGGACTGCGAGATCATGACCTGGGCTGAAGTCGGACGCTTAACCAACTGAACCACCCAGGTGCCCCTGCATTTTGTAGTTTATTAAACATGTTTGAGTTTCCATTGAAAATAAAGGATCCAAGCTCAGGTAATGGCTACATGACCTAATTCCTATATTCAAGCAATAAATTAGTAACTAAACTAACAGCTCTTGAAATTAAATTTATTATTCATAAACTTGCTCCTAATCATTAGATGGGTATTCCATTTTTAGAGGCAACATTTTGATTATCAACCTGAACAGAGGCAAAAATCCAGAGGTCAGCTGGCAGCAGAGTGAAGATTTTCATATTAATGAAGCTTCTGGCCACAGATCAACTGGTGACACTAATGACTGGTTTCCTTGAACCAAGTTTTCTTATCTGATTAGTATCGTCACTGCCTGTCAGCAAATGTGATTGCAATTTACAGTCACTTACAACTACTTTTTAAACAGGTCTTTCACAAGATCTAATCATAGAAGCGTTGTTGTGAAGAAACAGAAAAACAAAATGAGATAATGTATGAAAAGGAGACTTGGAACCAATGACATACCACACAAAAATGCTTCACAAGCTAATAAACTATCAATCCCTAAAGGAGCAGAGCTTTGTCTTATGGACTGCCTGATAACTGGGATATCAATTCTTTCAGAAGACACATATTTGGAAACAGGACCAGGGCTTTGATATGTTAGACCAAATTCAGGATGAAGTCACTTTAAAAACCCTAAGCAGGGGTGTCTGGATGGCTCATTCGGTTAAGTGGCCAGCTTCGGTTCAGGTCATGATCTCACGGGTTTGTGAGTTCGAGCCCCACGTTGAGCTCTGGCCTGACAGCTCAGAGCCTGGAGCCTGTATTGGATTCTGTGTCTCCCTCTCTGTCTCTCCCCCACTTACATGTGTTCTCTCCCTCTCTCAAAAATAAACATTAAATAAATACCCTAAGCAAATTCTTTCTTTCTTTCTTCTTCCTTTTAATCCACAGAACTAATTTACTGTTGTTCCAAAGATGATGGAGGAGATAGTTAACATGACTATGAATGGCCACTGTGAAAGAGAAACATATCATCTGGCCCTCACAGATTATCCTTAAGAGGAGGAAGGGAAAGTGCTTCCCTTCCTAAGACACGACATCCTCCTTGAAAATGGAGCTGGGGGCACCTGGCTGGCTCAGTCAGGTAAACCTGTGACGCTTGCGTTCATCTCAGGTCATGGTCCCAGGGTTGTGGGATCAAGCCCTGTGTCTGGCTCTGCACTGAGTGTGGAGCCTCCTTAAGATATTCTCTCTCTCTCTCTCTCTCTCTCTCTCTCTCCCCTTCTGCCCTCCCCAGCTCATGCTCGCATGCTCGCTCTCTCTCAAATAATAAATAAATAAATAAATAAATAAATAAATAAATAAATAAATAAGAAAACAGAGCTGGAGGTGTTGTACAAAACCGCACCACTGCAACAGCCCTCCCTGTAAAGTATCACAAGTCTGACTTCTCTTTAATCATCTCAGCATTGCTAAAGGTAAGGTAGTTTAGCGAGTCTAATCCTTGTCGCTTGAGAAAACCTACCACACAGATTACACATATGCCTCCCAAGAAGACATCCTCATCCTTTACAAACAAAAACACTTCTCCCTAGTTATCCTTACTTTCCTTTCTCTAACCACCCAGGCTCCTCAAGCCCAGGCTCGCTCCCACCTACCCACGCCACCCCTGCCCGATCCATAGGGCTTCCACAACCCCAAAAGCAGAGGGAAAGTATTTACCTATATTGTTCAGGAAGCATGAACATAAAAATGGCATATGAGGCAGTGAAAAATTGCTGATGCTTTTACAAGGGTGACCTTATTTGGTACCAGGAAAAACAAAAAATGCATATTCAAAATTGTACAGAAAGATTTTCGTGTTAACTGAAGGGCCACACTCACGCACCACGTAACTGCCATCAGCAGAGCCCTGGTAAGTAGACATTGGGCAAATCGTCACTTAAAAATCATTGGAAATCAGAGGAAGCAGATAAAAGCAACCAGATACTGCCTCTGGAATGGAATGAATAGATAAAGGGGGAAAAGACACTTTAAACTGCCCTAGGATCTCCCTGTGAATTAATGTGGTGTTGACTTAAGTGCAGAAGTTAGGCTATTTTGTTTAAGGATGGCACTGATAATTGCTGATAAAGCCAAGGAAATGCAAAGGAATTAACAATTGATGAGCAATTCTCCATGTTCAGAGCAGGAGGGAAGGCTGTAGAAATAAAGTAACCAGCTCTGTCAATGATTTGACAGTTAACAGACAGACATGATAATAGAGTGGAGAGCACTTTTCCTTCTCTCTTACTGGGACTATTGGCCACTCCTTGGCATTTGTGACTCCTGTCCCTCCCTTCCTCTCATGAGATGCCAACTCCAAAACACCTACAGGAAAGAAAATGGAAAATCAAGGTATCTCTTATCCTACCAAAGTGGACAGATGTTTCTTTGGCCTTTATCATCTACTCCCCTAATGTCAGAATGAAACTTGGAGCAAGCAAACAACTACAGATAAGACATCAGTCAGTGGAACTGCAGCTCCTTTTTTAAAGGTCAAAAAAAAAAATGTTCACCTTACTATTTCTTTTTTTTTTTGCCCCATTCTCTATTTTTGAAATTTGTTTCATTTCTCATACACCTTTCTTAACATAGCATAGCCATCAATCTCATGGGCAAATCAACAGCAGATCTGTTCAACAACTATTTATTGAGTAATTGCTTTCAGGGAACGACCTTGAGGCACTCACATTAAGGCTGGGGTAGTATGTAGGTAACCATGTGACAAGGACAGCAACTGAGCTCTTCAGCATCCACTAAGGGGTTACAGGGTGTAAATGGGTGGGGGAGGTAGAAACAGGATGGATAGTCCAGAGGGAGCCAAAGAATGGGAAGAGGCAGGGAAAGGAAAGAGCGCTGAATCAGCTTGAACAAAGACTTCTGTGATCAGCAGGGGTTAGCCAGGTCAGGACGGGGTGATTATCATTTCTGTCTACCACTGGCAAAATGACTTGCTACCAGGGGGGAAAAGCAGATCGCTCCCCTTACAGAGTGAAATGTTCTACTTTCTAGTACAGTAAGTTAAAAGCTTTCATCTGTTGAAAAATGTAAAAATAGGATTTCTGGAAACCATATGCTTATATAATTTTAGTAGAAATCAAACACTTTAAAAATATTCTTACATTTTATCATTTCTCTCCCATCTTTCCTGCCATAAAATATCCATATTATGACATAATGTAATATCAGTGAAGAGGTTTGCTTTTCAGGATCTGACTGAACATCGAGATGGGCGCTTTTTACTCAAAGAGGACATTTAACAGCTACAAATGTGGGAGGATAATCACATGACCTGAGGCCAAATGCCAGCTCCACTGCTTAAAGTTACTTAACTTCTTTGAGATTGTTTCCTTTCTATTTTAAATAGGTAATAATACAAACCTCAGAGGGCAGGGAGAAAATCAATTAAACACCACAATACAGGATTGGGCACAGAATAGCACATGGCAGCAGGGTGAGGAAGTGTGTGGGTGCTATGGTTGAAATACCCTTCTTTCTCATTCCCTGAAAAGTCAGCTGTCTTCTCTTCTCTAAATATCATACAACTGAAATATATTTTAAAATTATTTGTATTATGTATGAAACATAACATTTTTTAAAACGGAGTTTTTGTCTCCTCCTACCCCCCAAAAAGTATTCACTATCTTCACTGAAATGTGTATATCTCTTGAATTTTTTTCCCCTTCCTGTTAAGTTAGTGACTCTAAATGGAAAACAAAGTTATTTCTACCCCTATGGAAAACAGAACAACAAATAATAGCTTACAGCTACATTTTTTGCCAGGTAATAAGTAGTCATTTTGTTTATAAGTTTATTTTGAGAGAGAGTACATGTGCATAAGCAGGGGAGGGTTATAGAAAGAGGCTGGGAGGGAGGGAGAGAGGGAGAGGGAGGGAGAGAGAGAGAGAGAGAGAGAGAGAGAGCAGAGGAGGGGCAGAGAGAGAGGGAGAGAGAGAATCCCAAGCAGGCTCTGCACTGCCAGCACAGAGCCCCACATGGGGCCTGACCCCATGAACCGTCAGACCATGACCTGAGCCGAAATCAAGAGTCGAATACTCAACTGACTGAGCCACCTGGGAGTCCCTCCCCTCTTCTCTAAGTAACTTTTAAATATACCCCCCCCCCCCAAATCTGCCTGTCTCCTCCTTTCTCTTTTTAAAAATTCAATATTACCTCTTCAGTACTGGGTAAGCTTTCATAACAAGCAGGAAATGCTTTACCTATTTGAAACTGACTTTCTGCCAACTTTTTTGGGCATCCCAACACAAAAATCCACAACTGATGTCAAGAGCTAGTTTTCACCAGCTTATGGACCAATGCCATGGATGACAGATAAATCAGGACTGCTTCAGTGGCCAACACAGCTCCCTGCCTCCAATTTTTATTGCTTCTAACTCACTCCTTATACTGCTCCAGCTCTAGTTCAGTTGTCTGTCACTATTCTTTTTACTAAACAGCAGCCAAATTCTTGACTGAGCTATCATGGCCTTCATCCATCTGCCCCATTTGTCTCTCCTCATCATCATGCCTGCTGTCTGCCCTCCTCTCCCGCCCCCAGAGAGAAACATGTACAAACACACACACACACACACACACACACACACACACACGCAAGTTCCAGCCTTACCACTGTCTATTCTTTCCCAACACTCTTCTTCCCTTCACCGCCTTTGCTTTTCATCAGCTGAGGCTTCCTTCATCTTTCACCCTCAACAGCACATCTTTAGTGTGGCCCTCCCTGAGGATCTTGTCAGAGTTCTCCCTCCTCCTCTAATCTTAGAGTTCCACCTGTACCACCATTACAGTACTTTTATCATGTGCTGCCTGATGCCAAATGTACTTGTGAGCAAGTCATAGCCTCTATTAACTGGCAAACTCTATAAGGATGAGGAATATGGGGCCTTCCAGAGAAAACCTTCCGATTCTGTGCTATCCCAGTTCTGCATAAACATTTATTGCAGGAGCAGATGTGTTACCACCTGCAAATCATCTCCAGGTTCATATGAGAGGCAACACAAAGTGACTCCAACTTTAGATGTGTCAAATGGAATTTCTCCCTGGATATACTAGTGGATGCCTTCTTAGAGATCAAGAGAGCTGAGTAGCTTTTCATAATATGGTAGGCTGAATAATGGCTTCCAAAAATATCCAAGTCCTAACCCCTGAATTTTGTGAAAATGTCATTTTATATGGCAAAAGCAACTTGCAGATGTGTTATGGTAAACATCTTGGATTGGGGAAGTTATCCTGGTTCATCCAGATGGGCCCTAACAATAATCACAAATGGCCCAAATAAAAAGAGACAGAGGGAGATATGACACCAGAAGGGGAGAAAGTGACCTGATGACAGATGCAGAGATGGGAGGGATGAGGTCTGAAGATGGAGAGGAAGGAGGGGCCACCAGCCAAGGAACACAGGCAGCTGACGGGGAGCTGAAGAGGCAAGGAAACAAATTCTCCCCTACAACCTCTTGAAGGAACTGGCTCTGTAGGAACCTTGACTTTAGCCCAGAGAAAATGACGTCAGATTTCCAACCTCCAGAAGTGTAAAAGAATAAATCTGTGTTGTTTTCAGCCACTGTTTGTGGTAATTTGTTACAGCAGCCATGGAACACTAACACACATGTTCAGTGAGTATTTAGCCTTTCTGGGCACCACACTGTCACACAGTTCTCCAAGTGAGGTTCCTGGACCAGCATCACCATCATCACAATAGGTATGTGGTGGAAATGCAGGCCTCATCGAAACCTACTGAATCAGAGTTCTGGGGGAACACTCAGCTATCCATGATTTAACAAGCTCTCTCGGTGATTCTGAGGTATGTTCAAGTCTGAGTACCACTGATGGAACATTTTCTCTTTGAACTTGGTAATTAACAGAATGTCATGCATTCTAGAAGGAGGAAATAATCTACTAGAACATCACTTCCTTGAAACAAATGCTATGACAACACAATGTGAAAAATGGCAAGGACATCCTAAACATACTGCAGTACAAATAACAAAAAAAGTCTTCAAGTAACATGAGAAGCTACTACCAGTTCCTAAAGTCAATTTTATCTGTGCTTCAAGGTTTGAACAAGCAACAATCAGGTGTGACTGTTCACTGCATTCACTGGAGTTAACTGCCTATAACATACTTTTCTTAGCAGGCAAAATAGATTTAAAAATTAATGGAACCACAAATCAGTACTTTTTCTAACAATGCCAATTCCTCTATTTTTCAGAGAGAGTCCATTTTGTACTTCTATCAATTTCTTGGCCTATAATTGCCACATTTAGCACATGAAGATAAAACCTTCGATGTTATACTCAGTGATTGCTTTTTAAATTCAAGTACATGTCAGGAGAAACTTAGAAAAGAAAAAGAGTAGCATTTCCAACATGGTATCTAAAAATGATCATTAGGCAAAATTTTTGCATAATATTACACAATACCTATATTCTAGAGAGTCAGATTTCATACCACAAACATCTATTTATTAAATGAATTGAGAAATAAATGTCACATCTTAATAAGAGATGATCATAATAATCAACCAGTGTCAAAATCTAAACTCTATTTTTAATTTCTACCTCTCATCTAAAGGGCTAGGTAAGTTACATAAGTAATGTGTAGAACTGTGTTTTACTTTGTGGCATTATTTGGTAATCTGAATTTTGCCAGTATCTGCTGACCACATTCCATGCTTATCAACACTTCTTGCACTACACAGAAATCAACTAGGAGTCCATTCTCCGGAGTTAAAGGACTGGTTAACAAGGAGAAGTAAGTGGGAAACCATTTCCCTGCCTAGGATCTTGTAAATTAGTTCAACAGGACCCAAATCAAATAGTATCCACAGCATTTACTAATTTTGTTTCTACATGGCCCTGTTTTCATAATTCACATGAAATGCAGATAATTAGTAAAGCACCACTTTATAGCTTCAACCCCTAGTTCAAGGGAAAAAAAAACTGAGATTAGGTTGTGAGAAGCCATAATTAGGAACAAAGTGAAAAAAAGAGCTACTTCTTAATTTATGCTTCACATGCCAATGATGCCTGCACACACTCACACACACACACACACACACACACACACACACACACACACACCCCACTACAGTCTAGTTATTACCTCCACCCTTCATATTGGATAACCTGTGCCAAATATAATTTTTCTGCTTATGCTGAACACCATGTACCTTATTATGAAATTCTATGTTATAATATTTTATCATTTACTTTCAACCTTCTAATCAAGGATCTGCTATGGACAGAAGCTCATATCCACAAAGGGAGAAGTTGATAACTCACAACAGGGCTATTGCCTAAGAGAACAAACCATGTTTGCTTATGCTGTGGTTACTGAATGCCCCCTACTATCCAAGTCTCTATAGAGATAATTCTTAGAATATTACCAGTTAATGGCCCTGAGCAATAGGGGCCTTGACTTTAGAGGTTAATATTTCATTTAATTTTACTGCCAACCCTATGTACAATGCTAATGGGAAAGAGGGTAACCACAAATGATAAAAATTCTCAGCTAATCTCTATACTTGGTTTTAGTCATTAATTTTTAAGGTCTTTCCCCAAAAAACTTTTAAACAAAATTATTACAGAATAGCCAAGTAGCATATTTTTAATTTCATTACTCAAGTTTTTTGGGCACTATCTAACTGTATTGCCAGCAGGATATCAAACACTATGGGGAAATATACCCATGATATGAAGCCCTGTCTTGAGCTGCTTATAGAATTGGATGGAAATAAATTTGAGATATAAGCACATAGATTAAGACACTTACTACTTAAGTATGGAATAATACTGTATGATAATAATAATGACAACTCCTACTGATCAAACACCTTCCATGGCTCAGGAATCAAGCTAGCTGCTTTACTACACACAATATAACCACAGGATGCACTAAAGTAGAGATTTAAAGGGCTCTAAGTTACAGGTTTTCCATCATGAGGGGGATCTGTGAAAAATCAGGGCTGAAGAATCATCTTTGGGTAAAGATGAGGAAAGTCATTCTAAGTAAACCCAGGAATAACAATGTGCCTGGCCTGCTTATGACAAGAATATTTGGAGCAGTGGAAAAGGATAGAGACTGGGGGACAGTTTTTCCCTATATTTGTCTTTGTCAGAAGTGCTGATGATCACAGGAAAAGCCAGGGACCTTGTTCAGTGAAGCTTCTGTGGAAAGCTAGGGCAGAAGCCTCAAGAATAAATCAAGGGGGCAAAAATACACAATGGAGACAGAGTAGTCTCTTCAATAAATTGTGCTGGAAAAACTGGATATCCACATGGAAAAAATGAAATTGGACCCTTCACAAAAATCAACTCAAAGTGGATTAAAGCTTTAAAAATAAAATCTAAAACTATAAAACCCCTAAAATAAAATCTAGGGGAAAAGCTTCTTGATACTGCCCTTGGCAACAATTTCTTGGTTAGGACACTAAAAGCACAGGCAACAAAAGCAAAAATAGACTAATGGGACTACATCAAACTAAAAAACTGCAGAGCAAAGGAAATAATCAGCAAAGTGAAAAGGCAACCTAAAGAATGGGGGAAAATATTTATAAATCACACACACCTGATAAAGGGTTACTATCCAAAATACATAAGGAACTCCTGAAACTCAATAGCAAACAAACAAACAGATTTAAAAATGGGCAAAGACCCGAATAGACATTTCCCCCAAGAAAAGGTAAATTGAAAGATGCTCAACATCACTAATCATCAAAAAAATGCAAATCAAAACCACAATGAGGTATCACCTCGCATCTCTTTGGATGGTATTACCAAAAAAAAAAAAAAAAAAAAAAAAAGCAAAAGATAAGTGTTGGCAATGATGTGGAGGAAAGGGAACTCTTGTGCATTGCTACTGGGAATGTAAGTTGGTGCACCCACTATGGATAAAAGCTTAGAGACTTTTCAAAAAACTATACGACCCGGCAACTCTACCTCTGGAAACCACAAGAAATGAAATCAGGATCTCAAAGAGATATCTGCATATCCATGCCCCACTGCAGTTATTATTCACAATGGCAAAGAAAACAGAAAATAGGAAACAACTTCAATATCTATCTACAGATTACTGGATAAAGAAAATGTGTTTTAGAAATACAATGGAATACTATTCAGCATTAAAAAATAAGGAAATCCTGCCATTTGCTACAATGTAGATGAACTTAAAGACATTGTGATAAGTGAAATAAGCCAGACACAGAAGAACAAATTCTATGGGATCTCATTTATATGGGATATGCAGAAGTAGAGAGTAGAATTATGGTTACTAGGAGCTTGGGGGAGGAGGAATTAGAGAGGTAGATCTAGTTTTAACTTAAGTAAAATGCATAGTCTTAAAGAGCTATTGTATAGCACATGGTGCATGTAGTTAACAATCCTGTACTGCACACTTAAAATTTTAAGAAGATAGATTTTATGTTAAATGTTCTTATCAAAAAAGAGGGAGAGAGGAAACTTCTAGAGATGATAGAGGAGTTTAAGCATTGTATATGGTGATGCTTTCATGGGTACACAGTTATCTTCAAACTTATCAAACTGTATATATTAAATATGTCCAAATTTTTGCATGTCAATCACACTTCAATGAAAAATAATTACATAAAAATAAATGAATAAGAATAAATTAGTTAAATGTCTAGATGGAGAGGACACTCTGATAAATATGATACCTACCTGGAATTTGAAAGTGAGGATGTTGGGGCAGAGAAGAGTAAAGCAGGATTTTAGGGAAGGACCAGTGGTTTGAGCAATCATGTTGCTTGTGGTAGGTTACAATAGGAATAGCAATTCACAGATGGATGAGGCTGGGAGAGTGGAGGTAACTGAAATGACTCTCCACCATTACCCTTAGTTCCCAACTCCCATCCATTCACCACTTTGGGTATGTGGAAGAAGGGCAGGGAACAAAGAGAAGACATAGAGAAGAATCAGAGCCACAGGTTAATAAGATGAGAGATGGCAGATTGGGGTCAGGGAGGAGGAAGGATGCCCCCTCCAAACAAACACCAGATATCTTTACAATGAGGACACGCAGGGGAACTAAGCCATCTTTTCTCTAATGCAAGTCAAATTTTCAAACACATTTCCAGTTTTATTTTCTGATTTCCCCTCTGTAATCTCAAATAAACCCTGTATTTTTCCAGTTTTCCTATTCTGTACTCTCCATCTAAGAATGCTTTCATTAACCCCCCATATCAATGCAAAGCCATTTATTAGGGTTCAAACTAAATACTACCTCTCCAAATTTTCTTCAATTTCCTCAATTAGATCCCCTTTCCCTGCTCAGAAGGAATCCTATACTTCTGTCATATACCACCAAGTATAAGTATATACAGAGGAATCTTAACTCCTCTGACATATTACAAGATTCTTGAAGGCAGGAACCATGGGTTCCTTCTCCTATCTGCTACTATGTCTTGGTCTAGTAGATGCTTAATAAATGTTAGTTAGCTGCACTGAATTAAATTCCTATGCTACGGATGATCTTAGGGAAGAGAAGAACAATACTCATTAGTTCAGGGACTCAGACCGTCTTGCTAACTTCTTTTTAAATGATGCTTAGAATAATCCCAGTGAAAGGGTAGGTGCTCAATAGATACTGAATAAAAGAATGAACAAATGAACAGAGAGCAGTATTTTCCAGGGGTAATAGACAGAAGCTCTTGAAAGAGCCATGAATGGAATGCCCTTTAAATAAGAGCTTTTGATCCTCAACTGCCTTGTGCCCACATTTCCACTCAGCAACATACAGCAACTGCTTATATGCAAGCTATAGGATTATCAGAAACCACTGAGTTTTTTTTAATTGAGCATGACTTACATATCATAAAGTGCAAAAGTCCAAGTACACAGAAATTCAATATATGTTTACATATGTTCACACCTATGTTACCATCACCTGACCAAGATTTAGAAGAGTTCCAGCACTCCAGCAGGCTCCCTTGCCCAGGCCCTCACCCCTGTAAAACTACCTCTATCACTATAGATTAATTTAGCCTGAAAAAAGTTATTTTATCCTTTCCATTCATGAATTCCTCGAGGACAAAATGGCCTTCTTCTATGTGCTTTGAATAGTCATTCCAAGGTAAATGACACCACCACACTTTTGGTCAAAAAATCCTAAACAATAACAGCAGTAGCCTTTAGCAAGCAGGTCTATTATCATGTGCATTAATAAAGGAGAAGCGCACCAAATGAAAACAAAACACTAGACCATTTGTCCCACCTTACAGAAAACTGTAGTTGACCCAGTATTCAGATGCTCTCTGAACCAGTTTTATGGAGCCACACGCAGAGCTGTAATCAGAGCATGAGCTAGTCAGATAGGGAGGCCCGCTGCTCTGCTCCACATCAGATACTTGTCCTAAGTACCCCCGCCCCCACCATCACATCACACAGACAAGACTGGGTCTTTCCTGAAGAGACAGAACACCACTTTTACAAGCAGAAGTAGAACATCTCATTATTTCTTCCCAAAAGCTATCATTTTTAAGCAATGAACATCTGGTTTGTTTCATTATTGTTGATGAGGAAAATGCTTTTTATGATGACCATTGTTTGTGAAAGCTATTAGCTCTCAGATTTTATTAAGACAAACCTTAGTGAGAATAATGCTTTTCTTGTTGAATTCAGTAATGGATTTTTTTTTTTTTTAATGTCAGATACGATTCAGCTAATGCAGAGTGAATGTGCAGGTACAGATTTTGATACATGGATCAATATTTCATATCAAATTACCTGAACTCTTCTGAGAGTGACTAGTTTTCTATTCCCCATGGAAACAGGAGAGGAATACTAATGCAATCCAGTTTTTAGGCACTGCCCTAAGCCAGAGGAAGCCTGTAGTGCTAGCTTTGTTACAGCATATAAATGAGGACCAATGTTTTTCACAGTCAAGCTTCAGCCCTAAACTTTTGAGAAGTGTAAATCTATGCCTTTAGGGCACTAATAATGAACATTTTACTCATGTAAATGAGTGTTATTTTAGTAGCCTCTAAAACAGAAGTTCGCTTTTTCTTTATTTTTAGACCTTCTACAAGGTTGACATTTTATTAAGTGACCTGAAAAAACTAAGATTCACGGTTTGATCAAACCACAAACCAAATCCACAAACCCTTGTATAAATAATTACACAAGAGCAAGTATCACTCCGTGATACTTGCCACTTGTACTTCAGAATCGGCACAAACATTTTGTCCTCCTACAACAAAAGTCCATTTCAGCTTTGTGAACTCCTCCAAGTCCTGAAGTCCTTCTACCTCACCGCCTGCAGGATGCCGTTGGTGTGAGATGTCATTCCTTCAAGACAAAGCCCGAACACAAAGCAAAGACAACCTGGGTAAAGGCTTCTCAGTGCTCTTTAGAGAAAATTATACACACCCCAAATTAAACTCCTGCATCTCATTAAATAAAAAGACCTATAAGCTGTAACCCCAGTGCTGATGAAATGGCTTTATTATCTGAACGTTTTAATTTTTCCTAGGTAGTGAACAATTTCACCTACTGCACATTCCCTAAACTAGAGCATATTGAGTTGTTCCAACCAGCTTCTTACTGTGAATAGTGTATTTATGGTTTGCTAGTCACAATGTAGAAAGTAAATATGTATCACAGAAGGGGAGAAAAAATTGTATTGCATAATTACATTGGTTTGTGTAAAAAGGGGCATCTGTACCAGTCTGAAAATTAGCAGACAATTTATGTTGAGATTCAAAAATACTAAGAATGAAGCAAACCACAGATTTTCAGCTTTGCAAGCAGATAAATAAAGCAAGAATGGTGCTTAATGTGGGCCTTTTGTATACAATCACAACTTAATTCTGTCGTCATAACGGTCACTAAGCTTAACTCTGTAGACTAAATAAATATAGTCATAGGACAGACCTTTGCTTTTTCTTAAGTGGTCAGTCCTTATCAGTCCAGTAGATCCACAGAGTCCCTAGTGAAGCCTGGATACAAGTAGGCCACAATGTCAATAACATCTGCATTTAAATTCCAGCCCTCCCACTGACTAGCTCTGTAACCTTGGGCAAATTACTGATCCCTAGTTAGCCTTGGTTTCTTTATCTATGAGGATGAGAAGGTACACAGTACAATGCAAGAGAAACAAACTCTGAGTGATCAATACAATGCCTGGCCCATACTAAGTACTTAATGCAGTAAAGCTATCATGACTTTGGTTGCTATGTGATTATTTTCAGTGATTCCAATTTTTATCCTGGCTATGTACTAAGCCAAGAGTTTTTCCAAGTCACTGGAACCCACACCAAAATGGGTGGGACTTTCATTATGGGAGTTTTCTTAAAGTGCTAAATGGAAGTGGGGATTCTACTATGGAAACAGAGCCTGAATGTCATCAGAATCCCACCGGAGACTAAAAAAAGCTTCTTCAAAAGTCAATATTATGTCATTCTGGGGCATCTGGATCAAGATGATCATGGAAAATAAGCCCCTGGGAGAAAATTAAGGGACTGGGGCAGCGAGAACCAGGCAAACACGGACGGTGGGGTTTTGTTTTGTTTTTTTAATGAAATTTCTGTATCTCTTTGCCATTTAAGTAGAATTCCACTTTTTAAAAAAATTTTCTCCTTTTTAAAAGTTACAACTACAAGCTCTTTCAAACCCAAGTATACCTAAGTTACGTGCAGTCATTTCCATTCTAATGCCCACATCTCAGGGTTCATATTTTTAACAGAAAAGAAAGTAGTTAATTTATCTGCAGTTCTGCCTTTCTAAAAGGAATCTTCATTTTGGGGGCACCTGGGTGGCTCAGCCGGTTGAGCATCTGACTTCGGCTCAGGTCATGATCTCAGGGTTTGTGGGTTTGAGCCCTGCCTCAGGCTCTGCGCTGACAGCTCAGAGACTGGAGCCTACTTCGGATTCTGTGTCTCCCTCTCTGTCTACCCCTCCCACGCTCGTTCTCTCTCTCTCTCTCTCTCTCTCTCTCAAAGGTGAATAAACATCAAAACAAATAAAAATTAAAAAAAAGGAACCTTCATTTTTACCTATTACCTTTCATTTATCTTACATAAATGTCAATTTTTTCATGTACAGTTCTACTAAACATTTTATTAGGACTATAAATAATATGGTTACTTTACAGTTATTACTTATTTATTTATTTTGAGCGGGGAGGGGCAGAGAGAGAAGGAGAGAGAAAATCCCAAGCAGGCTCCGCACTGTCAGCACGGAGTCCAACACGGGGCTCAAACTCACAACCGTGAGATCATGACCTGAGCTGAAACCAGGAGTCAGATGCTTAACCAGCCACCCCAGGAGCCCCATTTATTTTTAAATGGTTCCATGATATTTTATCATTTTGATAACAATAATTTAAACAATCCTATTAATATTAGACATTAAGATTGCTTTAAGTTCTGTTTGGATTTGCTGTAATTTGCACTGCATATAGTGTGCATATGTACATTCACACATATTTTTTAAGCTGTAGTAAATAACCACAGACATATATTTTTTGCTCCTGTGTAATTCCTTGCTCAAGATTAATTCACAGGAGTTGAACTGCCGAGTGACGGTATGTGAACATACTTACGGTTACTATTCCACGTCACCACTCTGCTTTCTAAGTAGGTTGTACCAGCTCGCCAGAATTACTGGCTATTTCAAATTCTTCTCTGAATTTTGGTGTACAAGTTTTTTAAACGTTCTGTTAGTCCATGTTACTGATTTTAGAGATATAGCAATTAAATCCCAGAGAGAGTAAGTAACTTCTTAAGGCTGCAAAACTGGTTAATGGCAGAATTCAACCTCAAACCCAGGTCTTCTGACTACTTCTTCAGGGCCCTTCGTGTACCACATTATCCTCAGGTTTTCACCAGCCTCAGAACATCCTCCTCAGATAGAATGCCAGACCCAAGTCAACAGAGAAGGGCAAATGCCTGGTACAAGGGAAATCAGAAAATATTCAAGAGGGTACATGCAGGTAAAAGGGAAAAAGGAAGAACAAAAAGAAACGTGGAAGGACAATGTCCCAAGGCCATTCCAGATATTTCCATTCCAGAAAATGCATTTGCCCATGTGTAAGCATCAAAGCATAGCCACAGCAGGGATCTTAACCTGGCTAGGAAGGGGCCGAAACTTTGTAAGTTTCATGTCAAGGGATTACAGGAGAGCTAAGCACTCACAGCCCCCAACAGAGCCCACCTCTCTCAACCAGTAATAATTAGTGTTCTCGCTTACATTTTTAAAATACTTTATAGCTTCCACAGCACTCCTACACAAAAGCTGAGGAAGTCAGGGCAACCAATATTCTCTCATTTTACAGATGAGAAAAATGAGGTTTCAGAGAGCAAAGGTGCCATTAAGCAATGATTGGCAGGTTCAAACTACCAACTCCATCTTGACTTCTCACCTAATGTTCTCACAGTGGTATAACTTTTACTTCTTAATGAGGTGAATTTGCTAATTAAACATACTTGAGTTGCTAGATTTTTGAAACTTGTTTTCTAAGTCTCGATATTGTTGTTTTAACTGATTTAGAAATTCTAAAGACGGCAAGGCTGGCTTCTATTCTTGCCACAGGCAAGTCAATTCATCCTTTTGAAATTATTTCTTCGTTCTGAAATGAGAAATTTGAGATGGTTGATCTTTAAGGTCTATTCTCAATGCTCATATTCTATGTCATCTGCAATTCTTACAAAATTACTTGATGGGGTCATTAGGTAAAAGTTAAAACTTACGTAAAACTCTAAATGTCAAATCTCCTTCAACAAGGAACATAACTCCAAGCAATTTCAAAATTTTTTAAATGACACAAAAAATTAAAAAAAATTTTTTTTTTCAACGTTTATTTATTTTTGGGACAGAGAGAGACAGAGCATGAACGGGGGAGGGGCAGAGAGAGAGGGAGACACAGAATCGGAAACAGGCTCCAGGCTCTGAGCCATCAGCCCAGAGCCTGACGCGGGGCTCGAACTCACAGACCGCGAGATCGTGACCTGGCTGAAGTCGGACGCTTAACCGACTGCGCCACCCAGGCGCCCCGACACAAAAAATTTTAAATGGACACATATTCTACTGGGCCAGACAAATATTATTTTCACTGTCAAGACAGGCAAAATGATGACAATTTTGCTCTTTCAATTTCAGAAGGATTCCAAGCTAACCAATAAGCAAAAGAGTATACCTTGAAGCATGATACCACCCTGAACACTTAGTGGCCTTGTTGAACTTTGAAAAGTACATCAAATGGGGCCAACTGGGTGGCTCAGTTGGTTAAGGGCCCAACTTCAGCTCAGGTCATGATTTCATGGTTTGTGAGTTTGAGCCCTGTGTTGGGCTCTGTGCTGTCAGCTCAGAGCCTGGAGCCTGCTTTGGATTCTCTGTCTCTCTCTCTCTGCCCCTCCCCTGCTCACGCTCTGTCTGCCTCTCTCTCCCTCACTCTCTCTCTCTCAAAAATAAATAAAACATTAAAAGAAATTTTACAAAAAGAAAAAAAAGTACACCAAATAAATAATGGAACTATGAATAATGAAAAATAATGAAACAAATGAATAATGAACTATGCCTTCATTCTGAGCAGATTGAGACAGTCTAAGGGAATTGGCAAAGTGCTTATTTGGCCAAGATACTACTTTTCAGTGATGCCTTTTCACCCCCTAGTTAGTCATGAAGCCAACAGAGTACATGGCAACTTGCATAGTGTTTAAATGTAATAAAATAAGTGACAACAAGTCATCAGAGTACATCATAGATTGCAGCACCACGGGAAGGCTGGGCTAGTTATTCAGATACTATCTCTCAGCTTCAGAGCTGGGACTCTGCAAACTCCAATTCAGCTGGCTCTCAGGAGCTGGTGCCTTGTGGAGTCGAGCCTCTCAGAAGCACTAGAAGGAGGCGGGAAGACTGCAACAGAAGATGGGATGTGCTCTTTGGTGTTTTGCTTCCTGTTCTTGCCGTCACTTCTCCACCACTACCCCCACACTCCCAGCAACACATCTTCACACTAGCAGTGGAAGTTCATCCTGGTGGCAACAGCAGCTTGCCGTCTGCAGTCTTTCCTCATTCCCAGAACCAGCCTCACTGTGGTCCCTCAGAGACTCCAGCTGGTCAACGTTCCCCTCTTGGAGGTCTTGTCAAGGTCCACGTCTCTTCCTTCAAGCTTCCACTCCACCCTCTTCTATGAACCCCTGGTCTTCAGAGAGGTAGCTTCTTCCTACCATTACTATCTTCACGATACCTCTGTGCACTGCTCATCAAAGTATGTACAGAGAGTGCCAGTCCTTGAAATGTTTGTTACTCTTTCACCAGAATGTAAATTAACTACATCACTAAGCACACTGTCTACTTCAGCTGACTTTTTCTTCATAGATAGACTTTCTCAAAGAAGAAGCAGGGAGTTGATTTACATTCAGGTCAAGTTTCTTATCTCATTGCAGACTGGTAGCAAACAGCCAGCAGATCAATTACTTGGAGTAACACAAGTTAACACCAGTCTTAGCGGTTCCCCCAGTTAGTGATTCTTCATATTACAGTCATTCCTAAAATAACTCCTGTGGTTTCTGTCTCATAACGGGACCTTCACTGACACAGAAGTTAGGTATTGGTATACTTGAGTAGCTTCTATTTTAATTATATACATGTATATGTACAAAATGGATATAAAATGTACCATATGATTAAAACTTGGATATATATTAGCCTAACATGTAGATTATAAGAAAAACTATTTACCTAAATCCCAGTTGCATACATCTCTACACTGGCCTTTCTGTAGCACTATTATTGTTAAAAGATAATGAAAGAAACTCAAAGAAAAATATTCAAAGCACTCCACTCAATACAAACTTCCATCTACAAAGGAGAAGAAAAGGTAACAGTAAGTGAGAGATAGCTTACTCTATTTCTTTAAGGCTTGAATGTGGTTTCTTTCAGGACTTAGGAAAATATGTTAATTTGTATGAACGAGTACATTGTGTGGTAGAATTTCAGAGCACCTGAACTAATTCTGAGTTTTCTTTTAAATTTTTTTTTTCAACGTTTATTTATTTTTGGGACAGAGAGAGACAGAGCATGAACGGGGGAGGAGCAGAGAGAGAGGGAGACACAGAATCGGAAACAGGCTCCAGGCTCTGAGCCATCAGCCCAGAGCCTGATGCGGGGCTCGAACTCACGGACCGCAAGATCGCGACCTGGCTGAAGTCGGATGCTTAACCGACTGCGCCACCCAGGCGCCCCTGAGTTTTCTTTTAAAAAGTACTTGTCTCTGGGGCACCTGGGTGGCTCAGCCAGTTAAGTGTCCAACTCTCGTTTTCTGTTCAGGTCATAATCTCACGGTAGTGGGATGGAGCCCCACGTCGGGCTCTGCACTGGGCATGGAGCCTGCTTAGGACTCTCTCTCCCCCTCTCCCTCTGCCCCTATTCCCTGCTCATGCTCTCACTTTCTCTCCCTCTCTCAAAAAAATAAATAAATAAAAATAAAAATAGGTAAAAAATTTAAAAAGTACTTGTCTCTGCCAATCATATTTATGGGTAAAACACTTGTGTCCGGTAATTACAGGAGCAGAGTATTGAGACAGGCTTATCTTTCAACTATTTAAATATTTCCTACTAACTTAGCTATAACTTTACCTAATAGTTCACTAATCTGTCTGTAATGCCTTCCAGAGACTGCTTCATGATCAGAGTTAGTGCTATCTATAAAGGGGGTTCTAAGCTGGGAAAGCAGAAAACGTATAACATATGCATACCTGAGCATTATCACATCACTGTAAAACATGAGGCTCATTCTTTTATTTGTCATCACAAAACTACAGAAAACATTTTGTTGATTTCATAGAAATGAACACACACGCAGTTTATGGGGTGTCTAGAAATTTTAAAATACAGGCCAATGATTTCACTATTTATTACAGAACTATTGACATGTGATTGAATACTTTATTGCCCAAACTGGGTCATTTTGAGTACAAGGGGGAGGTAACTGCCTAGGATCCTAAGATAGCTTGTATGGTCACCCAACTCGTGCAAGAAGTCATCCTGTATATTGCTCCAAAGATACATTTACGTATCAACTGCAAGAATTATGACATAATGTCATAGATGATACTGATAATGAGAATATCATTCCAAGTTTGCTTAAAACCCTAGGGTACCACACTACCACTGTGTGCTTAATCAGAGGCTTTATTTCTGTTAAATCCTCAAATATCTGGAGATGTAATTATTTGGCAGGTGTGATATGATGGCTTTTGTTGAAGGAACTCAAACTCATCATTTTAATTTCTAATTCTTGACTTTCTTTGAAGAAAAGCTTCTTGCTAGTTGGAGTAAGAACATGGCTTTCCAGTTTTCTGACTTTTAAAGTAGGGTATAATTTGAAACCACAGTCTTATTTGTCTAGTGCATCAGGATAAGGCCCCTGTGGTAGAACTAGGAGGTTTATATCTCAGGCAAAGAAGTCAGGGCACACAAGGCCCAGAGGCATATGAGCCCAGGGTGCCAGCACTTACCAACTTGCTTCAGGTTCATTTGACCCAAAGGTAGAAGAAAACTGGATAGTGCCAAGCTGTTCAGCATTTTTCTAACAGCCCAAGTAAGAATCAACATTTTTTTTTTAAATTTAATGTTTATTTATTTTTGAGAGAGAGAAAGAGAGACAGAGTGTGAGTAGGGGAGAGGCAGAGAGAGAGGGAGACACAGAATGTGAAGCAGGCTCCAGGCTCTGAGCTGTCAGCACAGAGCCTGATGCGGGGCTCAAACTCATGGACTGCAAGATCAAGACCTGAGCTGAAGCCAGATGCTTAACCGACTGAGCCACCCAGACACCCCAAGAATCAACATTTTTTTTTTTTAATTTTTTTTTTCAACATTTATTTATTTTTGGGACAGAGAGAGACAGAGCATGAACGGGGGAGGGGCAGAGAGAGAAGGAGACACAGAATCGGAAACAGGCTCCAGGCTCCGAGCCATCAGCCCAGAGCCTGACGCGGGGCTCGAACTCATGGACCGCGAGATCGTGACCTGGCTGAAGTCGGACGCTTAACCGACTGCGCCACCCAGGCGCCCCAAGAATCAACATTTTTAATGCATAGAGTAAGAAGCAGCTATGGCTTCTCACCTCCTAAAATTGGTCCACTGCCCTGCTATTTTGTTTAAAACACTCAGAGTGTTGTGAAAATTTGAATTATCTTGTTTTGGTTATTTCTGATGCTGACAATATAGATTTTTCCTCTTGTGTTAGATGACCAAATACACTGTCTATTCCAAAAAAGTTACTAGAAAATATATTTTAAATATCCATTAGGGTAAGTATTTAAAGTTCTACAAATAGAAACAATGACTGCATGAGGTCAAGTTTGCTAACTTAACCAAAGAAGGAAGTCATCTGGAAATCATGCTGTAAGATAGGACATGCAAGTTAGTGGGGAAAGTACTAGATTAAGAGACAGCTGTGCATGTTTCATTTCAGGTTCAACTTTTAATAAACTAACTGCGTGACCTCTGAAATGCTCCCTACCCTCTCAGGATTTCTGCTTCCCCAGCTGTGAAGTAAAAGGGTTGGAAAAGATGGCTTATGAATTCCTCCACAGCGGGTTCAGACACATGGATTCCATATACACATTTCTATCACACATTAGAACTATTAAAGTACAGACTCAACCAAAACCAAGAGCTTCTTAGAGGAAGAAGCCCCAAATGCAGATATTTTACAAGAAGAGCAACATCTAGTTCTCTTCTCATTTTTTATCACTAGAGGCAGGCTGCTAGGGAACTTGGGTAGTTCAAGGAAAAGCAACTTCTAAGCAAACATTCCATTGACAAGCTCTCTTACTGCCTTCTCCACAGCCAGGGAGGGCTGGGGGATACAAGCTATTCTTGTTCCTTTCAGTCTGTTTGGGGACTGAGAGAAGCAGAGCTAAGTGTCAAAGTGTTTCCTGTTCTGATGACAGATGGCCAGGCTTGCTGTAGATAGGCTAAAAGAGATCATATCCCCACAGATGTAGGGAAAAGGGCACAGAAGTACTCCCAGCTCTCACCATCTTTCCCTGTTTACCGTCAAAGTCCTTCGCCCCCAGAACCCAACGTGAATTCCAAACCTTGACCTCAGTTAGCAACTTGACATTCCCAAGAAACACAACTTTCCCTTGTCAACTGAAATTCCATCCATAGCTGTTTCCTCTTCCAAGGTAGTGAGTTGTGAGCACAGGAGCCTTAAATCATTCTTTCCATTTTCTCTCTACACAAGTAAATTTGAAAACCAGAACAGCAGAGTTCCAAAATAGCCATTTCCACCTCGTTTCTGTACCCCAGTTGAGAATTGGTTCATACTCAAACAGGCTACAGACTGTGGCTCATCCTTCTAAATGTATTCAAATGGTCTCTTGGCCATTAAGTGAAAAGTAGTATAGCCTCATTAAGTGAAACGTAAGTATAGTTACTAAAGGAAAAGACAACAAGTAAAAAGAATAATCCCTCTAGGAAAATATGATATTGTGAAACAACTAACGATTTATAATATAATTTGCCACAGGCAGACACTAACTGATAACTCAGACTTTGAAACTAAAAACACATTTGCAAATTTTCACATCAATATTTACATGAAAATTTACTAGTAAGACATGACACTTGGCACAAGGCCCACTTTGGAAAAAATTCTCTACTAAGTAAAGATACCATTGATGTTGCTTTAAAGCGTAATACTATACATTTTTTAAAAATAATTTCCAACTTTCTGCAACACCAGCATTGTTAACACATGCGTGACTAAGAGAAGCTAAATCTTCATGAGACTTGAATTTAATCAGCCTAACATGTTAGTAGTGCCATTCAGGATTGAAATAGCCAGGAAAAAGGCTATGGCAGCCTGGAAGAATTATTTCCATAGATAAAGATGCCTCAGTTTATGCAGGGATCGCAAAAGAGCAGCAGGGGAAACACAATCTACAAAAGGAACTCAATTTTCCACCAGCAGCTGGTGTTGCCTTGTTAATAGCGATGCAAGACACTAAAACATAATTTCTGCTGGTGAAGATTATAGTGATAACTCACATTTTAACAACTGATTTTTTTTTCAAGCTGTGTGACATGGAAACTCTTAACTTCTTTCAAAGCATCAAATGGATTTTATAAGGCTCCTAGTGCCCATAAGTAATAAGTAATCAACTACAGTGGTCAGAGGACTTGCAACATCTTTCACTGGCAAAATAAATTATTTTCAAAGATACTTTTGGTATCTATCTAAAAAATATTTACTACAGAAATAAGTCAAAGAAAAATGCACAAATTCTTAGGAAACCTGTTATGATTGTTTAAAATATCATTACTGTCACACATAAAAAAATGAGATATAGGCTTACAGTTACATAAGAATTATATAAAGTAACTTGGTAGATCCTACCTTTTTCAGGAACCGGACTCCATAGATAAATACATAAAGGTGAAATGAAAATCTCCACCTGTAGAAGTTTAAAAAAACATTCTATGACATTCAGTTTATATATTTCACAGCACAGTATTGATGCATGTGAATGAAAAAAGTCCCTTAAATTTGCGCCCCCCTACATGCACCCACCACTCCAACCAGGGATTAAGCTTAATGGGTAACTTCAGTGTTAGCTGAACACATATAGTCAGGTGCATGGCTTATTGCAAAATCCTAAATATTAATAATTCATAAAAAATTTTCTTCCACTTAGTTACTGCCTTTACCCATTTGTTTATCTTTTCTTTCTCAACTTATGAATTTCCTCTTGTAAATCACTCATGAAGGGATATACTTCAACAATATAAAAGTACATAAGATTGTTATGAATTCCTTGCCTAATTCAGATATTAAGTAAATAACTGGACTTAACTGAAGTTCATACTTTTTTTAAAAATAAAAACCTTAGTGTTTTTAAATCAGGTAAGATTCTTTTCATCTTTTTTTTTTTATTTTAAAAAAAAATTTTTTTTTCAACGTTTATTTATTTTTGGGACAGAGAGAGACAGAGCATGAACGGGGGAGGGGCAGAGAGAGAGGGAGACACAGAATCGGAAACAGGCTCCAGGCTCCGAGCCATCAGCCCAGAGCCTGACGCGGGGCTCAAACTCACAGACCGCTAGATCATGACCTGGCTGAAGTCGGACGCTTAACCGACTGCGCCACCCAGGCGCCCCAATTCTTTTCATCTTTTAACAAATACTTATGGATACCTTTGTGGGGTCGCTAAAGGAAGCCATTTGGAATCTAAATCATCCGATATACAACTCTTAATGGCAACATTATACCACTCCAAACTGTAGATCTAGCTGTTAATCAGACTTTCACTTTTTTTAGTGAGCAAAAAAAATGTTTTTGGTTCTCTTTCAACTTTAAATGATTCAATGTTTTTCTTAAAATGTGAGACTTCATGTAGGCAGTGGTAATGTTTACAGGGGTAAAAGCTGAAGAAGCCCTATTTTTTACCCTATACAAAAATGAACCACACTTAGGTGTAAGACCTAAATTTGAAAGGTAAAACTATAAAGCTAAGAGAGGAAATTGATGAAAGATATCTTTGCAATTTGGGGATAGACAAAAACTTCTAAATAAGATCTTCAAAACCTCTCCTGAAGAAGAAAAGTAATGCATTTGCTAACAAAATTACAGATTCTGTGATGTGCTCTTCAAAGATAATAAACAGACAAATAGATTAGGAGGTGTTTTTTTAAATGGCAAAACTTATTGGACAAAATTATTGGGACAATGGAAAGCACCAAATATGAATCTTAAACATTAGTGTTATATAAATGTTAAATTTATTGAGTGGGGGAATTCTATTATGGTCTACATAGGAGAATGTCCTTGTTTTGTGATTTACACTGAAATGCTTAATGGTGAGTAACTGAAATTTTAAAAATATATACATAAAATTTTCTCGAAATATAAAGACTTTATACAAATTATATATTATATGTATATATGGTTACTACAAAAAAACCCCAAAAAACCTCTTACCCTAGTACCCCAATTCCCAATTTTATTTCCTGTATTTTTTGAGTGTGAATAGCTATGCCTTTAAAAGCTGGCTAAATTTCACTAAAGAGCATTCCTGAGGTTATGTTGTTAGTAGTACCGTGGATTTCAGGTTATAAATGAACACAAATGACAAGATGAGAAAGGGACTAGTCAACTTCAATCTGCCAGCAGTCAGAAGATTGCTTTACGTGTTTTCAAGCTATGTAAAATTTTCAAATAAGATAAAAAACAGCAGGGGAGAGGGAGAGGTGGCTTTAGGCGATGATTCAAATTTTAGACAAAATATTCTGGAAAAAACAACAGCTTCTTCAGGTAAGAGGAAAAGAATAATGGTAGGGGGCCTCCGAGAGCTGAGTTGAGACTCAACAGCAGACACAAGTGTCCCCCAGAGTTTCACTCCCAGACTGACTGGTCAAACATTCTGGAATTCAAATCAGAGGTAACATTTAGAGAAGAGCTTTGAACTTTAGGGTTGAAAATCTTCAACTCATAATTCATAAAACCTGACTTCAGGAAGGAACAACAAAAACTGATGGTAGCAGTGTAAGAATTCAACAAAAACCTCCAAACAATATAGAACACTGGTGAGTCGCAAGCCTCATACAAAAAAGCCTTCTTGTAAGTAAAGGTGGCTCATTTGATGCAGCATCAAAGTCAAGGACTTCATTTTAACCACATCTCCATTATTGGTTTTTGGTGGTTGTGGATGAAGTGTCTGTATGTTTCTTTCTGTCTGGATGTATAAATTCTAGATCAGAAGTGAAGACCAGGAATGGTTTCAAGGCCGTGTAACTTGTGCAGTCACCATCGGGTCCCATGATTGGTTTAATGTTCTGCTGTCAGTATCTTGAAATTCTTAATAATTGTTGAACAAGGGAGCCCATGTTTTGTTTTGCACTGGGCACTGGAAATTATGTAGCTGCTTCTGGTTAAGACACACCAAATCTCCTAACTTTGGGCAAATCTATTATTGAGGGGGTTTATATTATACTGTTTTGGTATTATGGCCCAAGGAGTTGGTGGCATAAGTAATCTCCACTTTTCTCTAGTCCCTTCCACTCCCAATATGTTAAACCAACCTACTTCATGCATATGCAGGTCACTTTTCTGGCCCTGAAGGCAACTAAATTTGCAACTCCCAGGTTAAATGATTTATAACAGCTGTTTCAGCTCTAAAACTCTTCTGTGAGCAGGCAGTGATCAGGCAATTTTTATGTGTAATAAAAACTTTATGGAAGTCATTGGAATTCTTATAATCACTTATTGTACCTACATTTTATTTCCTCACTGAAATGACCCAGTTTTCATAACACACAGGTTCTAATACAGGACATTGATGCCTCTATCATTTGAATAACAACTTGTGATGAATATTTACAAGGCAGAGTTTATTCCCACAAAATATCTGCAGGAAGCAAAATTTTCAAGCATTCTGCCACACGCATAACTTTCTTATTTGTGTAGTTTCATATAAGTTACAGTTTTAAATGGTGCCTAGCTACCGTCTCCTGATATCTAGCCCCCTCCAACCTCCCACTAAAATACCTGTAAAACGACAGGTAAAATAAAGGTGCAATGCAGCCACAAAAAAGAAAGATATAACCTTCAACCTATTGCAAGAATCAGAGAATTTTGCAGCCAAAAACAATAAAATTATATTTTAGCTCTCTTTTTTTTTTTAATTTTTTTTCAACGTTTATTTATTTTTGGGACAGAGAGAGACAGAGCATGAACGGGGGAGGGGCAGAGAGAGAGGGAGACACAGAAACGGAAACAGGCTCCAGGCTCCGAGCCATCAGCCCAGAGCCTGACGCAGGGCTCGAACTCACGGACCGCGAGATCGTGACCTGGCTGAAGTCGGACGCTTAACCGACTGCGCCACCCAGGCGCCCCTAATAAAATTATATTTTAGAAACATAATTCAAAGCAGAGCGAAACAAGTTAGGAGTCTTGAAGGAAGTAGGAAAATCTGTGTGTAGCTCCCTTTCTCCGTTTTCTACCATTTTGGATACAAATGCCACCATCTGTATCAGTCAGAAACTGTATCAGTCAGAAAATGACTACTCTTGGTCATGAATGAGGCTTTTTGAGGCAGGAGGAGAGTCTGTCCCACCCCCATCAGTGAGTGACTGCTATTTCAAAAGGTAAGTGGGGGAAAAAAGGAAATACTTAGCACCCTGTGGTTTCAGATGCAGAAAAGCAGATTTAGAGACAAGATGATCTTGTATTGTATTCTGGGGGCTAGAGTAACTACTCCGTACAGAGAACAAGGCATTGGCAATTGATGCTTTATATGAGACTCTTCTGGCCCACTGTAATGAGCCAGGGCCTGCAAACATCAGTGGCTACAAGGTCTGAGATCTACAAGAGGTCATTTACTAGCAAACAAGAGGACAGAGGGTGGAGCCCAGGGAAATCTATGCACCCTCTCTGTGAGTGAGTCTAGATAGATTGCCAAATTCAGGAATGAAAATAAGAGCTAAATGTCAACATGGGTCTACCAAGAAGTAGTGCATAAATATGGAAAGAAAAATGGGCACCTGGGTGGCTCAGTCAGTTAAGCGTCTGACTTCGGCTCAGGTCATGATCTCAAGGTTCATGAGTTCGAGCCCTGTGTCGGGCTCTGTGCTGACAGCTCAGAGCCTGGAGCCTGCTTCAGATTCTGTCTCTGTCTCTCTGGCCCTCCCCTACTTGCTCTCTGTCTCTTTCTCAAATATAAAACTAAAAAAATTTTTTTTAAATATGGAAAGAAAAGAACATACTAAAGATTCAAAGAAGACCTGTCTCCTAAAAATGACTCCCTGGAGGAACGAGATGTAATTTTTAGAAAAGTATTTGGCATTGTTAATATGATACAAGAAGATATATCCCTTAAAGACAAAAGTAGAAAGCCATAAATCAATAAAGGACTACTGGGTAAGATAAAAGGAGATTCTAAGTGAAATAAAGAAGCACTAGAGAGATTCTAAAAATAAAGTGACAGAATATTATCCACATGGGGGGAGAGAAAAAAATGTAGATGTGTACTATGTAAAATTGAATCATTGATGTAGAAAACAAACACCCCCATATGGCCAGAGAAAAGAACCAGTAGATGAAAGAAGACTCGAGATCTGAAGGACAAGAAAAATCAAGTCTAATTATAGTTGTTTCTGAGAAAACACAACTGAAGAACTGAAGTAGAATAATCAGACAGTAAAAAAAACAGAATCTGAACTGGAAAAAAAAAAAAAAAAAAGAGGACTAAATTGTGTTCCACATGATATCAATTCAAAGCCACATTCTGACAAAAGTTTTGAATCCTAGGGTTAAAACAAAAACAAAACAAAACAAAAACAAAAAACTTCAGTACCAGGCATAAAAGCAAAAACAAGTCAACACAAAAATCAAATGAAAGTAAATCACCATCCAAGAAGCAAGGTCCAGTTGGTCTTAAATTTCCCTTTTGTGTTTCTTTTTTCTACACATTTTTTAATGTTTATTTATTTATTTTTTCAACGTTTATTTATTTTTGGGACAGAGAGAGACAGAGCATGAACGGGGGAGGGGCAGAGAGAGAGGGAGACACAGAATCGGAAACAGGCTCCAGGCTCTGAGCCATCAGCCCAGAGCCTGACGCGGGGCTCGAACTCACGGACCGCGAGATCGTGACCTGGCTGAAGTCGGACGCTTAACCGACTGCGCCACCCAGGCGCCCCAATGTTTATTTATTTTTGAGAGAGAGCGAGCATGGGGGAAGGGCAGATAGAAAGAGGTTGACAGAGGATCCCAAGCGAGCTCTTAGCTGAAGACTTCGGTGCTGACAGTAGCAAGCCCACCCTATATGATTCTTGAACTCACAACCGTGAGATCATGACTTGTGCCAAAGTCCACGCTTAACTGACCGAGCCACCCTAGTTCCCCCTGCCCTCTGTATTTCTAACCTACAGAAGAAAGGGAAGATTCAGTCAGCGATAGCCAGTATCAGCCAAAGTGCCTTTCACTTGTGAAGGAACAGGAAAAGCAGCACATATTCAAAGGCTCTGAAAACACTTTAGTTACTAATCTTTACTAAAGAATCACTTAGGTTAATTCCAACATCAAGATACAAATACAAATTTAAAAAGCCGAATATTAGAATAAAAGGACTATGGTTAGCAACATAAATAACTGCCCTCAATTCCACTGCCAAATTAAATGCTATTGCTTTAAGAGACAATGCAATTAATATAAAATATTCAATAATAACCAGGGGATAAATCCTTAGATTTTATTAATAAAAGCAGGGGTTTGGAGAAGGAAGCATTAAACTTATTCTTACCGAGAAATTTCAAAAGACACTGTTGTTATGATAATAATAAAAAATACAGTTAAAGAAGGTTTGTTTTAAAAAAAAAAAAAAACAAAAAACTTAAAGCCTGGTTAAGGATGGTAAATTGAATACATAAATTTACCTCTGTGCTTTTTATGAATGTAGCACTAAACAGGCAGAAGAGGAATTTTTGTTAAGTATCAATTCCCAAGGACACAGAAAAGAGGGGTGAGAACAAGCATCCCATTCTAGAGTCTAGAAAGCAGACGGTAAGTGTGAGCCTGGTTAGCAGAACCGACAGCTCTCTCCTCAGCTCTCAGTGGAGGGTGCTCGGAAAGAGTCCAGGTGAGGAAACGACTCTGCAAGGTAGCAATCTCTATTGGGAACAACAGTCTAGGGATTAGCTTGCCAAGGCCACACTGCTGCTAAGTGGCAAAACCAGAGCACCAACCTAGCTCAGCACTGACTCTAAAGTCCCCTCTCAAATTCCAGAGGATCAGAGTGCACTTCTTTTGCCTCGAGAAGTGAATGTGTTCCACTACATTTGTTTGGACATAGAAACCTTTTATATCCATCAAACCCGAAAATTAGAATGGAAAGCTAGTAAAAATCACCACCCACTGAATCTAGTTTATTGTCCTTATACAACAAGGCTGAAAGGGCTCTTTGTTAAAATCAAGACTAATAAAATGTGCCATAAAGGCAGGGAATCAGAGCGTTGACATCTTGTGTCTTGCTGCCAGATGTCACAAATGGCACCCAAATCCTCATCTATAGGAGGAAGAAGCAGGGAAAACATCCAGAACAGCCCCCAGAGCTCAACTCAGCACACCATCCTAGACAGAGCAAGGCAGGCATATGGGGCCATTTTGCTTACAGTTATAGAGTACTTCCTCTACTCCAGGAGCTGTTCTAAGCACTTCACAAATAGAAAGTCATTTAGTGAAGCAATTCCAAACAACTACGTAGGTACTATTATCATCACCCCGCCCCATTCCCTATTCCCTTTTTTTAGATGAGGAAACAAGTACAGGGGGGTTTACTAAATTGCTGAAGGTCACATAGCTAATAAGGGAGAGCGTCAAGACGGGAAACCAGGCTGGTTGGTTCCAGTGTTCCAGTTCTCAACCATTAGGCTACACTACCTCTTCCTGACTGCACACTCCTGAAAACTGAAGACAATGTATTCAGCTAAAATGGTGTTTTTAACCAAGGGGACATTAACGGACACCATGTAATAAGAACAGTTTTTGTCCTGATGAAAGGAAATCGACTGCTTGCAAAACTGGAGATAGGGAAGGACTCCACTGGTGTTTTTTGTTTGTTTGTTTGTTTGTTTGTTTGTTTGTATCATCAATACCAGGGTAGCTACAGTAATAGGGAGCTTGTCAGGGAAAGTCAACAGCAATTACCCAGGGGCCATTCGCCATCTTAGCCAATCATCCTCTCTACCTGCTGAATGAAATACTATTCCTCCTTCAGGATTTAGGTCAAACGCTAGTGAGTCTATGAATCCACCTTTTCTGAATGTTGCAGCACGAAGGCACTGTGTCTGGTGGTGTGTTCTTTACCTCTTTACCTTATCTTTGATTACAGCCACAAACTTCTGACTTGCTTGTGAGTTGCAAGTAGGTAAAGCTGAGTCTTATTTATCTCTGTATTTCTGACAGCAAACATAGTGGTTTGCAAAGAATGGCTACTAAACTGACACCTGAATTTTTATTAAAGTTACAGGTACTCCCTTTATTTATTTACTTTTAAGTTTATTTTAACCAAAATATACCACAATCAAATAATGTTAACTATTTCTAGGAACTTTGCAAAAAATATAAATAAGAAAGGGGGAAGACATGCCAAATACTGCTAATGCAATTTTTTAAATGACCAACATAGTAGGAATTTGGAATCAAAGAGAGTCAACTCTGGAATAGTTGCAAATTATGAAAAATATTGTTACTGAGTGCCGAACTAGGATACAGAGCACACAAAATTAGCATACAGCTCCTCCAATTATGAAATGGAATTCATTATTTTTGAGAAATTTCTCATTTTAGCTGTTCCATCATCTAAACAGACACAAAAAAGGATTAACTCATTTCTCATCAAATATATAAAGAGAAGTGAAGTAGGGCTTGTATCTTTTCTTCCATAAAATTTAAGATTCATTATAAATCATGCCCCTATATCTTGCAAATCATTACACATGAAGTAAAATTATGATAAATGAACAGAATATATAGAAATAAATTAGTATATTGGGGCACCTGGGTGGCTCAGTCGGTTAAGTGCCCGACTTCAGCTCAGGTCATGATCTCGTGGTTCTTGAATTTGAGCCCTGTGTCAGGGTCTGTGCTGACAGCTCAGAGCCTGGAGCCTGCTTCGGATTCTGTGTCTCCCTTTCTCTTTGCCCCTTCTCTGTTCACACTGTCTCTCTCAAAAATAAACAAACATTAAAAAAAATTAAAAAATAAAGAAATAAATCAGTATAGACTTTATTATATTTATACTTTAAAATACATAAACCCATCCTTTTACATCAAAACACAAAGTAGATTAAATTCCTGTTTTTCTACTAAAACCTCAGAGCTGATGACTTTCCTAATATACGAACAAAGCTACAACACAAACATGTTCAGATTTTATCGCTTCTCCAGGCAAGTACAATTGGACTTCTAGAGCCCTTCAAAGGGGGTTCTGCATTGTATGTGACATATTCACTTCCATAAAGTTTTGAAGTGAAGTAATTGTGGTTTCAAGCTTAACAGCAAGTCTTCCTTACAAAATGAATAGCATTTCTACTTACTAGGTTTTCTTCAAGGATCACCTATTTATTTTTATCAAACAACTACAGACAGCATTTCTTGTGCACTTACTGTATGCCTGGTACCATCATTAAGAGTTCATACAGAGTTCATCATTAAGAGTTCATATGTACTACTAACTCATTTACATTTTATGAGAACCATATGGGGCAGATGCTTCACAAAATGTATTACAGATAAGGAGAGGGGAGTAAAAGGTAACTCGCCTAAAAACACAGTGAGCGAGTGGTGAACTTGGTACTGAATCCAGGCGGACTGATTCCAGAGACCATGCTTGTCACTACTAAATACTACCTCCTTCCTTTAACACAAATATTAAAATAAAACACGTTTTATTCTGAGTAACTTTCCTCCACAGCTCACTCTCTTTCATCACATTAACACAAAATCAGTGGAATTACTCTGACAGCTGCCACCTCCATGTTAGCTCCTTTTCTATGCAACGTCAAGAGGGCAAATAAGACTTTACCTGTCGTCTCTTCCTTCCTCTGCATAATGTAGGGCACATGCTCAAAGTGAAATGACTTAGCCAGAATCCTACTTAGTCAGTGTTGTGAATGCATGCTGCTTACCCTAGTGGAAAACAGCTCACCGAAGGCAAGCATTTGGCCTAACGGGTGTTTCATTATCTGTATGCACAAATCAGAGGTTTCCATCCCCCATTTTTTATTTCCTCAAACCTGGGGTTGTTCTTAACAAGCAGGTAGGGACCCCCAGGAGTCCATTCACACCCTTATTCTATAGATGAGAACACTGGGTCCAGACAATTGTGTAACTCCCCTACATTCTCAGGTAACTTGATGAAAGAAAATAGGTTTCCCCATAATTCACACTCGATCTCCTTCATTTACGTATGTGTCTTGTGGCGCTGTGGCCATAAAGCCAAGACTGGAAATGGATGACCACACCATAAGTTTCACAAAATACTCAGCAGATACCTGATATACAGACTATTCTGTGAGGAGGCAGACTAATGTTCATTGGTGTACAGATATGGAATTTCACAAATTAAACCAACACCTCAATTTTTTACAAAGCCACAGATTTCAGAATTCTGTTTGTTTGGGTGACTGGTTGGTTGGCTGGATTTTTGATTTATAGAACAAAATAACCTTCGATTAAGCTGCATTAGGTCTAAAAAGCCATTAGGCATCACTGAATCATGGGTTTTTTTTTAACGTTTACTTATTTTTTTTTTTAATTTTTTTTTCAACGTTTATTTATTTTTGGGACAGAGAGAGACAGAGCATGAACGGGGGAGAGGCAGAGAGAGAGGGAGACACAGAATCGGAAACAGGCTCCAGGCTCTGAGCCATCAGCCCAGAGCCCGACGCGGGGCTCGAACTCACGGACCGCAAGATCGTGACCTGGCTGAAGTCAGACGCTTAACCGACTGCGCCACCCAGGCGCCCCAAACGTTTACTTATTTTTGAGAGACACGAATCATGTTTATTTATTTTATTTTATTTTATTTTTTAATTTTTTTTTCAACGTTTTTATTTATTTTTGGGACAGAGAGAGACAGAGCATGAATGGGGGAGGGGCAGAGAGAGAGGGAGACACAGAATCGGAAACAGGCTCCAGGCTCCGAGCCATCAGCCCAGAGCCTGACGCGGGGCTCGAACTCACAGACCGCGAGATCGTGACCTGGCTGAAGTTGGACGCTTAACCGACTGCGCCACCCAGGCGCCCCTATTTTATTTTTTTTAATGTTTGTTTATTTTTGAGAGACAGAGACACAAAATCCAAAGCAGGCTCCAGGCTCTGGACCATCCAGAACATCTCTAGAGCTAAGAGATAATGAGCCTCTGAGTTCATTTATAGCCATCTTCCTGATTGTTTCCATAGAAGTAGCAAGGGGCAGAGTGAGAAGGAGACACAGAATCTGAAGCAGGCTCAAGGCTCCAACCTGTCAGCACAGAGCCCGATGTGCGGCTCAAACCCATGAAGCGTGAGATCATGACCTGAGCTGAAGTCAGCACTTAACCAACTGAGCCACCCAGGTGCCCCGTGGCATCACTGAATCATGTTAATGATGCAGACACATATTTCTCTCTTGCTCCATAGGTTTTTAGCTTAAGTGCCTTTCTCCAGTGATTGGTTTTCCTACCTTCAAGCTCAGTATCTTGGCGTGAGTAAGGGATAGACCTAAGTGTTAGTTAATGGATAGGTTTCATCTGAGAACATTTTTTAAACAGATGTAACATGATATTTTGGTTAGTATTCTCTTTTCACGTTGTTACTGGGATACTCACTTTATTACTTGGGTATAATAGAGATGTTCGTCAACTAGGGAGAAAGGTAAATTGGCTAGTTTGGAAAACATGGATCTTAAAGAATGAAATAAAGGTGAGGTGAAAATTGTCATTTTTTGGAAACTCTGAGACACGATCTAAATTCCCAGAATAGCTTTCAAACTTTCATTAGTTTAGGAGTCCAAAGAAATACCCTAGTTAGGAAAAAAAGTGTTATTCATCCCAGGAACTGATTACACAGACTTGGGTTTAGCCTCAAAGCAAACCTTTCCTGAAATTATTTCTACTTCTATCAATAATTTACTCTGGAACTCCAAATGGTTCTCATTTGTTGAAGGCAGAGCTGATTCTGTTTGAGAAGCAACAGGTATCAGTGCAAAGTCAGCGAGGCTGGATGTAAGTCAAACCTACTCACTTTTCATTCTCAGGTCAAATGTGAGCTTAATTTGAGCAGAACACTCTTCACTAAATCACTTGTTCAAAAAGTAAATTGAGCACTATATAAAGCTTAGTGATTTGCAAAATAATGCTATATTTCTCATGAATATGTATATTTATAAACATATGCATATGTACACATATATATGTGCCATAAAAAAAAGAAGGAAATAGAAACAACAAATTCAGGACAGAAATTACCTCTGGAGGGTGGAGAACAGAGAAGGGGTATACAGGGAGATTCAGCTGCTTCTGTAATATTTTAATCGTTTAAAACAGGATTGTAGAGAGTTGAGTGGGTTCTTGTTGTATTAATCCCTGTGTTGTAAAATATTTCATTATACCCACAAACGTATGGCCAACTAATCTTTGACAAAGCAGGAAAGAATATCCAATGGAATAAAGACAGTCTCTTCAGCAAGTGGTGCTCGGAAAACTGGACAGGGACATGCAGAAGAATGAACCTGGACCACTTTCTTATAGCATACACAAAAATAAACTCAAAATGGATGAAAGACCTAAATGTAAGACAGGAAGCCATCAAAATCCTCGAGGAGAAAGCAGACAAAAACCTCTTTGATCTTGGCCGCAGCAACTTCTTACTCAACACGTCTCCGGAGGCAAGGGAAACAAAAGCAAAAATGAACTACTGGGACCTCATCAAAATAAAAAGCTTCTGTACAGCGAAGGAAACAATCAGCAAAACTAAAAGGCAACCGACAGAATGGGACAAGATATTTGCAAATTACATATCAGATAAAGGGTTAGTATCCAAAATCTATAAAGAACTTATCAAACCCAATACCCAAAAAATAAATAATCCAGTGAAGACATGGGCAAAAGACATGAATAGACACTTCTCCAAAGAAGACATCCAGATGGGCAACCAACACATGAAAAAATGCTCAACATCACTCATCATCAGGGAAATACAAATCAAAACCACAATGAGATATCACCTTATACCTGTCAGAATGGCTAACATTAACAACTCAGGCAACAACAGATGTTGGCGAGGATGCGAAGAAAGGATCTCTTTTGCATTGTTGGTGGCAAGCAAGCTGGTGCAGCCACTCAGTATGGAGGTTCCTCAAAAAACTAAAAATAGAACTACCCTATGACCCAGCAATTGCACTACTAGGCATTTATCCACAGGATACAGATGTGCTATTTTGAAGGGACACATGCACCCCCATGTTTATAGCAGCACTATCAACAATAGCCAAAGTATGCAAAGAGCCCAAATGTCCATCGATGGATAAATGGATAAAGAAAATTTGGTATATATATACAATGGAGTATTACTTGGCAGTCAAAAAGAATGAAATCTTGCCATTTGTAACCACATGGATGGAACTGGAGGATATTATGCTAAGTGAAACTAGTCAGAGAAAGACAAAAATCATATGATTTCACTCATATGAGAACTTTAAGAGACAAAACAGCTGGACATAAGGGAAGGGAACCAAAAATAATATAAAACAGGGAGGGAGACAAAACAGAAGAGACTCATAAATATGGAGAACAAACTGAGTGTTACCGGATGGGTTGTGGGAGGAGGGATGGGCTAAATGGGTAAGGGGCACTAAGGAATCTACTCCTGAAATCATTGTTGCACTATATGCTAACTAATTTGGATGTAAATTTTAAAAAACTAAAATAAAGGTGAAAAAAAAATTTCATTATAAAAAAAAAGATAGTGTGAATAAGAATTAGGCTCAATAAAAACATTAAATAGCTATGTATTTTCCTTCTGCCATGCCTGGAAACCATGAATGACCTGTTTTTTACACCCTCACCCTAAGCATCCTTTTCACAGCATATAATGAACTGTACTCTTTTCCTGTCATTACATTTGTACTTTTAGGGCTAAATTGCCATTGGATATAGTTCAGCTATCATATGCATTTTATACTTAGTTCTAATTCTACTGGGTTCAGTTTCTTAGATTTAACTACTTTGTGATTTTTTTTTCTTATGCTTTGTTCATAAGTTCTATTAGCAGTTAAATGATACTGATTCTTTCTCCAATTTTTTATAGGGGTCCATCCTTCTCTCTCCAGGTTTCCCTCTCCTGTCGAGCACCTAGAGAGGCAGAATTCAGCATTGCTGGCGTTTGTCCCTTCTTGTCAGCCTTTCCAACACCATTGCCAATCTCCTCCAATCTGCTCAAAACACATCTGCCAAAAATCCGTGTCTACAAATTACACATATGTAAGGTCATTCTGCCTATAAAATACTTCTCATTACCCCTAGGAGTCCCCTGAATATAGACTCAACTTATAATTGTGAGCTTAAAGTCCACTGGCACTCAAATCTGAATGGCCATGATTGGCGGAAATCAAAAAAGATTAATAGGCATTTTCCAACTAACACTCGTCTAGGATAGGGATAAAAAAAGGAAAAAAACCAACATTCTTCCCCCTGTTGCCAAAAATAAAGTCAGTCAATATGACTTTGGAGCATGCACTTGCAAACGTCACGCTTCTTAAGAGTGTGACTGAGGCAAAACAGCCAAATGTTTGTTATCATCTGGAGTCAAACTAATGTTATGTGTTCCTTGAACGTCAAGTGCTTTCATAGTCTCCGTGTGATTTTTTTTCTTGTACGAAAGCAGCCTGAAGACAAAGGGCAATTTGTTCAGCACTGATGCTGTGATTGTATGGGAAAGGAAAACAGGGACTAGGGGTACTTAAGTGTTCAAAATGTATGTACTTTTGGGTTTAAGAAAGACATGAATTTGACCTTCTCTACTGCCCCGTTTGGTGTCAGTTTTCTGCCACAGGCTCTACTACACATCTCATAACTGGATGTGGGACTAAGCAGCAGACCTTTCTCAGGGATATCAGTCAAGCCCTTCACTTACCCCTAAATCCTGCCTACAATTTTAGTATAAAATGTCTTTGGCTTCCTCATCTGAAAATGGGGACTAAACTACCTACTCATTGGGGTTGTTAGAATTCAATGAGAAGCGGCGAAAAAGATTACAAACAGAGAGAGAGACAGGAATGAATCCCAGGTTGCTGACGAGGCTCATTCATAATTTATTTGCCCTGACACACCAGCCTCCCCATCCAAACATTTAAAATCATTATCTTATCTCCTGGATCTTTTTTTCTTTACTCTTTTTTTCTGCCCATACCCACCCCACCTGTCATCCCGCAGCTCCTCCAACCATTCACTGCCACATTCTCCTCTTGGACTTTAAGCTGTCTGTGAAAAATATATTTGTACATGTAGATATAGATGTTTATGTATGTGTATGTGTGTATACACATATACGCATGTATATTATGTAAATATATGGGTATGTGTATATGCACACATGTCCATGTATGTGCATATGTATGTATGAATGAAAGTTAAATCCATGAGTGTCAAGGACCTTCCAATCAGAAACAAATACAGATATGTAGACTTCTGACCTATTATCTTCTGCTTCAGAGGAGGCTGTTCTTGCTCCTTCCTCTTAGAGAAAAAGACATAATCAGGCTAACAATATGTCATCACTGAGGTTTCTCCCCAAAAAGTCAGTCAAAATGCACTCCTGCATAGGAGAATGAGCTATTTCACAAAACTGAACCCAGTTACAACACACAGTGAAACTCTTGGTTGACTGGCTGACACCATGTGAGTTGCGTGCTGATTGAAAGAGTAGCAAGTGGGCTTGCTATATTCATCCAGCAACACGTCCTGTTTTAAATAACTTAGGGCCCTCTTTTCACTGTGAGCACAGGGATGCGGGGAGAAGGAATGTCCACTTTGAAGAAGCAACATGATCTCTCGCACCAGCTAGTACTACATAGTATTCCGCACTGACTGCAGAGCTATACTTAGAAACAAGAAACAACATGAGACAATGGGAGAAGCGGGAGACTGTCACTCAGGAAACAGTATGATCATCCCCTGACCCCCTCAGGGTGATCCTGGACAAGCTCAAGTCTCTCTTCTGGGGAAGCAGGGAGACCTTGCTCAAGTCTCTCTGCCTCTTAAGCTTTGAGTCTAGGTCTTCTATTTTGATCCTATAGTAATTGATGAAACTGGCCATTCTGTTTTGCTTGAATCACTGCTGCTCCACTCTTTCACCCTTTTCTCCCACCTCGCTGCCTCCCCGGCCTCCTTCACAGACTGCCCGTGCTCATCTCTGACATCAGTGACACCCAGGGTTCCATCTTCAGCCTCCTTTTCATGCCATACACTCCCTTGAGCTGAACCCACCCACTTCCTATATGCTGTGCAGTCGCTGCATCTAACCAGCTTCATAACCCTGGACACGCCAAAGGTGTCCAAAGGCAGAAGATGCCACCAACACAGGCACCATGGACTCAAACTTCAAAGTCAAACATTTGTTATCCTTCTCCCAGAAATCTATCTGCTTCTGCCTTCCATCTCCATCAGGGACATTATTATCCTCTCAGTTTCCTATCCTTAATGCCTCCTCCTCTTTCAACCACTATATCCCATCAGTCATCAAATCTCATGGTTGGAAATATTCCTTTCATTTAGTTCCTTCACTCCATTGTGCCCCCACCCCCAGTGTCTGCCCCAGTCCAACACATCTAGTTTTCTTTCTCTCGGGGTGTAGGCTAGACTTCGCTGAGCTCCACAGACAGACATTTAAGCCAAGGTGTCGATTGATAAATTTAATCATGAGAAAGAGAACAGTCACACAATCCAGAATATTTGTTTTGGCATGAGTGGCAGTTTCTATCACTAAAGGCAATTTACACAGAGATCCAAAATATAATCAGCTGACCAACTGCAAAACACAGAAACAGAACAAGAGAAGTTGGTGATCTTAAAATGGCCTTAGGCACTTTCATCAAAAGCAAGGAGCCAACACTCTTTTCCCCTAGTGCTTTAATACACTCAGCCAACCTGGATCTCAGAATGTCCTCTACCATTGGGAAACTGTAATGTCTCTGTGCCCCTGCCCTTTCCTTAGCTGAGTGAAGCCAATCAAATGTTGTCCTAGCCAAGCCTGGAATCACCTCTTTACGGTGACTAGACAAATCTCGCTCTTGATCCAGGGTATGTTGACTCTATCTTTTTGTTTGTTTTCATCTTTTTTTTTTTTTAACCCTAGAGGAGAAAGCAGGCAACAACCTCTTTGACCTCCACCACAGCAATTTCTTTTCTTTTTTTTTTTTAATGTTGATTTATTTTTGACAGAGACAGAGACAGAGCATGAGTTGGGGAGGGGCAGAGAGAGAGGGAGACACAGAATCGGAAGCAGGACCCAGGCTCTGAGCTGTCAGCACAGAGCCCGACGCGGGGCTCGAACTCACAGACCGCGAGATCATGACCTGAGCCGAAGTCGGACACTCAACCGACTGAGCCACCCAGGTACCCCTTATTTGTTTTCATCTTAACCCTAATTTTGGAAATGATGCATACATAGCTGTCTCCATATATTGCCTATAAATACTGTATCTCCCAGGTATTAGGGCTGCCTTTCATTTCAAAAATAGCCCATTCACATTTATGCCTCAGTACCTTGTCTCATACCTTTCTCCTCTCCTGGGACTGCTTTTCCTCTTTGTCCAACTCAACTTACCATGATCTTTCTGAAGTTTTCTCTGGTCTTTACCTCCTAAGGCAGAAATGTTTGTCCCTATAATATACTGCTCTAATATTAAGAGAATACATGTTATAGTTATCTGTTAACTGACCAACAACCAGATGGATTTTCAGTTCTCAGGGCAAGATCTGAGTCTTAGACCTACCTGGGACTAGCACTGGGGAGGCTGTATTCACACGGCCAGGGCTAGAATTCTGCATCCATAGCTTCACACAACCTGTGTGATCTTGAGCACCCCCTTTGCCTCTGGCACCTCATCAATAAAATGAAGACAACACCTACTTCAGCACTTACCTCAATGGGTTGGAGCGGGGATGAAATGAGATGATCCTTGTCAGGTACACAGAAAAGCATTTCAACACATAGCATGGGTTCAATAACTCTTAATTATCATTACTGGTTGTATACAGCAGGCATAAGACAGTTGTCCAAAAAGGATTTGTCAATTAAGTGTTAGGATTAACCGTATCGGCCAGTGTCCACCACTAGGCAGACTACTAAATTACGATATGACTTTAGGAGACATTTCATACCAGATTTGAAGGAAATGCAGGTGTAGAGCAGGCCTCCATTCTACCACAGTGGTTGAGCAGTAGGTCATGTAAATGAGAGACTCTTTGTTGCCTCCTTATTAAATGTATGTGTCAGGATTTGGCTGACTTCTTATTTTTCCCTTGTTTGCAGTTTTAAAGTTATTTAATATTTAATGTTACAAAACCACTTGAGATTGCTACTACACTAAATCTGCACATTGTTCAAGCAGCTCTGAAAACGTTCGGAGTAAAATTTAGTAGAGCTGGGAAGCAAAAAGTACAGCAGTGAATTTCCACAGCAATGTGGTGTTATAAATAAGATATGATATGTGGAGAAATCAACCAGTGAAGAGGTGCAGATGAACAAAATGAGTTTGTGTTTATTCATGGGCTTCTAAACTCCTTTGCACTCATATATTTTATGACCACAAAGTAAATATCTAAACTTCAAGGTCATCATTTGAGACCTTTAAACCCAAAGCCTCTAAACAAGGATCGGCAAGCTTAAATCCTGTGGGGACCAGGCAGGCCAAGCAAATAAAGAAAAGGCCAGGCTTACTTTTGAGTACTAGGATGAATGGATGCTGGTGGTACTCAGTTTCCTGGCAATGTGACAAAGGGGACTGAGGGCTATGGCAATTTTAATACCCTATTGAAATAAGAGCCAGTCAAATGTCAAGAAAAAAAATCAAACTCAAGTATTGCCAGGTTTTTCCCATTTTTAAGAGAAAGCTGGCATCTGACATTTCAGATACTTTTTATGAAATTTGTTTTTTTTTTAATAAATGCTGGCAATTAACTCAATTAAAAATAAAACACCAGGGGCGCCTGAGTGGCTGAGTCGGTTGAGCGGCTGACTTCGGCTCAGGTCATGATCTTGCGGTCCGTGAGTTCGGGCCCTGCGTCGGGCTCTGTGCTGACAGCTCGGAGCCTGGAGCCCATTTCGGATTCTGTGTCTCCCCCTCTCTGACCCTCCCCCATTCATGCTCTGTCTCTCTCTGTCTCAAAAATAAATAAACATTAAAAAAAATTTTTTTTTAAATAAATAAATAAATAAAAAACACCATTGCAGGCCAAACAAAATACACCTTGCAAGCTGGATTCAACTTGAGGTCACCTGCTCACATCTTCTGATATAAACTTTTTACTTTTATATGTGGCAGAGGTGAGTGGGAGGTCTTATTTCTAACTCTTCTTCTCCAAACTATATGAATAAGCCTGTAATAGAATCCCCTGCTATCCTGACATGTGAAATTCTCATGGGTAAAATTTCACCCTCATTTTCTAATGACCTTATCAACTCTTTGCTCGGTTCTTGAAAAACGTTCATCCAGCAAAAATGGAAAGAAGTCAAATGAAAGAAATTCTCTTCGTAATTATGCTAACAAACAGATATCCTTTCATTAAGGAAAATATATTGAGGACTTACTAAACTTCAAGACATATTACAAGAAGCTGGGAATATAAATATGAATAAGTCACAGTCCCTCCTCAAGGTGCAGAGAACCTACAAAGCTGTTTTTTGATGGACTAGAGCTGCAAGTCTAAGGAAGTGTTACCTGTTCTACGGAGTCATTCATATCTTCTGTCCAGACTCCCAGCTTGTGACAACATCCAGATAGTAACCTTTATCTCAAGGTCTTTGTGCCTGTGTGTCACTAGGGAAACATGCCTGGAAAATGGAGTATTTCCACGTCAGATCTGAAATTCTTTTTAAGATGGAGACGGTGTCACACCTTATCCCTTCTCTCGGTGAGCTGGAGTGAGAAAGTCACTGGACAGAGATGCAGCAGGGGACCATGCAGAATGCAAACTGAAGAGAAAGTTCCACTGGGCCCAGGGATATATCCCCAATGTCCAAATCCTCTGAAGACTTTTGCAGTAACATAGAGGAGGGAGAAATGTGCAGGGCGTCACTGGCTCCAGCACAAGGGGAAAGGGGGCTGCCATTTAGAGTCTGGAAGTCCCTGTGGCAGGTTAGTGGGATACCGGAGGAAGAGCTCGTGGGAATGGAAGCTCGGTGTGGCAGGGCCCATGTTGGAACCTTTCTGAAATGAACATGACTTGGGGCTGAAGTACTCCTGACATAACCAAACACTTACAGAAAGAACTACAGTTATTATTTCCCTTTCCTTTTCAAATTAAAAAAAAAAAAAGTTGGTAAAGGTATACTGATGTTCGTATTTTGAAAAACAAGAGGGAATAATTATCACAACGTCAAAGTGTCAAAGTTTTGATCGTGAATGTTTTTTGAAGTTTGGAAATGGATAAAGAAAGGAGGAAGGCGTAGGGAATGGGCCACTGGGGATGTGGGGAGATGATCAGTAAGAAATGGACAGCCAGTTATCACAGCAAATCAGTCACTCAAAGCATCTCGTAAATGATGGCAAATGTTAATGAGAAAACAATTCAAATTACAAAAACAATATATTTACAGTTTTCCTAGAATATCAATACTGTGTAATTTAAGGCAGAGATGTATAATCGTATGGCAAATTGATTCTCAAGTGTTCCTTGTAATCAATTGTACATATTTGGGGTGAAATGGCTAATGTAACAAATACACATTCTTTCCTTGGTCCATTGCATGTTTTAGAGTAACATTATTTCCTGGTGTTATAAGCACTCTTTCATGTAGAACCTCAGGCTAACTGGGGTAGCACTGCCAAGAAAGAGATAGACAGGAAAGCAAGCATGTCTTTGGTGAAAGAATGGTGTGCAGATTTTCTCAGAACAAAGCCTAGAGAGTAGAACTTCTTTCTAAAGGGGCAAATAACTAAAGCCTACAGTGTACCTAGAGGTGGTCTCTGCCTCCAAGATTTTGTCCATTTATAGCCAGACGGCGGTTCCTAAAACAACTCTGAAGCCAACGTTATGAATTGAGTCTAGCCTTCAAGGCTTTCAATTGTCAAATCCTACTTTCAGATTCCCACCTTGGTCCCCACTAGTTCAAGGTCTACGTCTCCTGAAACATCAGATGTGAGCCTGCTGCTGCCCTGACCATCCTTTATCGCTTGTCCAAAACCAGCCTCCCTTACAAAGCCCCACTCATCACTTTCCCTCCTTTTCCACCTCATGCTGTGCTTTCTCCGTCTGTGGAAGATTATAGGATTCTTTTGCTCCATTAATCACTGCCTCCTTAACACCAAAAACAAGCAAGCAAACAAACAAACAAACAACAAATATCTATCGACTACCTACTCTTGCCCAGCCACCATTAAGTGCAGTTGTACATGTAATTCCATTTTCGCCATCACAGCAATTTGTCCAGGTGGTTGGTATTTTCCCCTTAAACAAATGAGACTGTGGCACAGAGAGAAAACATGGTTTGTGGGACATCACACAGCTAGTAAACAGAAGAGCTGGTAACCGAACTCCAGATGTCCCCCAGGACGTCTCACGCTAAAGCTTGTGCTTCCTGTACAACAGCACTCCACCTAACATTTAACAATAGCAACAACAATAAAAGTAACAGCCATCACTTACTGAGAAACTACTAACAGTACACTCCTAAGCACCTGACATGTTCTAAAATCACTAATTCCCACAACAAGTAGGTACTGTTACCATTCCCATTTGAGAGACGTGGAAGGAGATATGGAAAGATGAAGCAACGTGCCCGAGCTCACATCCTGTAAGTGGCAGACCCAAGCTTTTAACCAATACCCAGTACCACCCCATCTACTGGCTAAAAGTGCTACCTAATTGCTTCCTGAGACTGTTACAGCTAGTTCTTATGTTCAGCTTTCCCTCCTATATTCCCTATCATACTTTTTACATCATCATAGAGAGAAATCTTGAGAGGAAATAGATTTTTTTAAAGGAATGAGTTTTCAGGCCTGTTCCCTGGCAGATAAAGATAAAACCCTTAGGCTACCTCAGGATGAAACCAATCATCCAACATCACTGCTCCTTTACTGATGTCCTCAAAGTCACCTTTGACAGCCACACCCAAAGTAGAAACTGTGATGTAAACAGATACGCAAATCAGGTAAATCCAGAGCTGGCTAGATCTCCAGTATTGTGTGGGTAGCCAAAATATGAAAACCTCCCAAAGGTGTGGCGCTATCACCAACCCTCCCACTGATTCACTGCAGGACCTCCACAAGCTCCTACAAACCTCAGTTGGGGTGAAATAATTAAAAGGAGGAAAAATAATGGAAACTACTTTCATGTCATGTATTCACAATTCACATTTCAAAATGCGCTGCCCTTCAAGTGACACCATTAAGAAAAGACATAAGCCACAGACTAGGAGAAAATGTTTCTAAGTCATATATCTGATAATGAATTTGTATCCAGAATATATACAGAACCCACAAAATTCAATAATAAGAAGACAAACCCAATTTAAAAATGGAAAAAGATCTGAACAGCAATTTCACTAAAGAAAACATACGAGGGGCGCCTGGGTGGCTCAGTCGGTTAAGCGTCCGACTTCGGCTCAGGTCATGATCTCGCGGTCCGTGAGTTCGAGCCCCGCGTCGGGCTCTGTGCTGACAGCTCAGAGCCTGGAGCCTGTTTCAGATTCTGTGTCTCCCTCTCTCTCTGACCCTCCCCCGTTCATGCTCTGTCTCTCTCTGTCTCAAAAATAAATAAACGTTAAAAAAAAAATTTAAAAAAAAAAAAAAGAAAAAAAGAAAAAAAAAAAAGAAAACATACGAATGTCCGATAATCATATGAAAAGATACTCAGCGTTATTCATGAGGGAAATAACAATTAAAACCACAATGAGATACCAATTCATACTCAGTAGAATGGCTATAATCAAGAAGACAATACCAAGTGTTTTCCAGAACACAGAGAAACTGGAATCCTCATTCACTGTTGGTGGGAATAGAAAATGGTGCAGCTACTTTGGAAAACAGTTTGATAATTTCTTAGAAAGTCAGGGGCACCTGGGTGGCTCAGTCATTTGAGCATCTGACTTCAGCTCAGGTCATGATTTCACGGTTCGTGACTTCGAGCCCCACGTCGGGCTCTATGCTGACAGCTCAGAGCCTGGAGCCTGCTTCACATTCTGTGTCTGCCTCTCTCTCTGCCCCTCCCCTGCTCTGCCTCTGTCTCTCAAAAGTGAATAAACGTTAAAAAAAAAAAAAGTTAAACATAAATTTATGATATGGCCCAGCAAGTCCTCTTTTAGGTATCTACTCAGGAGAAATGAAAACATAGGTCCACACAAAGACTTGTATGTAAATGTTCATAGCAGCATTATTCATAGTAGTCAAAAAAAAATCCAAATGTCCACCCAGTTGGTGAATGGATACACAAAATGGGATATATCCATTGAAATGAAGTACTAATATGTGCTACAAGATATATGAAACTCAAAAACATTACACCAAGTGGAAGAACACAGTTGCAAAAGAACATACACTGAATGATTCCATTTATATGAAACATCCAGAAAAGGTCCATGTCTATCAAGACAGGAAATAGATTAATGGTTGCCTGGGGCTCAGGGAGAAAGGAGGTGGGGAGTGACAGCAAATCGGCACAAGTATTCTTTGTGGGGTGATGGTTCTAAAATTGGATGGTAATGCTTGCACAACTCTGTAAATTTGCCAAAAATAATTGAGTGGTATGATTAAAATGGACGAATTTTACCAGATGCAAATTATACCTCAATAAAGGTGCTAAAACAAACAAACAACAATGCCTCAGCTCTCACTAAGTGCAGGACCATCCACCCTGGCTGTCCATAATTTTTCTGTCTGCTTCACGAGAGGATCAGCTCACAACTAGCTTCTCTGTCTAATGTATTGAAAAGCACAGTACATTGAAGCAAAAAGAAATGGTGCCCCAAGTATTTCATGATGGAAGCAAACATTTAAGGAATGTTTCATTCAGTGTGAGCCCTGGAGCCAACTCCTTCATATGGAAGGCATTTTATAATTCTCTTCTTGTACACTTCCAAAATATATTATGAGGACTACTGGTTAATTTTTTTTTTAATGTTGCACCAAACCTTTTTTTCCCCCTTTACTGACCCCTGAAAAGACTGCAAAACACATGAGACATTTCTATTAAAATATACGAGTTTTGGTATCTTGGAAAAAGAATATAAAAGAATGGAACAAAAAGGTAGAGCTATTTGTTATAATCAAAATCAAGAGAGATGCCTGATTTCACATTCTAGAGGTTGGCAAGCTTCTTCTGGAAAAGTTAGATAGTAAATACTTAGTATTTGTAGGCCAACAGGCAAAATGAAAGACTTACGTAACCATTTAAAATGTAACCACTTAAAAATGAGAAAGCCATTCTAATCTCACAGGTCATACAAACACTGGCAGCAGGCCAGATTGAACTGGCCATAGTTTGCCACCTCCTGGCCTAGATACCTCTAAACACACACATGAATATCACATGACACCAATCTTTTCAAATAGATTAGCCAGGTAGAATTAGAACTTTGTGAAGTCGTGTTCTTCAAAGCCATAGTGCTTACTACTTTGGAGGGGAATTAGAGGGTAAGAGAAAGGACTGAAGGCAAAGCCACCTTAATTAAGAGCAGCTTCAAGTAATGCAAAAATGTTTACATCTTTGTTGACTTCTCTGAAAGACTGATTACCTTAAACACATTTGACTTCTTTTAACAAGATTTTTTTCCATTTTCCTTCCAAACCATAACTAGAGTTCTCCACAATTTCACTGCACACACACACACACACACACACACACACACACACACACACACACACA
>NW_024412395.1:50029542-50044089 GCF_014898765.1 Herpailurus yagouaroundi | reverse complement strand
ACACACACACACACACACACACACACACACACACACACACACACACAAGTTAACTGTTTCACTACTTATCTTGGGCCCGAGGTCAATAAAGTGCTGAGATTAAGTAAGACGTGGAGCCAGACATAGAAACAGACTCTGGACTAGAGAGAACATAACCAACCCACAGACAAAGCTCACTTCTGCCTAGACAACATTTCTTAGCTTCACCTGGCTCGAGGAGGCTGACCATTCTGGGCCTCTACTGCCTTAGTTGCCTATTGACCAAGGTTCTTTGGTAATGAGGCCAACAGCTGTAGTCCAGCTTTGCTTCTAAAGATGCCACATCATAGAAGCTATAAATACAATCAGTTCTCTCACTGACATCTGTGAGAAAACAGGACCTTAAGACCCTACATCTATTGAAAAAGGTGGTAAAAGGGTGCTGAGTGTCTGCTGGGAGGGCTGCTGCCAGGGCATGAAGAAAAATGCACTTCGGTGAATATGGCACATCTAGAAACATTAAAATCTCTGGTAAAATCAGGCACCATGTGGCTAAATCATTCTTTGATATTTTTTTAAATTGTTCAAAATCAATGCCCAGATACTAATCTACCTACAAGCCTATTGATTATCGTTCCTTGTACTTTTCTTCCATAAATGTTATGATATTCTCTGGGATACCGGGAAGCTCTTCTGCATTTCTCACTTACCAAGAGAAAACACAAAAAGTCATCCATCTAAGACACTCAGGATGATTCTATGGGGCCAATGGGAAGGGAAATGTTCAAACAGAGAAGGAAGGTCTGTTATCTTCCCACCTAGAATGTGCCTTTGGACATATTTTATTTCTTTTTTTTCTCAAAATGGTAAGACACTCACCCAAAACACCATAGTGTTACAAACATCACCTGAATATTCAAAGGGGAAGTCAGTGAAAAGCAGCTGAGTAATAAAGAAGTCAGAAGCTGAGCCTCTCTGTGTCTCCTTCAACAGAACAGAAGACCACTGTTACCAGCTCACTACTTGGGAATGTTGAAGTGAAGGGACAGGGTGGTTTTTCCAGTCCTTTCAAACTATATAGAAGCAGATGATCTACATATTTCATAAAATGTAAATTCACGGAACAAATTAGCTGTAATGAGTTTCATGCTGATTTAGAGATTGTTCAGTGCCCAAAAGAGCTTCCGTTGAATGTCAGCATGATAGGAAACATTTTTCTTGAATGGTGACCTGTTCAGGTCTGAGCCAAATATTGTCCAGATCCCAAGGAGTGACTACCAAGGTCAAACCCCAAACTCCATTTCCAGATGCACAACAAATAACACATTCTTGAACTTCATTAGATCAGATTTTAACCCCATCCTTGATGTTAACTGGCGATATTAATGAATTCAAGTTAATTTATATCGGTTGATGGCACTGCATGTGTAGATATTATTTATTCTTCTCTGCTCCCTGGGAGCAAAGAACTATATCTGAATTCTTAATGTAAACCCTCTCAATACTGGCACTGCAGAAGTCTGGGTACTGGAAAATGATATTTACAATGTGTACATTGTAAAAAAGTCTATACATATAGGTGGACTGATCTGGGTGATATTTTATTTATTAAAGCTATAAAGACTTGGATTCAATTAAAGCTATTGCTTCTAGAAATCGGCTAATATTTTAGTCCTTATACAGTCGGTGAAAATACTGAAATTATAGAGAGTAAAGCACCATAGTGGATAGGTAATTTATGTATCTCTTCTCTAGTAGCACTCAGACATATTTATTAAATACTTCTATGTTCTTTAGTTTTTGCTAAACTAATTTTTAATATGTCACTGATCCTAAAAAAGTTCTGAAAATAAATTTCCTTGTGCTTTTTAAATGAAAGGAAAAGAAAAGAATCAACCAATGGTTATATTATGTAATACTCCTTAGAATTTGTGACCACCACCTTCTGTAGTATCACTATTACTATCAAAATATGTACATAGCATACTGACTGCTTCCTCAAACCCTGTCTAAATCAACTTCATTGGCTTAGCATTTCATTTAAGGTATTTATGACTTTGTGGTTTAGGAAGAGCAGTAAGTTTTACTTCAACTGTGCCTCCTTTTCTGGGAGTTATTTAAAATATTCTATTTTCTATATTTTAAATCTCAAACTTGCATTCATATATAAGACCTGTGAATTAAATTTGTTTTTAAAAGGTACCAAGGTAAGGCCAAGAAATTGGTGTCTCCCTGAGAATTTTTTATTTCCTCCCCTATAAAATGAGATGGCTGCACTGTATGAGTGCTAGTGCTAGGAAACCACTTAATCAGAAGTCATCATCAGTCTTTGTCTTCAGAAAGCAGAGATCAACAAGCAACCAACAAATGAGCATGTAATACTGCCAAGAGATACAAATTAACTCTAATTTAAATCATAAGTTAACATCAAGGAAAGACACAGAGATTCCTTATTGAGAAATAAAAGATTTATTGAGGAATAGAGATTCTGTATTGAGATTGTACTGTGGCCTGGTTCAAAATTGTTTCCCAGATTAGGCCATGACCTTTTGTGGGAGACTATGCCAACATCTTTTATGGAATTCTAGATGGTAAGAGAAAGCCACCTGTTCTGTCAGCTGACAATGGATATTTTTATCTACCTTTGTGAAGGGGAGTACATTTGGCCAATCTGCCTGGTTGAATCATAGGCGTAGGCTGAAGTGTAATAAGTACTAGGTGGTAGGGAATCTGAAGAAACAGATAGACAAGCCTCATATGTCATGGTAATAAGTCCACACTTGCTCTGGAGAGTGGAGGAAATCAATCCGTGAGGTGTGTTTGGGTGGGATGTTTCTAGACACACAGAAGATATCTTGTGGTATATTGGTAAACAGATGGGATGGTGGTTACCTTCGCCCAGTACCATAGAAAAGCATGAACTGGACTTGGCTACTATTTATATGTGAGCATTATAAAGGCATCAGATCAATTTAATTCAACCCCCAAATTTAATGAGTGCAGGACACTGTATTAGATACCACAGGATATGGAAAGATGCCCTTAAGGAATATACAGTATAGAACCTCTAGGCAAAAAAGGAGGATGGAATAAATATACAAATAACCACAACGCAGGAAGCCACATGAGATAAATATTATTGAGATGCCTTCAGGTTTCAGATGTTACCTGGCTGAGCAGCAGAAACACAAGACTGAAGGGACACGTGAGAAACGCCTGGACAACAACATGGACTCTGTGGGTCTCTCACTTGGAAGAGAATTATGGTCGTTTCCTAATCACAAGGTGAGAAGTTGGATTAACTGGACACCACTGTCACTTATATTACTTATGGTGAGAAGGGAGAAAAGGAAGAAGCCTTCCATGTGCCAGTTACAAACATTACAACAATCCAATGAGGTAAGAATCATGATATTACCAGTAAGTGGGTCTCAGAAAAGCTCCTATGAGGGGAGGCCAGACTCCAACCCAGATGAATCAGACTCCAAAACCCATTTTGGTTCCAAATCCCCACCAATACGTTGCCAGTATATGAAAAGTCTACTACTGGAGATAAAAAAACAAACAAAAACAAAAAACAAAAAAAAACTTTGGTTAAGGAGTGAATGGCTATAAAAATGCAAATATCCCTGTGTCAAACCACAGTGAAGCATTATCAAGGATAAAAATTAATTTGTAAGGAAGCAAGAAGTATATCCTTGAAGGATAATAGAGGACTGGCTGGAAGGAAACAGGGCAAGAGCCAGATAGAGATTTCTGTGTCCCTCCTTGCATGCTGAGCCCTTCGTAGCAAGAAAGTTTTGGATAAAAGGAGAGACTCCTCTCTGTCAAATTTAGTTTGACATAGTAGAAGCAATGTGTTAGTAGCCAACATAGGTATAATTTTGTTCACATAGCTAAAATATTTCTAAGTTCAAAACACAGCTAGCTTTCTTCCCTCTTTCCTTCCTTCCTTTAAAATCCTTTAAGGGAGGGGCATCTAGGTGGCTCAGTCAGTTGAGCACTGACTCTTGATTTCAGCTCAGGTCAGGATCCCAGGGTTGTGGGATTGAGCCCCACGTTGGGCTCTAAACTGAGTGTGGGGCCTGCTTTGGATTCTCTTTCTCTCTCTCTGCCCCTCTCCCCTACTAGTGCTCTCTCTCTCTAAAACAAAAAAACAAAAACAAAAAAAAATTAAGGGAAAGGAAAATTCTCCCTAAATCCCCAAGAATGTCAAAATTCACATAATGGTCACAAACATATTCATTACTCTTCCAAAAGTGCCATGTCCACAATCACCTACTCTATTTTCTTCCTGCCATTCTCAACTCAGTCCTTGTTTCTCACATACTGTATACCCTCCACTGACTTCTCTGCTTCTGTCAGACCTTAATAGTGTCACTCACACTATTTCCTCCAATGAAAACCTCCATCTATTACCACCAAAACAACATGCTTTCTCCAGAGCCCATCCCAAACTGTGAGGCTGGTCCTGATATTCCCAACCCAGTGTGCATACTCCCCCTGAACTTTATAAAAATCTTTTACTGCATTTAATTCTTTTAAGTTTATTTATTTACTTATTTTGAGAAAGACAGAGACAGTGTGAGTGGGGGAGGGCAGAGAGAGGCTCCTAAGCAGGCTCCCATGCGCAGCTCAAACCCAAGATCATGACCTGAACTGAACTGAGAATCAGATGCTCAACCGACTAAGCCACCCGGGTACCCCTCTTTTTGTACTTACTAATTCTCCTTTGCCTTAGAGACATTTTTGTTGTTGTCTTATGCTTACTACAATTTTGCTAACCCCCTTTAAGGGAAAGAGCTCATCTCCATGTCACCAGCTCCACTTGGTGCTTATATTCAGAATTCTATTATTTGTGACATTTAATGATATTTATCCAAGATTGCCAACCAGATTACACATGTGAAGTTTAAGACAATGTTCTAAAAAAGTGGGTACTTTATGATCCAGGAGGGTTCATATGGTCCTCAGACTATTATCTAGAAACTTCTATCATATAAAACTATATATAAAAGTCTCAAACAAATGTTACACAGATCTCAGATGAACATTATCAAATTTCCTAAAATTACTTCTACAGAACAATATTTTTTAATCTAAAAAAAATCTGGGGTTGGCGATTACGTTACTTAAATTCAGAAGTCTTTCAGAGCAATATAATAAACCTGGCAGTTCACAGTTGGATTTACTCTGACAATGTTCGTTTTAAAAGATATTGATGTCTCCTTTGTTCTTAAGTGTGCCTGCAATCTCACTGGCAAAAGTAAAAATGCAGAGAGGAAAATATAGAAATGATAAGAATTTACTGCCTTTCTTCAACAAGTAATGAATGACTCATGGGAAGAGTCTCTAGGATAATCACCCTTAAAACACATTCAGAACTGTGCTTTACATGTCCCTAGAAGGAACGGAAATGAGAAATAGGATCCAAGGAAAAACAAAAACCACAGTGCACCTGTACCAGTATTTTTCCTCTCCTCAGAGAAGCAGTCTGGTTCCTGTTTTTCTGTCTTCTACAAGATGACCTCATCAATTCGCTTAACCTCACAGAGCCTCAGTTTCCTTAAATGTTAAAAAGAAAGCAGAGGAGAAGGAAAGGATGAAAATGTGAGAATCCTTCTTTTTTTAAAGAAACTTAAAGGTTATTTATTTATTTTGAGAGAGAGAGAGAGAGAGAGAGAGAGAGAGAGAATGAGAGAGCAGGCAAGGGGCAGAGACAGAGAGAGAGGGAGAGAGAATCCCAAGCAGGCTCTGTGCTGTCAGCACAGAGCCAAAGGCAGAACTTGATCTCATGAACCACGAGATCATGACCTGGGCCAAAATCAAGAGTCAGACTAACTGAATGAGACACCCAGGTGCCCCAAAAATGTGAGAATCCTTCTAGCTCCTCAGCGTGCATTCCAAGGTTGTAGAGACAAGGGAATTAGATAATGCTCACAAAAGTTCCAAGAAAATTACAGAGCTGTATAAATGTCAAGTGACTGTTATTACAAGCTGCCCACTTACTCTCCTCAGCCTCTCCTGACACTTGCTTCTCTTGCTAGAGGGGCAAGAGAGGAGAATTCATTGTAGTCGTTTCCATTAACATTCTTCTTCTGTACACACCTGCTCTTCCTCAAACTACCAGATTATCCCAAGAAAGTGCTCAGATTTTGTATTAATTTTTCTGTCATATCATTGTAATACTTGACACCATTTTCAATAGAAATTAAGATACAAAGGATCAAGAGAGAGATCTATATTGGAGAAAGGAAGATTAAGGAAAATCTTGTAAGCAAAGTTGTTTTTCTTTCTATACTATTGGAGAATTGAGACCTATTTTTCCATTAAATTCTGTAGTTATATTTTCTAGAAGGGAATTGTGTCTTGGATTGCCACATATTAACTATTAATATTATACAAGCACCATATGGGAACCATTAGCTTAAATTCCCTATTCTTCCAGTGAGCCACAGCTTTGAAACTATTTTTTTTACCTTAAAAATGTATATGGATATATAATGAGAAAATAATTCTGCCAGTAGGTATACAAAAAAGGAGAAAACCTTTGGTTAGTTACTATGCCACATATACTGAAGATTTCTTTTCTTTCCTCCCAAAAGAGAGGGTTGCCATATATTCAAGTCCTTAAACAATATTTATTGACAGAGGACTCTCAAGTGCTTCATTTTAAACAAAGAAGTATTCTTTGAAGACACTCAAATCTGAAACAATCTCAATCAATGATAGTTTGAGAGGCTTCAAAAGGTCAGCTGTTGGAAGCAGCTATTTTAAGAAAACAAAGAAATTTAATAAAAGCTTAGTCATTATCTATAGGGCTATTGCCTCACAATTATTCATGTTACATGCCATCTTTTAAAGATCTTTTTTAAAAATAGTACAGGGGTGCCTGGCTGGCTCAACTGGCAGAGCATGCGACTCTTATCTTGGGGTTTTAAGTTCGAGCTCCACACTAGGTGTAGAAATTACTTTAAAAAATAAAATCTTTACAAAAATAGCACATAAAATGGTTACATTTTGGAGATCTCCAATATATACTTATAAATAGAGGGCAAAAATAAAAGTCTGAAATGTGTGCTAGGGCCTTGGATAAAATTTAGAAGTAACTTCATACATGGATACCAAAAACACGAAGTGTCCATGGGAGTGAAGAGACTGTACTCTGACACACTGTAATCGATGACTTCAAGTAGGTCCAGTACGTTGAAGACATGATGTCAAATATCCAAACGTAGGCTTTGAATAAATTGTTTCATGAAAATGAATAGAAAAAACATTTCTCGATAAACATATTATTAATGCTATTAACCTATGTGTGATATTATTCTACCTCCACAAGTTTATACATTTAGGTTGACCCTAAATATTTTTTATCTTACTGGAAACTGGGGACCCACCTCCCACCTCTGCCCATCTATAGTATCTGACAGTTGAAAAAAATAGAAGCAAATTTCCCCATAGTGTGAAAGCAGGTCCACGATTAGTTAGAATACGGAATTCAATGCTAGAGTTCAAAAGACATGGGAACAGAGCATTGTATTACAAAGAAACCAGGTAGACTATTTATCACTTTTGCTGTGATTAAAAAATTCCCACACTCAAATTTTCTACTGGAACAAACAAAAAACACATACACTAATAAAAAGTTGCCCTAACTTTCCAAAGCATTGCTGTTAACTCTAAATTTTGTGTGCTAAAGTGGACACGGTCCTGAAACAATAGTTCAATAAATCAAGGCAAGAAAGCAAGCCACTGAAATAAATTGTTGAGTTTTTCTTTTAACCTCTCATTTTCCACTCCAGTTGTGTTCTTCAGGGGCCATCTGTCTACATTTCCCTGAAAGAAGCATTCTTGAGACACGCCAGGAAGTTAGGTAAAAACCTGCCCAAGAGCCTAACACTTCCCCATATAATCTAGCCCCCCGCCTATTAACATCTCATTTCACATAACCCTGTGATCAACAAAAAACTGAATGCCCTCACTGAGATCCAAAACCAAACCCACTTATTTCACAACAAACTGACTTTCTTCCTTCGTGACTCACGAATAGAATCCAAGTCTATGAGCCAGATGTGTGAAAACTTATCAATAAATACTGAGTTTTGGCAGCTCCCATATAAATAATTTTATAACACTTTCTATTTTGGGCACCTTTCCCTTACATCTGGAAGAAAATATGAAGCCCACTTAAGACTACTTACATTGTACAATGAAGTCTGCCAAAAAGAAAACACATAACATTCTTCTCTTGAGTCTCCTCCAGAAATCTTAAATAACTGTGTAAACAGCAGCATTAACTGTTTTGCCAATTGTAAATTGGAGTCAAACATTAGGAGAGGTTATTTAATGTCTGTATAAAGAATAGGTGAAGATGATAGCAATTCAAACCATTAAAATTCATTTGCTGTGATGTAACTGAATGTATAAGAATAATACCATATAAGAGATGCTCTTCATAGTACCATCAGTCTTGTATTAAATGTAAGTTAATGTTTTCATGCTGTGTCACTCAAGTCAGCGAGTTAAAGTTGCTATTATAAATAATCCAATGTCAGGAGATATAGGATTAAAAAAGAAAAAAAAAGGGAGTAAAGGCGAAATGAATGCCTGCAATTATGGCATTTATATCTTTGTCTTTCATTCATTGATTTTTAGAGTTCCCCACAGCCTCAACATTTAACTTAACTTTGGTCTAAGAACTCTCAAGCAGAAAGCACATGCAAGAAAAGTGTAGGCTAAAATCTCAGACAGGGGCGCCTGGGTGGCTCAGTCAGTTAAGCGTCCGACTTCGGCTCAGGTCATGATCTCACGGTCCGTGGGTTCGAGCCCCGCATCGGGCTCTGTGCTGACAGCTCAGAGCCTGGAGCCTGCTTCAGATTCTGTGTCTCCCTCTCTCTCTGACCCTCCCCTGTTCATGCTCTCTCTCTGTCTCAAAAATAAATAAACATTAAAAAAATTTTTTTTAATAAAATAAAATCTCAGATGAAACCATAATTCCTCTCTTCAGACTCGTAATATTCTCCCAAATCTCACCACCTGACAGGATTGGAGTGGACTGGTTCTGAAGCACTGTATGTAAATACATCTGCTCCTTATTCTCGGGTACGATGCTTCCCCTGGTGAGAGCCATAGAAACTGGATCCAGCAAACTTCCCTAAAAGCAACCAAGAAATGACTTGAAAGGAAGGGTGCTCATGCATGGGCAGCCTGCTCTCTCCTTGGCATCTTGATTTCTGGCATCCACGAGTCCTCCCAGACATACCCTGGCAGGCTGGGACAACATCGATCATTCTGGGTCCTGACCTAGTAGTCTTGTGTAAGACGTTTACTTAGCAGGATATTCTTTAAAAAGGCAGAGACTCCCTCTGCAACCAGAAAGTGTCAACCAGACAATCCAAGAGGGCCACATCAGGGGGCTCCCATCTTTGTAAGATTGACAGTGAAAGTCCAGTAAAGGGCAACAGTCACTTCATTAACAATGCCTCACTGAACTTCAGAGTTAGCTGCTAACTGTAGCCCTGTATCCGAAAGTCCCGAAACAGCACTAGGCAATTCTCTTCATCTCAAAGGAAAGTAATATATTCCTTAGGCTCACCCTGAGTCAACCAACCCCCCCCTACATATTCCCTAAGCATATCCTGCACACATAGGCAGTCTAGTTGGGATCCACCAGGGCAAGACTGTGTGCTCTGCCCACTGCTGTGTCCCTGGAGACTACGACGATGCCTGAGGCAAAGCATGTACATGGTAAACATCTTTTGAATGAATAAATATTCATCATTCATCTTGTCTTACTATGTAGTAAGTATTCCTATTTTGAATAAGTCACTAAATGAAGGAAGCAAACACAAAGTGATTTACATAAGATATTAACAAAAAGGGATTCAGGAACTTTTATAACCACTGCCTCAGAAATAACTTTTGTAAGTGTAACGACAGTATTTTCACAGAGCATACTTTTTTCTTCATTAAGGGGAAAATATTCAGGAAGGGACCTGTGTTGAGAATGAAATGATTATAAACACTAACATAAGCCTAAAGGCATGGGCTCTAAAATGAGTTTGAGAGTTTTAAAATAAAACAGAAATATCAGATAGCTGGTCAATTTGAAAGTACAACTAAAAACAACCTGGCAACACCACTCTTTGGAGCGTGTTGACACGTAAAGCAGGTTCCCAAGCACACAGGACGATGATTAGAGCTCATGCAAGTTTGCAGGGCAACTGGCATTTCTGCACTACACCAAAGCACTCTTACTCAGTTTAGGGTCTCATGAACCATTGGAAATTTTGTGCAAAGTTAGGAGATATACATAAATATGAATTTTTCTGGAATTTTTAAAAATCAGATTCTGAAAGGGAACTGAGACCTTTTTTAAAAAATTAAGATGCACTACAAAGTTCTGTAACATAAATAAAGGAAAAAAATTCCTGGTTATAACAAATTCTTTACAGCCAAAATAATAAATGAAAGGAAATGGGCCAGTATCTTCTGTACCTAAAAAGAAAAATACTACCAATCCAATAGAAAAAATAAAAAAAACATAAATAGTTCAGGGAAGAAATCCACTTAACTTACTAATAATTAAAGAAATGAAAATTAAAACACTATTTTTTCATATCATAATGGTATTTAAATTTTTAAATATATCATTGACAAGGGGACAGAAAAAAGTAATACTTTTAAAAGCACTGCTTATTGCTATAAATATACGGAGGATATGAATTTATATCACCTTTTTGTTGTTTGTTTTGCTTCTTATAGCTTTTTTTTCTCTTATATTACTTTTAAATTTCAAAATTTTATATCGTGGCCATGTGAAAAAGATTTAAATTCAAAAGACCTGTGTTGAGATGCAGGCTGGGGTTGTAGACAATTCTTTTAACCTCTCAATTCCTCAGCTTCATTTACTAAGTGGAAATACTACTTGTACCTGTATCAGTGGGTTTTTGTGAAGATGCAATTAGATGACATGAAGAACCCAGCACAGCTCTTGGCAATTTTAGCCTAAGTAAAATTGCTAAAAGACATACACCCATGCATCTACATATGCACAGAGCCCACACGCACACAGAGAAACCTACAAACCATCACTTAAATTCCACTGATAAGCATCATCACCCTTCCTACAAGGCACCATCTGCTTCTCCAGCCTCACCTCCCTTCCCATGGCTTGAGCTCCAATCAGTGGGTGGGCCAGGCTCTCCAGGGCTTTCCTGGGCTGTGCCTTAGTTCATGCTCTTTCTTTGGCTAAGAGGCACTTTCTACCCATTCTGTACGTTTTGCCTGGCAAGATCCAATCCATATTTCCTGGCCTATCTGAAACATCACACCATTGTATCCTTAAAAATATAGCTAGCTCTCTCACTCCATTTGAAGCCCGGGGGCATCTTGTAAATAGAGCACCTAGCACAATGCCTGGCATATTATACACATTCTTTTCATTTGGGGCCTTTATTTTGTTCTCATCTCTTCCCTTCTCTCCTAAATCCGAAGTTTCACCAGAATTGTCGCCCTTATATTCAATGTTATACCCAGCTGATAGGTGCCCATGCAACAAAAGTGAAGAGTAGAGTGGCCTTACTTTTAAAAGAATACCTCAATCCTGGTATTCCCTATTCTAATGCCATTCCGTAGTCCAGCTTCAAAGGATCCACATCGAGAACCACTCTATTCTTTCAGAAAGTGTTTGTACTTCTAAAATCTAAGGAGGGCTGTGAAAGCCTACATTTCTACATCCTTTTGAATTATACTTCTCAGAATTCAAGTGTTTCCAACCTAAAACTTTTTCCTGGAATCTGTTTTTATGCATCTTTATAACAATAAAACTACACCAACAAACACTCTCAACAGAGAAATAATATCTGTTGCTGGGGGCACTCCAATAGCCAAGAGTTAAAATGATACAATTTAAGTGACTCTGACAAAAAGGATGGTCTACTATGAAAAACAATAAATTTTCCTCATTGAAGGTTTTGCTGAGCAAATAATGTTGACTTTAAGATAATGTTAAGAATAGTGGTTACATAAGCATTAGTCACCGAGTATTTCAAGGATAAGCTACACATATAATAACACTGCTAACCCAAATTATATACCACTGTGATCTCATTTAAATGCCAATAATGACAACTTGGGCATCAAACGCTCATGCTACCTAAGTCAATTTTTCACAGCTGCTAGCGAAGAAATTATTTTTCCTCTAGGGACAATGTGAAGTTTCATGCTGTGGATGATGAAGTCACTTGAGTTTTGCTGTCTTCTAGAGACAATGGAAAACAGCACCAATAATATTATGTAAAGATGTGTAAGTCATTTTTATCTTTTAGAAATAAAGTAATCTTTGTCTTTTTAGAAGTTAAATTATTTTGATCAAGCAATTAACTTCCTTGGACTCTGTTCCAAGGATAATCCAAAATATAGGGAAAATAATAGACCCAGAGATGTTCATCATTCACATAGACGAACCTGACACCTGAGCCATTAGGAATAGTTTTAAGACATTTATAATAAGAAAAACTAGGGACACCTGGCTCAGTTGGTTAAGTGTTCAACTTTGTCTCAGGTCATGATCTCACAGTTCCTGGGTTCGAGCCCCACATCAGGCCCTGTGCTGACAGCTCAGAGCCTGGAGCCTGCTTCAGATTCTGTCTCCCTCTCTCTCTGCCCCTCCCCCACTCATGCCTCTGTCTCTATCTCTCAAAAATGAATAAACACTAAACAAAATTTTTTAAAAAAAGGAAAAACCGTATTAAGAACGGTCCTACATGGTAGCAGAATAACAAAATAAATCTTAGGACATGCACTAGCTGCAATATTATTCAGCTATTCAAGCAGACATTTAGAAAGAAAGGGCACTGTCAGGGGACATTCATGCCATGGGAAACAGCATCATGCAAATCACAACTGTCCCTCTACAGGTGGAGAATATAAACAAGTTATTTTGATTCATTCTTTTCACTAGACTTTCCTGGTTATGGATTTGGGGAAAGTTACTCAGGTTCTCTAAGTCTTGATTTCTCTGACTGCAAAATGAGAACAAAAACAGAACCTACCACAGATGAACACCATAAAACTTAAACAAGTTAGTGAATATAGGATGCTGACCCCAATGGTGGCCAGTAACTCATAGTATACTTTCAAGTCCAGCACTTTAAAACAGTGGGAGATAAAACTGTATATGCGATATGACCCCACAACTATATTAAAAAACACAAAATTATACATTGAAAATTCTTTAATTATACTAAAACATTCCCCTCCATTTTTACTCTTTTATGTTTCAAAATTCTATAATTTTGATATATTCTTACGTAATGGGTGTGAAAAGCAATCAATTTTACTTTAAAACCATCTTTAAGAGGCTTTTATTTAAAATATATATGCATACATACATATACACATCCACACATCCACACACATACATGTGTATATGTTTGACAGTTTAAATTAAAATATTTTTATTTAGAAGTCATTTTTCTCTGATAACAATAGTTATATGATAGCCTATTTAAATTAGTGACTCAGCTTAAGTTAGAAAAAACCAAAAGACCCAATTAGGCTATACCTTCCAACAGAAGGACAGACTTCACTCTTCTGTTTTCTTTTAACCATGACCATGACCACTTCCAGTTGTCCAGGTGAAAGAAATGTCACAGCAAGAAGGCTCTTGGTAGTTTGGACAAATGCACAGGGTCACATACTTAGCTGATTTGTAGGACTCCCTGAAGCTAGCCTTGCCCAACTGAAACATCTCCCAGGCTGGAACCCAGGCATCTGCTCAGTTCCTGAGCCTTCTCCTAGGGGCTGTACTTAACCAACCTGAGGCAGCCAAAGTCTTTCATCTGGCTAGGTCTTCTTTCAACTCATGGGCTGTGTGTCAGCTTTAACTTGAGGACCACACATAAAGCATATACACCCTTTAACCCAGAATCCATTTTTAGGAACTTATTCTGGAAAAAAAACTAACATGAAATACGCACATAAGAATGTGTCTTGAAGCCCTCTTTCTAATGGTTATGCCAATAAGGAAATGAAAAACAAATGAGCTTTCTGCCAAATGTAGTCATTAGTCAGAATGAGCTACATCTATATGTACTGATCTAGAAAGCTGTCTTTAATGAACAAGTGGAACAAAAAAATAACTGCCAGAACAAAGTGTAAAGCATAAACTCTTTAAAAATTACAATATATATGCAATATATATGCATTATATATAATATATGTAATATATGTGTACATATAGTATGTATATACATACTATATATAATGTATATATAGTATGTATATATATACTATATATAATGTATATATAGTATGTATACTATATATACATTATATGTATACATGTATGTATAGATGTATACATATATGTATATACACATACATTATATGTATACATGTATGTATATATGTATACATATATATGCATATGTATATATACATATACATATATACATGTTATACATATATACATATATACATATATACATATATATACATATACGTATATATACATATATACGTATATATACATATATACATATACGTATATATACATATATA
>NW_024412395.1:50014347-50029532 GCF_014898765.1 Herpailurus yagouaroundi | reverse complement strand
CGTATATATACATATATACATATACGTATATATACATATATACATATGTTATACACCATTGGAAGGAAACACACAAAATTTATCTGAGATTGATTTTCTGGCATATACGGGATTGGAGCTAGGGTAAACTCTCAGATGTTATCACAAACATTTCTCTATTGTTTAATTTGGTGCAGTGATTGAATAATGAGAGAGGCTGTGATGGCAGGGTGGTAGGAACTCAGGCTCCAGAACCACACTACCTAGACTCAATCCCAGTTCCACTGCTTACCAGCCAACACCTCTAGTCTTCTGTGTCCCTCTTCTTTCAAATCAAACCAAGAAAATATAGCCTTCCTCAAGAATGTTAACAGATGAAGTTAGTACACTTTAACGTTTATTTATTTTGGAGACAGAGAGAGACAGAACATGAACAGGGGAGGGTCAGAGAGAGAGGGAGACACAGAATGTGAAACAGTCTCCAGGCTCTGAGCCGTCAGCACAGAGCCCGACGCGGGGCTCGAACTCAAGGACCGCAAGATCGTGACCTGAGCCGAAGTTGGCCGCTTAACCGACTGAGCCACCCAGGCGCCCCTAAGTTAGTACACTTTAAATAAAGCACTCAATCTCACATATATTAGGATGCCTATTAATGAGAGAGAGAGAGAGAGAGACAGAGACAGAGACAGAGAGACAGAGAGAGAAGGCAGGCAGATAGAGGAAGGGAAGGAGAGACAAAGAAAGACCAGTGTTGGTGAGGATGTGGAAAAACTGAAACCTTTGTTCACTGCTGGTGGAAATGTAAAACAGTGTGGCCTGTATAGTAAATAGTATGGCAGTTCCTCAAAACACTAAAAATAGAATTACCATAGATTCAGCGAATGCACTTCTGCCTGTGTAACTGCACTTCTTCCCAAGAGAATTGGAAGCAAGATCTCAAACAGATATTTGTGCCCCATGCAAAAAGCCGCATTATTCACAACAGCCAGGAGTTGGAAGCAACTGAAGTGTCTGTTGCAGGATGAATGAGTAAACCAAATGCAGTATACGCACAGTGGAATATTACTCAGTCTTAAAAAGGAAGGAAATTCTGATACATGCTACAACATGGACGACCCCCAAGGACATTATGCTAAGTGAAATAAGCCAGTCACTAAAGGACAAATACTGTATGAGGAACCTACACTAATACAATTCATAGCAACACAAAGTAAGGCTGGGGGAAGAGACTGGGGAGTTAGTGTTTAATAGGTACAGAGTTTCAATTTACAAAATAAAAAGAGATCTGAAATGGGTGGTGATGCTGGTTGTACGATGTGCATGTACTTCAAATGGTTAAGATGGCAAATTTTATGTGATGTGTGTTTTGCCACAATTAAATTTCTTTTAAAATTAAAATCAAAATAAAGCTCTTACAGCAGTACCTCACCCAAAGTAAGCACTCAGGAAAATTTAGCAGTAATACTGTGATACTATCATTATATTCTACTTCTGCATTTCAAAAATGAGACTAAAAAATAGGCTAACACGAAAACCCTCACCTACTCACGACTGAAGTTCATTTCGGTAATTTTATACTAATCACGCTGATTTTGCCTGTATATCAAATGCCTTCCCTGAAGCTTCTTTTCTCAAAGTGCACCCCCACCAGAAGGCAAAGAAGGTTTTCACAGCCAAGAGCTGACACTGGCTACTACCTCTGGCCAAAAGCAAATAGAAAAGGAAGAGCATTTAACACAATCAGCACTCTGCATGGAGGCAGAGGCCAAGGAAGCCTTCACTACGCACAGGCCCTTGGCAAGGAACAGCACTATTCTCTTCTTTTCAGCCTCATCTCTACCTCCTAAATTGGTGCATCCCAGCAACCACGAAAATAACATCCTCACACTGAGCAGTATGCTACCATACTCAGTAGCCACCACAGAATAGGATCTCTCTGGTAACTGTTAACACAATATTGTGACAGCCACAAAGAGGGGTAATATGCATCCCAGTGTGGAGAACACAAAATTGAAAGACACGCCAGTTCAGGTTCAACTAACAGTTACCGAGCACCCCTAATACCAAGAATGTACACAGAAATTTGACATACTGTATTATTTAAAGTTCACAGCTGCCCCCTGAAATATGTAACATTATTCCCGTTTTCTAAGTCAGGAAAAACACTTGGAAAATTAAGTGATTTGCTCAGGGACATGTACGAATTTGGAAGATAGTTACAATTCAAACCTAGATTTCACAACTCCAAGACCCATGACAATGTGCATAAACATATGGAAAATAAAATGAAAAAATGGAACAGTTCCTAAATAATTCATTTTTCCTACATGCCTACTGTTGGGTTGCTCCACAGTTAAACATTTCGAATAAACACGGTCATCGGTATTTTTGAGGACCAGACAACCTTCTAAAACTTCCCTAAAGGTACATGATAAAGGAGGAAAAAAATACATGGGTATGTCTTTTACATACTTATGCAAAATCTAACTTGCAATTACCTTAAAAATCTTTCAACTTTCACTGAAATAGAATGGCTTTCATCAAGTAAAGGAGGAATGCTTCACAAATTTTTTTAAATTTTATAATGGGCAAAGGAATGTTGTTTTAGTTCTGATTTTCTGGAATATAAGTCATAGTGTCAGCCTTGAATATCTAAAGGACAGAGACATACATGGTAAGCTTCCTTTTCTCTCTTTTTCAAAGTACCTTAAACTGCCACTAGCAAGCTATGCCACTCAAGATAACTTCTATTAAAGGATCTAAATGCCTTTCTGCAACTTTTCCTTTGGGCTAAATATTTGGAAAGATTACCCAATACACAGATAATTTCTACAAAGAGCCACTTCTGTTTCTCCCTCTTCAGGTTCCCTGGCCCAGGCACAGCTGTGCTTAACATGGTGGAAGATTCTGGGTAAATCACACTGCGTGTGTCCCTTTCTAACTGTCCACTATTTGAACCTAAAAAAGGGGGGGCAAATTAAAATAATGTCTGGAAGGGGAAAGAAGTTAGTTAGGCATACAGTCCCACATCTGCAAAGGATCAGCCGTACCTTCTTCGCTAGTGGGCTAGAACTGTATTTTTATGAGCCTCTGGTTCTTCTCTCTGACATACCTAACAACCACATACTTTATTTTCCTTTTCCTTTTCCTCTTCCTCAAACCCCGAGGCCAGAATACAGTCATAACAATGACTATAATAAGAGCACAGATAGTTCATATCCATGGAGACTCGCTACGCCACAGGCACTGAAAAAAAGCCCTTTACCTACAAGATGTGCTTTACACCTGCTGTATATATGGAGAAAGGGAGTCTGACTGAGGCAAAAATGGCTTGGTCAACAGCATGAGTCTAGTAAGTAGAGTCTTTGAAGCCAGGTCTGACTTCAAAGACTAAGCACTGGGCCATACTTTTTAGTGGAGAGACATTGATAGGTGAAGAATGTAGAACACAGAATTCCATAAGGGTGCATAGTATCTTATCCATCACTGTCTCTCCTGCATCTAGTGCTCACAACAATGCTTGATGAATATTTATTAGATGAATGAACTAACACAATAATAAAGACAGTGACCAAGAATCTGGCCTTAATCTCACCACCCAGACTCAGGCAGGTACTACCTGCTCAGCATTCAATGAGCATGCTTCTCCACTGTTATTAATAGCTGGGCCCCAGTGAAGCAGTGAGTCGTGTATTTCCTGAAATGGGTCAAAGAACACAACCACTTGCATACTCACTACGACATCAATTAGAAGAATCAACCACCTTTTGTAGCACAGCAGAGATAGATTTTACCTTTGTTTTTGTTAATTTTTTTTTAAGAGAGAGCAGGGGAGAGGTGTGGAGGGAGAGAGAGAGAATCTTATGTAGGCTCCACACTCAGCACAGAGCCCAACACGGGCCTCAATTGTATGACCCTGGGATCATGACTTGAGCTGAAATCAAGAATCAGGTGCCCAACGGTCTGAGCCACCCAAGAGCCCCTGTTTTTGTTAAATTCTTAACACAGGAACTGAAATCCTGGTAACTCTTTCTGCCAGTTGCTTCCACTTAAGAGTGTTCCAAAAACTGTCAATGAATGCAGGCACTAATCTAGAAATTATTTACTTACATATTTTCTACTTCCTCCAACCATTTCAAAGGAAAATAATCTAAGCCCTGCTTTTAACCACTTTATTTTATGCCATAAAACAAAGAATAAACAAACCAAAAAATATATCTTGCAGCTGTTTTTGTTTGTTAATGTGTGGGATAGAAAAAAGGAAAGACCTAGCCCCAAATTCTCCACAGCAAATTGCCAATTAGCACTTCCCACTTCAATGAAATAATGTCTTGAAGTATGTGAATAGATTTTGATTCAAAGAGTGTTATCCAACCCCAGTGACTGATATCACATCACTGTCTATTTTACCAGAGTTGTTGGTATAAACTGAAGAGCCCATGGGATCCTATGATAAGGGAGAGATCCCCAGTGAAATGGGGAAATTGTGCAAAAAGAAATTAGGAAAGGTAATCAAATTTAGTCTTGGTGAGACCTACAGAAGCTTTGCACGTGTACTTCTAGGATTTGGTCATTGGTAAGTTAACAGGCTATCTCAATGTTGTCTCTCTCACACATGCCACACATGCAGACCCTACTGTGACACTTTTCTGTGAACATATTAGTGAACAACTATCCACAAGGCCCGGGTACTTTCTATACCAAACACATGGGAGGTGAGAGAGACCTAAAAACAATTTTCTTTTAAAGATATAATCTGATTGCAGCTCCCTGGGAGTATTTATTATATTGTGGTTCCACATTAAAAAAAAAAAAAAAACAACAATACCTTGAAGGCAGTTTTAGAGAGAGAGAGACAACCCTAAAGGCAGTTTTGCTAGAAGTTACTTAGGAATTCAACTCCATTAAAGTTTACTTTTAAAGTTACAATCTCGGTGGTTGTATACAGGAAGAAGTATGTGGTTGTTTATCAGTCACACACTGATTCTGACTCGCGTTTTACACACACACACACCACACACACACACACACACACACACACACACACACACACACACAAGCTTTCCAAATTGAGATAAAATCATCTACCCAACAGGAGTGTTGTGAGGATTAAGTAAGATGACATAAGTAGAGATCCTGGAACATAGTAGGTATTCACTACGTACTGAATTTACTGAATTTGATGGCTAAAGGCTACTAAAACAATCACCAAAGAGGAAAAATGCACAGTGCCTGCAATCCCCCAGCACAGAGTCCGCATTCATTTTGTTGAATCAGAGAACGCATTCCATATCCATGGATGACAAATAATGATATATCTGAATGAGAAAGCAAATAATTATATTAATAAACTAATCTTACAGCCTTTCAACTAACTACAACTGCTCACTATCCTATTCCCAAAGTTCAAACAACCCTAACAATATTAAGGGCTGCTATTTTGGAACTGTTCTCTGCAGGCCTAATGACTGGTACAGTCTAAGACCCAGGGAGGCCACCAAGAGGTCTCAGTTCATTGCATCTGGTTAAACTGCAGCCCTTTTTTCAAAGTCAAAAGAGAAAGTAAATGGGAAAGAAGCAAGAGAGGCCACACAGATTCTGTGGTTGGCTAAAAAACTAGGGGCAACTGGGCTTTGCTCCCATCCAGGTAGGTCTGGGGATGTTTCTTAAATGTCAGAACTGAAATGGTTTCTCCTCTCATACCATTTTTAGTTGGCGCATTTCCCAACCACTTTCCTGGGGCAGTCCTTATCAAAAGGGCATGCTTGTCAGTCCCCTTACTCTACTCGCTCACACCTGACTCTACAATTCTCCGTCTCCTACCAACTCACACTTGTCACACTGTCACTAACTTCTATTTCTAAGATGCCAATTTTTCCTTGGGATTCCCACCCTTTAAGAGATCTGGTGCCTAACACTACCAACTTGATCAACCTGTGCTGCGTACAACCAACATTTCCCAAACCAGCCAAATGTGATTACTTTTACATTTGCCTGGGCATTACTTTGTAATAGTAAGCCTTGTCTGCATTGTTTTATGGTGCATATTAGGCAAAAATCTTTTTGTCAGGTTTTGCCTAATGTCCAGCAGAAAACAATGTAGACAGGCTTATATCTTCCGTGTCTTTGAAAGGCCATGTCCCCCAAGACCGTAACCGTACCCTGTGCGTGCTTGGCATAGATGGCTATTTCACTACTCATTAGGAAAGCTGTCATATGTAGTTTTAGGAAATTGCTGTGGTTAAAAGTGGAAGTCATATTGGATACAAAGCCAAACTGACCTTGCTTTAATTTCACATCAGTATTAAAATGATGTATCACATAAATAAAAGTGTACAAAAATTCTAGTTTTCAAAACCCTTTATCACATTCAAAACTTCTGTATGCATAGCACACACAATATTTCTCCCAGTAGATGATACTTATTAGATTTAAGGTCTTACTAATACTTCCTTTTCCAGAAATAGCAGACATGGCTATTCGGACCAATTCCTTGCTACCCTGACCTATTAAGAACTAAACTTCTCAATTAGAAAAAAAATCCCTAAAAGCAGCTGAGGTGACAAGATAGTAAGAAACTATTAGGAAAACATCTGCAAAAAGCCTAGGAACTTAGGGACCTAAGTAGAGTACCACAATTCTTTTTACTCCAGTGGAATCTGCCATAGCCAGTAAATCTGGGTTTCTGTTTTGGCAGCTTCCTGGAGGAAAGGGGAGAATCAAAGCCCAAGAGCCCACCCAAAGCAGCAGATATTATAGGGGACAATGTCCACATTAAGCTTGGACCCAAGAGATTATATCCGTAATATGGGTATGAACCATACAGAAATCCTATTCCTACCCCTAACTCTGGGGAACCGTAGGGATGGTTGCCTTGACACTAAAAACAGGAGGGGAAAAAATGGAATGGGAAAACAATGCCATGAGAAGTTACAGTCAAAGACCCACAACTGTAACCATAATCTAAATTCACTATGCCTTGGTGGTCCTAGTCATCTTTAACCATGGACTTCGTTTAAGGGGATCATGGACTGGTAGTATCTGAAAATGTTTGACTGAAGCGTAAGCATAAAGTCTCCTTTCTAGGCCTCAAGAATCACACCCATATTTTTAAAGAACAAAGAGCATCACAAAATTAAAGCACATACAGGAAAAAAGGTACCATGAGTCAGAATCAATAACAGACTCATACATAATGGAACTGTCAAACCCAGATTACAGAACAACTATGTTTACTCTCTGTAAAGAAAGACAAGGTAAAACATACCTGCCGAGAATAGCAAACTATAAAAAGGGATGAGACAGGTTTTTAAAAGTCCATTTCTATAAGTAAAAAATACAATCAGATTAAAAACTAGGAGGAGAAAGAAATAATAAGTTAGAAAGAATAAGAGAATGAGTGATTTTAAAACTAGGTTAGATGATATCTAGCATTCAGCCAGAGAAACAAAAATAAAAATGTAATAAAGGAAACAGAGGTTAAGACCCACTGAAGACAGTGTGACATGATCTAAAATACATTTAACTGTTGTTTCAGAAGAAGAAAAGAGACAGGTTAGGGAAGAGGTAATATTTGAAGAGGTAATGGTGTGACTTTTCCAGAACTGATTAAAGACAGCAATCTATAGACTCCAGAAGCCCAGTGAATCTTAAGGATAAAAAAATTTTAAATGACACTTACACACTGCATATAGTGAAAGTACGGAAAGACAAAAAATACCAAGAGAAAACTCTTAAACCACAAGCGGGTGGAGGAAGGCATTATCTTCAAAAGAATGACAGACCTGGCATCAACTTCTTTACAGCAACAAATCAACTTCTATGTAGCAACAAGGTAAGCAGGAAGACGGTAGAATGGAATCACCAATGTGCGGAAAGATAGTAACTGCCTATCTAGTGTTCTCCACTCAGAGAAAAAGCTTTTCAAGAATGAGGGCAAAATATAATTATTTTCAACAACAAAAACTAAGAGGTTTCATCTCTAGGAAGCCTCAAGGATCTTCAGAAAAGAATTAAGTGATTCTAGATGGAAGGTCTAAGTACAAAAAAGAATGAAGAGCAAAGAAAGTGGTAAACATATGTGCAAATCTAAAAGAACACTGAGTTTAAAGTTCTTTAAGGTTAATAATGTCTGTGAGGCTAAAAACCACAGAATAAGAGGCGTGAAAAAACAACATAAATCAGGAGCAGATACATGGAGATACAGTATTATACACACCTCAGATTTTCCAGGAATAGGGTAAAAGACGGACTACCATTCAATTTTGAGAATTTAGGTAAATCCACTGTAATTTCTAGGGTAACTACCAAATAATTAAAAATTGAAAATATAATTTCAAAACCAGGAGGGAAAATGGAATCCTAAAAGTCAAGAATGGAGTGAAGATGAAACATCAAATGGACAAAACACAGAAAGCACCAACTAACATGGAGATCTAAAAGTACTGAAAAGTGATATTAAGTGTATGTGAATTAAGCTTCAGTGGAAAGAAAACAAATATTTGAATTAAAACCAAATCCTACCATATGCTATCCACAGGAAACACATCTAAAACACAAGAATACAAAAGAGTTCAATGAAAATTTAGAAAAGAGGTACTATGCACCCATTAAAATAAAAGTGGGGTAGCTATTTTAATAAGACAAAATTGACTTTAAGGTAAAAAGCATGATTATATAGGAGAATCACTCCATACTAATAAAACATTCAATTTAACAGGAAGCCATTATAATTTTAAATGTTTATATACCTAAAAGCATAGCCTAAATTTTTTTAATGCAATAATAGACAAAATGACAAGGAAAAAAACCCAGAAAAATCTATAATCATACCAAGAGATTTTAAACATTTCCCTCAGCAATTGACAAAATAAGCAGAACAAAACAAATAATAATAAAAATAAAAGTCAGTAAGAACACAGGAGATTTGAGGATCGTGATTACAGTCTTCACTAAATAGAAACATATACAGCACTATAACCAGCAATTGCAGAATTCACATTCTTTTTTAAAGCATACAAAGGACCTTTATAAACACTGAGCATATACTGGACTTTAAAGCAATCTCGACAAATTTCTAAGGAGAAAAATCATACAAAGCATGATCACTTACCATGAGCTAAAAATTATTTTAAAATAACTTTAAAAAATCTCCACATATTTTAAAATTGAAAACACATTTCTGAATAACTGTTGCATCAAAAAATATTAAAAATGGAAAATATTTTCTATAAAATAGTAATAAAATACAAATCATTTTTTTATTATTAACATTGTGTGACGTGGTTTCAAAGTCAAGCTAAAAATATGTTTAGATATTTAAATATATTTGTTAAAAAATATTTAAACATACTCCACAACTCCATTTCATCAATGAGACAAATGCAAATTAAAACCACAACAAGCCTGGGAAATAATATGAAATGTGAAAATACTGTGTTGGTGAGAATGTGGAGCAAGAGAAATTTCTGTCACTTCTAGCGGTGGTATAAATGCGTCCCAATCCCTTTAGAAAACAGATTAACATTAGCTGTAACTTTGAAGATATACATACACTTTATTTATTTATTTGTTTATTTATTTATTTATTTATTATTTATTTTAGAGATGGGGGAGAGGGGAGACAGAGAGACAGAGAAAGAGAGAGAGAGAATCTTAAAACATCAGTGTGGAGCCTGACACAGGACTCGATCCCAAAGCCCTGGGATCATGACCTGAGCTGAAATCAAGAGTCAGACACTCAACCAACTGAACCACCCAAGCACCCCATACATACACTTTTAATACAGACCAAACACACCTCAGTCTGACCGGGATAATCACTGTTTTCACCTAGTTTCCGGATGTCAAGTTTAGTATTTATTCCACACAAAAATGTCCCAGTTGGGGCATTAATTTATGGCTAACCTATCTATACCCAACCCCTCCTATTTACACAGTAGGCAAATTTATGACAGTCTCCCCAGATATGTATATACAAGAATATTCATAGCATTATTTCTTAGAACAGCTCCCAAACTGGAAACAGCCCAAATATCCAAAACTGGTAGAAGAGATAACTATACGGTGGCATGTTTATACCATGAAATACCATACTGTGGTGAAAATGAATGAACTACTGACAATTGCACATACATGGATCAGCATGGATCCATGGATCCATGTAGGCCTTAGAAGCAACTGAGCTAAAGAGGCAAGGCACAAAAGAAAACATACGGTATGATTCTACTCCTATTAAGTTTAAAAATAGGGGGGCGCCTGGGTGGCTCAGTCGGTTAGGTATCCAACTTCAGCTCAGGTCATGATCTCAGTTCGTGAGTTCAAGCTTCACACTGGGCTGTGCTGACAGCTCAGAGCCTGGAGCCTGCTTCAGATTCTGCGTCTCTCTCTCTCCCTCTGCCCCTTTCCTGCTTGCACTCGGTCTCTCTCAAAAATAAATAAACATTAAAAAATTTTTTTTTCTAAGTTTAAAAATAAGCAACATGAAACCATGGTTGTTTGTCTGTTTGTTTGTTTGAATACACGTATAAATGGTTAAGACTGAAAGTAAAAGAAAATGAGTATCACAAAAGTGGTAATGGTATTTCTTTCTTGGAAAGAAAAGCAGTGTTGTGATCTGGAAGGGGTTCTTGGGGGGCCTCTAGGAGCAGCAGCCAGACAAGGATGTGAGGCAAAATATTCTAGGAAGAGGGAACAGCAAGTACAAAGGCCAGTAGTCAGGCATGGGCTTGGCATTCAGAGAGCACATCGATGTCACTGGAGCCTAGCTAGAGGAGATGAAGTCAGAGAGGTAGACAGCCAAGATCCAGAAGATGCAGAGCCTTGAAGGCCAGGGTGACTGGTTTAGATTTTTACTCTAGGGCAGAGGCAGGGAGACAGGCAGGGCTCTTATGGGAACGAAGGTAGGTACACCTGTGTCACAAGGAGCAGGGTGATGAGAGACCTCCCAGGAGAAGGTACCTGAGCTGCACTTGGAAGAAATGAAAAAGAGTTCAAAGCAGAGAAAAAAGGGGGAGGGAGGATGCTGGGACAGAATCTGTGAGAAAAAAAGTTGGGGGAAGGGGATGCAGAGAACTCTCAGCAGTGACTTCTTACCGAAGCATAACAAGTAAGGATGGGGCTGAACAAGAAAAATTGGTAAGCCCTGTGAACTTGAGGCCACAGGGAACTAATCAGGCCAGTTTCAAACCTTTGCAGGCCCTAGGTCTCTAATTTGGAGGCTCCACCCTAAAGTATATTAAGCATATTATCTTGTACCAACATCCCATGTATTAATGTTTTGTCTGTGAAAGTTTTTAATAACATTTATGGCTTTCAGCTTAAGGAGATGGCAGAATGCATATCATAGTTGAAGCTGTATGATGGACACATGGGAATTCATTACAGTATTCTCTCTTCTTTGCTGCATATGTTAACATTTTAAAAATATTTATTTATTTCTGAGAGAGAGAGAGACAGAGAGACAGAGAGAGACAGACAGAAAGGGAGAGAGAGAATCCCAAGCAGGCTCCACACTGCCAGCACAGAGTTTGATGCAGTACTCGATCTCATAAACTGTGAGATCATGACCTGAGCTGAAACCAGGAGTCAGATGCTTAACTGACTGAGCCACCCAGGCACCCAGCATATGTTTGAAAATAAAAAGTTAAAATTAACTGAAAGAATTATTTTTTCCTAGTGAGATTAAAACTTTATTATGTTTACACATAATTTTTATTTTTTTATTATTATTTTTTTCAACGTTTTATTTATTTTTGGGACAGAGAGAGACAGAGCATGAACGGGGGAGGAGCAGAGAGAGAGAGGGAGACACAGAATCGGAAACAGGCTCCAGGCTCTGAGCCATCAGCCCAGAGCCTGACGCGGGGCTCGAACTCATGGACCGCGAGATCGTGACCTGGCTGAAGTCGGACGCTTAACCGACTGTGCCACCCAGGCGCCCCAACATAATTTTTATTTGAGTTGAGCTATTAGATGAGATCTTGCCAACATTAAATTAAACACTTAATAATATTAGGTAAAAAAGGATTTTATTTGAAATAATTACCAGAGGCATAGATTACTTGTTAAGTATCAAAAAAGTTATACTCATGGGATTTTATAAAAATGCATCCCTTACAGTTTTTGATTGGCTTATTTAATGGTCTTCCTAATGAATTCCTTTATTTTTAAAGGAGTAAATTTGGATCTAAAACATGTCATGGGGATACAATGTTCACATAAAGAGAAAAACTGGGAAAGGAGAAAAACACATATAGCTTGCTTTTTTTTTTCTCCTCTCTTATTTATACGCAGATTTAGAAAACTGGCTGGCTAGCTGCAGGCATATCTGGACGTGTTTCTTAAAATTAAAAGCATAAATTAAATAAAAATATCTAATGCATCAAGTCATCCAAAGCTCAAGAGAAATCCATGTGGCAGCTTAAGAATCTTCAGCATGTGGTACAGAATTTCTTAGAACAGAAGGGAGTTTGGAATGGAACATCATCCAATTTAACAAGAATTTACTACCTCAGCAGCTCACAGGATAATGAACTAAAAGATACAATAGTGCTTTATTAAGATGGGGGCATTTTCCTTAAAGGTAACCACATGCAAAATAGGCTCCATGGGTCAGTTTTGTCCCCCAAGTATCTCCAAAGTTGCAGACCGACTGAAGGATGTAAGTGACTTGCTCTACCTCCCCTAGGAGATACCTCCTGTAGACAATGAATGTGGCAAGGATAAAGAATGAGTAAATGCTAATTGGTTGTCTTAGTCAGCTCTGGCTGTTCTAATAAAATACCACAGACTGGGAGGCTTAAACAACAGTCATTTATTTCTCACAGCTTTGGAGGCTGGGAAGCCCACAATCAAAGTGTCAACAGATTCAATTTTCATTCAAGACCCTCTTCCTCACTTGCAGATGGTCACCATCTAGCCGCGTGCTCATGTGGCTGGCCCCTTGGTGTGAGCACGAGAGAGAACTGTGGTGTCTCCTCCTCCTCTGATAAGGGCACCAATCCCATCACACAAGTACTATGCTCCATGACTGACTGCATCTAAATCTAATACTGCCAAATACCATCACATTGTGGGGTTGGGGCTTCAATATATATATTTTGGAGGGACACAAACATTCAGTCCATAACATTTGCAGTCTGATAACATTTGCGGTTTGATAAATGCCTGAGGCAATGCTCTAAATCTCTGCTTTTAGCTTAGTTTTCCGTTGAAGGAGCCATTCATTGCTTTGTGAGGGCTGATCCCAACTCTAATCTCAACTTTCTGATTAGAGAGGATGACCACACTCTACTGACACCTCATTCGTAAAGAAGGCAATCTACTCATGCCCCTTACTGCCCTCACAGCCTGCCACCCCACACACAGATAAACATACTCCATCCAGAGAAATTAATAAGTCTATTTCCAGACAATTATTTCAGGTGTTTTTCTCTCTCAAGATTCTAGTATCTCCTCCTCCCTCCTTACTCTCTGATTACCCTGTTTCTGTTTCACCAAGATGAAAGAAGCAATCTCTGGACTCACCACAAGCTCTCAACATGATTCTATTTGCCTGCATCTTGGTCCAGGGAGTCTGGCTTCTCCTGTTGCCATGGAGAACTGTCCACGCTCCCATCTAAGGCAATCAGTACACCTGCACTACATCCCTGCCACTGCTAAGAGCTCTTACCTCCCCCCTCTCACGTCTTCCATTTCTCCCTCTCTGCTGAAGCATCCACATACAAAAATGCCATAATTGTTCCCTTCTTTAAAAAAATCTTTAACTTCACATTCCTCCTCCAATTATTACCCCCTTTCTCCAAACCACCCTCTTACAATAAACTTCTTGAGAGTCCCTATATTCCAATTTCTTTCTTCCCATTTTCTTTTGAGCCTTCTTAGATTGAGGTTTTACTGCCACCACCCCATCCAAACTGCTCTTGTCAAAGACACCAATGACGTCTGTGACACCAATAACCACATCCAAGGGTCACTGTGCAGTCCTCAACTTACATGACCCATCGGCAATGTGTGACACAGGTGATAGCCTCCTCCTACCCGTGTGTCCCTCCTGCACAGTCCCTTTATTGGACCCTTTCAACTTTTTCATCTCTAACACAAGCACAGTGCAAGGCTCAGTCCTCAGTCATCCTCTCCGCCTACCCTCACGCTCTTGCTGATCTCAGTCTCAGGGCTCTATGTACCCCCTCTCCAGGGACAATTGCCACATTTACAGCTGCAGCCTTGTCCCTGAACCCCCTATTTATACACCCAGCTGCCTATGGCACCCCTGCATGTAGACATCTAATAGATATCTCAAACTCGACGTGACTGATATTCAGATCCCAACTTTGTTCCCAGACCTGTTCCTTCCTCCCTCACCTACCTCAACTCAGTACATTGCAACTCCTTCCATCTAACTTCTCAGGCCAGACACCTGAAGGTCACCCTTGAAACCTCACTTTCTCTCACACCAAACAACCAACCTCTCAGCAAATTCTGTTGACTCTATCTTCAAAGTAAATCCTGATCTGAAACTTAACAGAGAAGGAATATTAAAGCAAGTACAATATAATGTTAACAATTAGTGAATCTGGGTGATGTCTATACAGGATTTCTTTATACAATTCTTGAAACTTCTCTGTAAGTTTAAAATTATTTCAAACTAATGAAGTTAATGTGAAAGAGAAAGATTTAACAGACATAACAACTCTAATGAATGAATCTTGATTGGATTTTATCTGGAAAGAAATACAGATATAAAAGGCAACTCAGGAAAGACAACTGGGGAAATCTGAATACAAACTATGTATTAGTTTGGTATAATAATGGTATTCTGTTTATGTAAGAGAACAACCTGAGATTTTCTGGAGATTTATGCTGAAGCACAAAGTCTCATAACATCTGTAATTTACTTTGAAATGGTTCACCAAAAAAAGGCATAGGTAATGTAAACATGTCAAATGTTGATGAATATACGGGTGTTCACTAAACTACTGGTTTCCTTTTTTGTGTTTGAAATTTTTCAAAATTAAAATTTTTAAAAAAATCCTGAACCTGGGAGCACCTAGGTGACTTGGTCAATTGAACATCCGGATCTTCAGCTCAGGTCATAATCTCACGGCTCATGAGTTCAAGTCCCACATCAGGCTCCGCACTGACAGAGCAAAGCCTGCATGAGATTCAATCTCTCTCTCTCTCTCTCTCTCTCTCTCTCTCTCTCT
>NW_024412395.1:49946105-50014247 GCF_014898765.1 Herpailurus yagouaroundi | reverse complement strand
CCTCTCTCTCTCTCTCTCTCTCTCTCTCTCTCTCTCTCTCTCTCTCTCTCCCCCTCCCTTGCTTGTGCTCTCTTTCTCTCTCAAAATAAATAAATAAACTTAAAACAAAAATTCCAAACCTGAACTCTTCTCATTACTTCCACTGCCACCATCTTGGTTTGAGTCACCTAGAACTCTCCCCTGGATTATTTCAGGAGCTTTCTGCCTGGTTTCCTGTGCCTGCTTTTACCTCCCTACAATCCAGTCTGAACAAATCAGCCAGTGTGAATCTGTTAGGAAGTTAATCAGACCACATTGCTCCTCAAAACCCTCCAGTGGGTTCTCTTCTCTGAGGAAAACACCAAGTCTTTCCAGGGGTCTACAGAGCTCTCCATAATCTGGCCACCCCCTTTCCTCACCTTCTACTTGTCACCCCTCACTTCCCCTCGACTGCAGACACCTGAGACCAGGTGCACTCCTCTTCAAGTGTCTGCAATTGCCCCCCTCCTCTGCTGCCTGAGGTTTCCTCACCTCCTTCAGATCTTGGCTCAAACCCCACCTCCTCAGGAATGAGCTCGCTGACAGAGGAATTCTCCTCCCTAGTACTCTGAGCCAACCACTGTACTAAACACTTGACTGATTTGTCTACTCTCTCCTCCCCAGTGAAATGTAAACTATGTCCCAATGGTTGAAAGGAGGGCCTGGCATACAGTAGGCACTCAAAATACAATTGAGCAAAACATGAAACAAAAACAAAGGTCATCAGCCCTAAAATATGTGTTAATCTGCTCTAAAAACATTTATTGGGCAACTTCTCTATGCAGGCATAATCCTAGATGCTGGGAATTCAAATAGAAGTAAGATATTCTCTTTGCACTAAAGAACTTGATAGGCTAGCAGATAAAAAGAAATAGGAAAGCAGTGAACTCTTACTGTTATTATTAAAGGCGTACACCAACATGGGAATTGTTGGTTTCTACTCAGGGAAAAAGAGGATGGGGTATATGACTCCTTCATAGAGTGGGTGAGACCACACAAGTTATAACGATCTCCGCTAGACACAAAGCACGGTGCCTGGCATAAATTTGTCACTTAATAAATGCCTAGAGTTTGCTGAATGAAGCTGAATGAAATCCTGATGGATGAGCAGATATCCATCAAGTGGATAAGGCAGCGTGGGTGGGGGTAGGAGGTTTGTGGGCAGTGACGGCATGAGCAAAGGCAAAGGGACAGGAACAAGCATGGCACTAGCAGTACAAGCCATTTTTATAAATCCTCATGAAAGTCTCAGAAAAGGTTAAAACTTGTTCAAGAAGTGAGTCTGTGCAGAGAAGGTGCTTATTTGCTTTGGTGATAATTACAGTGTTACTACTAACGATCATTAGTACAACAGCTAACATTTACTAAAGCACGAGTGCCTTATACATGCAGGATGACACTATGGCCCCAATTTCAATCTGCAGTACTATTCTGACTAGTTAAGTTTCAGGAAACTGAGTCTGATGCAAGTTGGTAAGGGCTGGCACCCTAGACTACTCTGCCCCTGGGCCTTGTGTGCCCTGACTTCTTTGCCTGAGATATAAACCTCCTAGTTCCACCACAAGGGCCTTATCCTGCTGTTCTAGACAAATAAGACTGTGGTTTCAAATTACACCCTACTTTAAAAGTCAGAAAGCTGGAAAGCCATGTTCTTCAACCAGCAAGAAGCTTTTCTTTAAAGTAAGTCAAGAATTAGAAATTAAAATGATGAGTTTGAGTTCCTTCAACAAAAGCCATCATATCACACCTACTAAATAATTACATCTCCAGATATTTGGGGATTTAACAGAAATAAAGCCTCTGATTAAGCACATGGTGGTAGTGTGGTACCCTAGGGTATTAAGCAAGCTCAGAATGATAGTATTTGACTGGGCAGGGGAGTTCAATTCATTTTGCCAGCCTCTAGTACACAGAAATTCAAATTGATCTAAAGCAATTAATTTGCTTGAGTTCTTACAATGTAGTAGGCATATCCTAGGTGCTTTCTAAGAATTATTTTATTTAATTGTTATAAAAATTCTGTCAGGTTTTTAAGATTATTAGCCCTGTTTTACAGATAAGGAAATTCAGGTTTAGAGGGTGAAGTAAAGAGATACTGTCATTAATCCATCAAGGAAAGAGGTCCTAATATCCATCTAGCATCCTGATACAGAACCCAGCATGTAGTAAAGGCTCCCCCCCAAAAAATGTTTATTGAACTACCTAAGTACTGGGAACACACAGAAATAGGAACACTTAAATTCATGAAGCAAGAAAAACTTTTAGATTTTAGAACACAAGAGGTTTAGCCAAGATTCACGTGAACCCTTCACAATTTAAGATAAAACAATATCGTATTTTGAATCAATCAAATTGAAATGATGCACACAGGTTCAAGTCCTATTTCAGAATTAAATAAGAACGAAAATCAAGTCGGACACATTTCCACAACTAAAATTCATTAACGAGAGAGAAAACATTACATGAGAACTGCCACTTCAATGAGTAACAGAAGAAAAACAAGAGTATCTGCTGAAAAGTATACACGTGAAGAACAACTTTGGAGGAAACTCTGTATTTGGCTACTTCTTGAAATCTGTATGGACATGTTAACTAGTGCTGCAGGTGCAGACCAGTGCTTCTCATACCTCACAAATCACAGCATGTACCACAGTGCCCACACGTTGAGAATTTCTTATTGCAAACAGTATCCCAATCTTCAAATCATTGGTTTGGACCTGATGTAATGTAGAAAGCGCGTACACTATTCCCACCCCTCCAGCCCTTCACCTATCCCAGTCCTCAGCCTCCCACCCACAGAGAAGAAAAGGAGACAGAAAAGAAAGATCAGTGACGGCTCTGGATGAAAGCTAGTTGCACCAAATAGCCTTATCTAGAGCACCAAACACAGTTCCCCATAAGTAAGGAATTTGCAGGCAAAGTGACTCTCCTAGCACCCAGAACAGTAATAAACACAGGGAAGCTTAATGGTATATGCTTCATCGTAGGAAGTTCTGGCAGAATCCCATTACAAGGAGACCACTTGTTATGCCATGGATATCACCAGACAAATTTGTTCTTTTGAAAGATACAAGATTCTATAAATAAAATTCAATATTTTATATACTTCAATTTTAATTCTGTCCCCAAATCCATCATAAATGCATTCATAAGATGCTGTTTACATTGGCCAATTCTTAGATTTATTTATCCCAACTTTGGTTTGCTAACCCACAAGTACTTATTACAGTCCAATGACTCAGCCCTGTCCCCAGGGAGAGGACGCTCTGTAGCTCTGTAGCTCTTTTCTAAATGCTCTGTAGCTCTTTTCTAAATCGTTGTGCCTTTTGCCCTCCTACACTCTGAATGCCAGAGAATAGCAGTTTTTTCCTTTTTACCTTAAATCCCCCAGCACCCAGCCCCAGCCACATAAAGTCCTCTGTAACCATTTGGGAAATTGAAGTGAATTCAGTCATGGGCCCCATGATTTCTTTCTGGATTTTCTGAGACAATCTTGATTTCTAATATTCAATTGCTCCAAACCATAAAAGCACATTCATGCTTTTCTGACCGCATGTCCTAATTTGTTTTGTTTTTTTAATGTTGAACCTTGATTGCAGAGTGCTGAGTCAATGGCATACTACCAGTTATCATGGGTCCCAGACCCTGATTTTTTTCTCTGTAAAATATGATGCAGCCGATATAGCTAATAGTGAGGTGATAACGTGGTTTTCTTTCTTTTTTCCTTTGGATGTTCAATTTTTTGCAGGTTTGTATGGGAGGTGAGAAAGAAAAGGGGAGAAGTCATCATGCGGATTCTAAGCACTATATCATCCTCTTCAGAAAACAAGATAAAGGCAGGAAGATGGACTTCACAAGGAACACAGAAGGTGCCTGTTCAAGATCATCTCCATCCCATATGTCTAATCAATGAGAGACTCATGTTCAATGAGCAAGTCTTTTTTCCAACAAAAAAATACAAGGGTTCAAACTGTGCCATACACATTGGTATAACGCACTGGCAGTAAACACCGATTTCATTCTCCAATGAGCCAAACACTTAGTAAACATGAGATTTTTGTGAATGCAGGCAAAACAAGGACATTTTAGAACAGAAGGTCAGATGGCCCTAGATGCGTAGACAGGAAGGTGTAGGAGAAGATGCCCAGGGCCTTCACTTGGCAATAGGGATGCTGCTGCCTGCCGGCTTCCCCTGTCCTATTCACCACTCGTGCTGCCTGGAGTTCCCCAAGCCCACCTTGCTCTTCGGGCAAGTTCCATTGCCTGGAGCAGCTTTTGGCACCCTCCTTCTCTTTCTCGACCTGGACACTGTCATCATCCTTAAAAATCCAGCTGTGTCACCTCCTCCAGAAGGCCCTTCCCACTTCCTCCCTCCCACCTTAATCTTCCTACGATTATTTGAAAGACATCAAACTTAAGCTTCTTCTTAATTACACTCAGTCCCTTAGTCCCTACAGGTTCAGTCCAGTCCCTAATCTAAATAATTGATTCATCCCATAGACATTTACTGGGGTCTTACAAAGCACCGGGCATTGTGCTGACCTGTGGGGATGAAAAGATTTAGAATAAGAAGTGCCAGCAGTCAAGGCGCTGGACAGTTTAATAGCAGAGAGGAATGCAAATAGTGAAAATAACAAGTCTCCAAGTGTAGTGCTCTAGAAGAGAATAACTACAAGTGCAATTGGTATGCCAAAGAGACAGCAAGAAAATTTAATTCCAATCTTTCATAAATGGAGGGAGAAAGGAAAGGAAAGGAGACTGCCATATGCAAATAGAACACCAAGTGTCCCTTTCTGTATTTGCTCTGAATGTGATAACATGTGTTCCTGAGCTTTTTCTAACAAGTCCCAGGTTTGGGCGAGCCTGGGTACAAATCCCAGCTGTCACTTTCTAGCCGAGTGGCGCTCAATTACTCTACCTCTCCCTGCTTTCGTTTTTTCATGACTAAGAAGGGCCTGTAACACCTAACATATTACAGAGGGTAGCTGTGAGGATTAATTGCAAAGGCTCCATTATGGTACCCAGAATATAACATAAAGTTAGTAAACATCTTTCTCCCTGCCTGGGGTCTATGTCTCCTACCAGCACAGGTGTCCACTAACACCTGCAAGAAGACTAGTTATATAATCATACGTAAGATGAAAATATGCAATTTTATTCCACCTGGGGCTAAGTACAGGAGTTATCAGAACGCTGAAGGATGAAGTGGTATGTCCAAGACTTGTGCACTACCCTTTAATGCCAATTCGGAGGCTAGTGATAACCTATGAATGAAGATGTGTGTGATGCTACACCAGTGGTCTCACTCACACCATAAGCTCTGCAGCACAGTTCCATACCCTTCTGCGTAGTTGAGCCCTAAGAGCAATATATAACCTCCCATCAGTTGGCAACTGCTGTAAGACAGGAGAGAGGCAAAATACGAAATACTGACCAAATTTTAAAGTGATTTTTCTAAAATACCTTAATTCTCTCAAAGCATGACAGCCCTATACACAATGCCAGCAGCTCAACTTGCATTTAAAGTCAAAACAACTGGCCTTAGTTGCTTTTAGGTAAGTTTCCAATCTTGTAGAAGGCTCATTTATGAATTTAAATTTGGGAAGGCCTACAACCTCTAAGACCTTCTTCCCCAAAAGTCACTTGGAATCTGCCCAAATCTTCCAAAAGGGGGGACAGCTGCACCTCCCATTGCTTTGTCTAAGTGCCTACCCTCACTACCACATCCTACACACAAACACTTTCACCCCCTAATTAGTAGATGCTGTATTCAAATCTCAGGAGTCATCTGCAATGTGCCAAGTTTTAAGACAGTTACAGTCAAATTAGAAATGGTCGAGGATTCTATGAAGTTCCCTGTCCACCCTTTGACAAGGGATGTGGCCCCCAAAAGTTAATCACAGAAGGGTGAATAGCCAGGAGGAAGCAGAAAGCACCTGCCCCTGTAACAGCAGGAGGTGGGAGGGAGGGAGGGAAGGAGGCAGGGAGGCAGGGAGAAGGAAAAGAAGAACAGAAAAAGAGGGCAAGGTGGACTGGACTCCCGAGAGGAAGCAACAAAGCGCTTCCTCTTCAAACAATCTAAAATACGGTTCTCCCAGGGCGCCTGGGTGGCTCAGTTGGTTGAGCATCCGACTTCAGCTCAGGTCACGATCTCACAGTCTGTGAGTTCAAGCCCCATGTCGGGCTCTGTGCTGACAGCTCGGATCCTGGAGCCTACTTCAGCTTCTGTATCTCTCTCTCTCTCTGACCCTCCCCCGTTCATGCCCTGTCTCTCTCTGTCTCAAAAATAAATAAACATTAAAAAAATTTTTTTAATATGGTTCTCCTGATGGCATATTAAGATAAAAGACCCAGAAAACCCCACAGCTAGAGCAGTAAGGAAAAGGCTCTAGAAAAGAGCCTCATCACTTAAGTATTACAGGTTATATCTCCCCATCTGAGGTACTGAACTACTTTACTAATATGCAGAATCAATTGCCCCTGTGAGTGCCATCAAGTCAGAAACTGTTGCTTACTCAACTTTGCAACCCCAGCTGAAAGAGAAACAGGCACTAAGAGATGCACATTATACCTGCACCCTCTCATTTAATCCCCAGAATGACCCTATAAATAGGAGTTATTTCTCCTTTTCGAAAGAGGCACCTGGGACCTAGCAAAGGTAAATTACTGGATTAGGGTTAAATAGCTTGAGCCTGGACATGAACCAGCCACATTTAATTCCCAACCTCAAATTTGTTCAAGATCAACTGCCTCCACAGCACCTTCACCTGCACATGGGAGGTAACCAATAAATATTACATTTAACAGCAAACTCTTACACCCAGAAGCCATGCCAACCTCCTAAGGCTGAGGGGACTGTCCTGGTCCTCGCAGAGGTGGGTTTACTAAAGCCAGCACCACTGAGCTCCAGGCTTTGTTCCTCTCTCCCCCCTGGCAGAGGCAAGCTGCGCCTTTCTCAGAATCACCTGGGCAAATTTTAAATCTCTGTGGTTCAAAGATATTCGCTGCGTGTTCTGACATTTCTCGTGCGGTGCTTCAAAAGCCTCGGCTTCTAGCAGCACAGCGGGCATCATTCCCTGCCGAAGTAGGACACCTTTTCTCATCCACTTCTGCCACATCGCTACATAGCAGCAAGCCAAAGCGTCTGACGCTCTGAACTCGGATGAATTTTGCATCTTTTTCTCGTGTGTAAGTAAAGCCCAAGCTGACGGTCCTGTGAATCCACATGATTCTGCCTTCTTGGGGTTCCATGGAATAAAAGAGCTTCATTCTAAATTAAGAACCTATTCTCCTTGCACCTTCTTGAAGCTCTCCTCCTAAAACAACAAACACCGGAGGTGCCTCTCCCGAATAACATGCCTACAGCTCTTGCATTGCATGGTTATGACAGATTACTAGCTATTTGCTCCTGCTCTCATTACACCAACTTGACAAACAACAGACAACACGATGGTGTTGATGGTAGCTAGCATTCACCCCCTTGTGCACAAGATGCCATTCCAAACACTTCATAGGTTAAGGCCTGTAGTCTTCCCAAGGACCCTAGGAGTTGGGCACTGCTAACATGCCTGTTTTACAAATGAAGTAACTGAAACTTAGGGTGGCCAAACGGCTCTCTCAAATATCCCACAGATTTTTCTGAGGTAACATTTGAAGTCAGACTGCCCGGCTCCAGAGCTCACCCACTGCACCCCTACCCTGTGCTATCACAGCAAGGCTGTAAGCCTGGTACTGATATGTTCCACTGTTTCGTAAGCATAATACAAATTTCTTACTGGCGTCTGTGTGATCTTATCTGCCAGAAACACTAGGTGAATGCAGAAACGTGCTCAGTGGACCCGAGCAGTGTCGGAATACAAAAAACACACACCTACGGGCACACATACCCCTCTCAAACATCTCCGAGTTACCTCAGTCCACATGTATGAGCCACATCTACCTGCTGTCATAACTTTCTCTCCAATTTCAGATCATCCTCCTTCTACCACTTCATAGTAATTTATGAACTATAAACTTCCAACGCTCTTACGGGTGGAACTGCGTCCTCCCAAAGTTCCTACGCTGAAGCTCTAACACCCAACGCGACTATATTTGAAAATATGGCTCTTATGGAGGCAATTCAGGTTAAATGAGGCTGTAAGAGTGGGGTCCTATTCCAACATGGATGGTGTCCTAAAAGAAGAGGAAGGGACACCAAGAATCAACATGCACAGAGGAAAGACCATGTGAGAACACAGGAAGAAGGTGGCCATATGCAAGCCAAGGAATGAAGCCTCAGGAGAAACCACCCCTAAGACACTTTGATCCCGGGCTGCCAGCCTCTAGCACTGTGAGAGATATACTTCTGTTGTGTAAGGCTCCCAGTATGTGGTATTTTATTATGGCAGCTCACCCAATACTTACCAACCCCAACTTCCAAGCAACCTTGAGGTCTTTTTCAAGGTAAAATACCATATGTATTATAGTCCTTATGTATTTCTTAACCACTTCACATGTATAAAACTGTGCTGTTTGTATTATTCCTATCTTTTTTTTAATGTCCCTGATGCAGTTTTTGAGTGTTGTGCCCTGACTCACTTTTCTCATAAGCCCCGTGTTGTGTTGTGTTGTTGTGTAATTCTGCACAGTGTGGCAATTTTTAGGAACGTGTATATCATGTTACAGTGCAACTGACTGTACTGCCACTAAAGGAATCACGACTTATGGATCCTAAAACAGAATGTTCCTATAGCCTTCTTTAGGCACTTTGTTGAGGCAAGTTCTATAAAGATATCCCAAGAAGGGCAGGCACCACTCTTAGATACACAGCATGTATGTATATCTGTGTGAACACATGTACAGAATATAATCCTGTGCAAGTAGTAAAAGTTAAAGTATTTATTTGGAATGTTTATTCCCCAAACTTTACAAACATTATGTGTACTTTTATATATCCTCTATAATCAAAGTTGATTATAATGATTTCATGATTTGGTTCTAAATCAGAAATAACTTTTGAGTCTTCTGGGTGGCTTGGTCAGTTAAGCATCCGACTTTATTTCAGCTCAGGTCATGATCTCATGGTCTATGAGTTTGAGCCCTATGTCGGCCTCCAGACTGACAGTATAGAGCCTGCTTAGGATTCTCTCTCTCTCTCCCTCTCTCTGTCCCTCCCCCACTCATGCTTTCTCTCTCCCAAAATACATAAATAAACTTAAAAAAGAAATAACTTTTGAAGTAGATTAAACAATAAAGATATGGCATATAGATTCAAAAATGGCAGACAAGAATTAAATAAGAATATTAGACCTTAATAAATTCAATGATTCCTCTGTATATTCTGTCGTTTTCATCTCTATCCAACTCCATATTGAATAAAATTCTTGGAAAAACTATCTACAGAGTCTTGAGAAATTTAGGGTTTAAAGAAAACTGACCAGCAGTACTTAATATGCAGCCAGACTGACCAAAGTTTGGCCTGATACTTTTAGCAAAAATCTGCTTTCTTAATTAGCCAGTACACATAAATTAGAGGCCCAGCCATATGCCATCAAGGACTGTGGGAGGCCTAATCTACATGGAAAACCTGAGTTCACATGCCACAGATGGAAGGTCAGGAGTAGAAGGAAGGAAAAGCTTTCAAAAGCTTACCCAAGGCAAAAGAGCAGACTATTTTACAGTTCATTAATCTTCAGAATTTTTGTAGTGGAAGTGATACTGTCTTCTGACTACTAACAACTTCAAAGAGGGCCTGATTGAGTTAAATGAAACTACAGAGCATCAAGGTACCATGTGCCAAGAATATTAAATGGGCATACTAATTACAGAACTGTTCTAATGATTCTATTATATGGCAACACTGAGCAATGGATGACTGTGCCTTGTGCTATAAGACCACATTCTCTTTCCTGAAACTCTGAAAGAACTGCTAATAGTACTATAATCTGAAAGAAGGGTTTAGTAAACTACAGCTTGCTTGCCAAGTCCAGTCCACCATCTGTTTTTGTACAACCCATGAGTTAATAACAGTTGGGTTTTTTTTTTAATTTTTTTTTTACATTTATTCATTTTTGAGAGACAGAGAGACAGAGCACAAGGAGGGGAGGGACAGAGAGAGAGGGAGACATAGAATGAGAAGCAGGCTCCAGGCTCTGAGCTGTCAGCACAGAGCCCAACGCGGGGCTCGAACTCATGAGCTGTGAGATCACGACCTGAGCCGAAGTTGGACGCCTAACCGACTGAGCCACCCAGGCGCCCCAATAACAGTTTTTAAGGGGCACCTGAGTGGCTCAGTTGGTTGAGCATCCAGCTATTGATTTTGGCTCAAGTCATCTCACAGTTAGTGAGTTTCAGCCCCATATCAGGCTCTGCACTGACAGTGCAGGACCTGCTTGGGATTATCTCTCTCTCCCTCTCTCTGCCCCTCCCTTGCTCATGTGCTCTCTTTCTCTCTCTCCCTCTCCCTCTCCCACTCTCTCTGTCTCAAAAATAAATAAGTAAACTTAAAAAAAGTTTTTAAAAAAGCAGAGGAGAGAATAGGTGATATAGAAGATAAAACTATGCAAAATACTGAAGCTGAAAAAAACAGGGAGAGGAAATTATTAGAGTTCAAGGGGAGACTTAGAGAACTTATGATTCCATAAAATGAAACTATATCCATATCATAGGAGTACCAAAAGAAGAAAAGGAAAAAGGGGCAAAAGATTTATTTGAACAACTTATAGTTCAGAACTTCCCTAATCCGGGGAAGAAAACAGGCATTCAAGTCCAAGAGGCACAGAGAACTACCCTCAAAATCAACAAAAATAGGTCAAACACCATGACATACCACAGTGAAACTTGGAAAACACAAAGATAAAGAGAAAATTCTGAAACTAGCTAGAGACAAAAGGTCCTTAACCTACAACGGTAGACACACAAGGTTAGTAGCAGATCTGTCCACTAAACTTGGCAGGCCAGAAGGGAGTGGCAGGAAATATTCAACGTCCTGAATGGGAAAAAGACACAGCCTTTATCCAGCAAGGTTGTCATCCAGAATAGAAGAAAAGATAGTTTCCCAGACAAACAAAACCTAAAGGAGTTCGTGACCACTAAACCAGCCCTGCAACAAATTCTAAGGGGGACTCTCTGGGTGGAGGGGGAAAAAAAAGGAAGAAGACCAAAGCAACAAAGACTACAAAGTACTACAAAACATCCACTGGGAACACCAACACTACATGTAATACATGGCACAAAATTCATATATTTCAATAATTATTCTAAATGTAAATGGACTAAATGTTCCAATCAAAACACAGGGCACCAAGATGAATAAAAAAAAATTCATCTAGAGGCTGCCTACAAGAGACTCATTTTTGACCTAAAGACATCTACAGATTGAACTTTAGGGGATGGAGAATCATCTATTATGCTAATGGACTTCAAAAGAAAGCCAAAATAGCCATACTTATACCAGACAAACTAGATTTTAAACCAAAGACTGTAACAAGAGATGAAGAAGGGCATATCATAATTAAGAGGACTGACTACCCACCAAGAAGATCTAACAATTGTAAATATTTATGCCCCCAATGTGGAGCGCCCAAATATATAAATCAATTAATAACAGAATAAAGAAACTCACTGATAATAATACCATAATAATAGGGGACCTTAATACTCCACTTACAATGGACAGATCATCTAAGCAGAAAACCAGCAAGAAAACAATGGCTTTTAAAGACACATAGGACCAGATGGACTTAAAAGATATATTCAGAACATTTCATCCTAAAGCAGAAGAATACACATTCGTCTTGAATGCACATAGGACATTCTCCAGATTATATCACATACTGGGTCACAAATCAGCCCTCAATAGGTACAAAAAGATCGAGATTATACCAATCATATTTTCAAATCACAATGCTAAGAAACATAAAATCAACCACAAGAAAAAATTTGGAAACCCCTTAAACCTCCTCATGGAGGTTAAAGAACATCCTACTAAAGAATGAATGAACCAGAAAATTAAAGAAGAGATTTTTAAAAATATATGGAAGCAAATGAAAATGAAAACACAACAGCCCAAACCCTATGGAATGCAGCAAAGGCAGTCCTAAGAGGAAAATACGTTGCAATTCAGGCTTGTCTCAAGAACAAAGAAAAGCCCCAAATTCACAGCCTAACCTTACACCTAAAGGAGCCAGAAAAGGAGCACCAAATAAAGCCTATAGCCAGTAGAAGAAGGGATATAATAAAGATTAGAGCAGATTATTATTAAATAATAACAAAATAACAGAACAGATCAATGACACTAAATGCTGGTTCTTTGAAAGAATAAACAAAATTGATAAACCCCTAGCAGAACTTATCAAACAAAAAAGATAGAGGACCCACATAGATAAAAACACAAATGAAAGAGGAGAGAATACAACCAACACTGCAGAAATACAGTTATAAGAGAATACTATGAAAAATTATATGCCAACAAACTGGGCAATCTGGGAAGAAATTGACAAATTCCTAGAAACATGAACTACCAAAACTGAAACAAGAAGAACTAGAAAATTTGAACAGACCCACATAGCCAGCAAATAAATTTGGATCAATTATCAAAAATCTCCCAACAAACAAAAGTCCTAGGCCAGATGGCTTCCCAGGGGAATTCTACCAGACATTTAGAGTTAACACCTATCATTCCCAAACTGTTCCAAAAAACAGAAATGGAAGGAAATCTTCCAGATTCATTCTATGAAGTTAGCATCACCTTGATTCCAGACAGAGACCCCACTAAAAAGAATTATAGGCCAATATCCTTTATGAACCTGGATACAAAAATTCTCAAAAGATTCTAGCAAAATGAATTCAACAGTACATTACAAGAATTATTCACTATGATCAAGTGGGATTTATTCCTGGGCTGCAGGGCTGGTTCAATATTCGCAAATCAATCAATGTAATACACCACATTAATAAAAGAAAAGATAAGAACCATATGACCCTCTTAACAGGTGCAGAAGAAGCTTCTGACAAAACACAGCATCCATTTTTAATAAAACCCCTCAACAAAGCAGGTACAGATAGAACATACCTCAACATCATAAAAGCCATATATGAAAGACCTACAGCTAATATCCTCAATGGGGAAAAACTGAGAGCTTTCCCCCTAAGGTCAGGAACACGACAGGGATGTCCATTCTCACCACTGTTGCTCAACATAGTACTGGATATCCTAGCCTCAGCCCTCAGACAACAAAAACAAATGAAAGGCATAGAAATCAGCAAGGAAGAAGTCAAACTTTCACTATTTGCAGATGGCATGATATTCTATAATTCAACCCAAAAAACTGCTAGAACTGATACATTAATTCAGCAAAGTTGCAGAATATAAAATCAACGTACAGAAATCAGTTCCATTTCTATATACCAATAATGGAGCAGCAGAAAGAGAAATCAAGGAATCAATCCCATTTACAATTGCACCAAAAACCATAAGATACCTAGGAATAAACCTAACCAAAGAGATAAGAGATCTATACACTGAAAACTACAGAAAGCTTATGAAAGAAATTGAAGAAGACACAAAGAAATGGAGAAACATTCCATGTTCATGGATTGGAAGAACAAATATTGTTAAAATATGTAAAATACCCAAAGCAGTCTACATATTCAACGCAATTCCTATCAAAATAACACCCGCATTCTTCACAGAGCTACAACAAACAATTCTAAAATCTGTATGGAACCAGAAAACCTGAATAGCCAAAGTAATGTTGAAAAAGAAAACCAAAGCTAGAGACATCCCAATTCCAGACTTCAAGCTGTATTACAAGGCTATAACCATTAAGACAGTATGGTACTGGCACAAAAATAGACACATCGATCAATGGAACAGAATAGAGAACCCAGAAATGGACTCAAAAATGTATGACCAACTAATCTTCAACAAACCAGGAAAGAATATCCAATGGAAAAAAAGACGGTCTCTTAGCAAATGGTGCTAGAAAACTGTACAGCGACATGCAGAAAAATAAAACTGGACCACTTTCTTACACCATACACAAAAATAAATTCAAAATGGATGAAAGACCTAAATGTGAGATAGGAAACCATCAAGATCCTACGGGAGAAAACTGGCAGCAACCTCCTTGACCTCAGCCACAGCAACTTCTTACTCAACACATCTCCAAAGGCAAGGGAAATAAAAGCAAAAATAAACCATTGGGGCTGCATCAAGATAAAAAGCTTCTGCACAGCAAAGGAAACAATCAGCAAAACTAAAAGGAAGCCTACAGGATGCGAGAAGATATTTGCAAATGATGTATCAGATAAAGGGTTAATATCCAAAATCTTTAAAGAACTTATCAAACTCAACACCCAAAAAATAAATAATCCAGTGAAGGAACGGGCAGAAGACATGAATAGACACTTTTCCCAAGAAGACATCCAGATGGCTAACAAACACATGAAAAGATGCTCAATATCACTTATCATCAGGGAAACACAAATCAAAACCACATTGAGATACCACCTCACACCTGTCAGAATGGCTAAAATTAACAACTCAGGAAACAAAAGATGTTGGTAAGAATGCAGAAAAAGGGGAACCCTTTTGCACTGCTGGTGAGAATGCAAACTGGTGCAGCCACTCTGGAAAACAATATGGAGGTTCCTCAAAAATTAAAAATAGAGGGGTGCCTGGGTGGCTCAGTTGGTTAAGGGTCCAACTCCTGATGTCGGCTTAGGTCATGATCTCACAGTTCATGAGTTCAAGCCCTGAGTCGGGCTCTGCACGGACAGTGCAGAGTCTGCTTGGGATTCTCTCTCTCCCCCTCTCTCTGCCCTTCTCCTGCTCATGCTGACTGTCTCTGTCTGTCTGTCTGTCTCTCTCATATAAATAAATAAAACTTTTTAAAACATTAAAAATAGAACTACCATATGATGCAGGAATTGCACTAGGAATTTATCCAAAGGATGCAAAAATGCTGATTTGAAGGGGTACATGCACCCCAATGTTTATAGCTATATTGGCTATATCAACAACAGCCAAATTATGGAAAAAGCCCAATATCCACTGACTGATGAATGGGTAAAGAAGATGTGATATATATATATATGTATATATATATACACACACACACATATATATGTATATGTGTGTGTATATATATATACATATATATGTACGTGTGTGTGTATATATATATATATATATATATATATATATGCATACACAAACATACCATGGAATACTACTCAACGATCAAAAAGAACAAAATCTTGCCATTTGCAACAACGTGGATGGACTAGAGTGTATTATGCTCAGAAAAATAAGTCAGAGAAAGACAAACGTATAATTTCACTCATATGTGGAATTTAAGAAACACAACAGATGAACATAGGGAAAGGGAAGTAAAAGTAACATAAAAACAGAGAGGGAGGCAAACCATAAGAGGCTCTTAAAGACAGAGAACAAACTGAGGGTTGCTGGAGGGGAGATGGGTGGGCTAAATGGGTTATGGGCATCAAGGAGGGCACTTGTTGGGATGAACACTGGGTGTTACATGTGAGTGATGAATCACTGAGTTCTATCCCTGAAACCAATACTACATTGTATGTTAACTAACTTGAATTTAAATTAAAAAAAAACTGCATTAAAACAAACAAAGCACCCCATCAGTCTTCAGGAGAACTTTGGTAGTAAATAATGCTCAAGTCATGATCTGTTTGTGAAAATAATCAAAACGGAATTTTCTCTTAGGCAAAATTTTGTTCTTCACCACAGTGTGCAATATATGGAAGATTCTAAAGCAGTTTACAAATACTTGGTTGTGGTTTTTTTGTAAATAGGTGACTGTGTTATGACAACTTGATGAATATGTTCACATTTCCTCAGATCAAAGACTGATCTGAAATAAAGGGATATCTGACTCAGCTTGTTCCCTGTGTTGCCCTGTTCTCTTTTTTCCCTCAATTATTAGGTTCCACTTTCTTATTGCGGTCACAAGACAGCATTGCGAACTTGTTCAAGTAAAAAGATAGCAAAATCTGTGACCGAGTGGTAGCAGGAGGGTGATTTTGTAAACCACTCCTTTCTCATTGCTGACTTATCCTTAGTTCAATGAAATCACAAATTAAGATCATAGAGCTTTCTTTGCAGAAATAAAGTCACAGCTTCAAAAAGTTCCCAGATTTTGGCCTGCTTGCATCCAAGTATGGTAGCATCTGGGGGTAGTTTTAATCAACCTCAACTCTAAAATGAAATCCCTAAAGAAAAGACAATCGTGGGTCCTCAACTTACAACAAGGTTCCACCTGAGCAAACCTCAATCCACATAAATCAGAACTAATCTGTGAAATGTAGTATTCCTTGCCCTACATCTTCATATTATCATATGGGAGATCTACCTATCAGTATGAAGTCATTTGGAGACTGCTTAAATGAAAGCCATATATAATATTTATTCCCAGGCATGTGCTATTAAATATACTGCACAATATTTAAAAATGATGAACACTGATAGTGCACAAACGAGAGGGAAGCCATTTATTCTGAAAACACATCTCTGCCTCTTCCTGTTTCATCCTGCAGATATTTTTTTTATTGCCAATATTCTTTACTTTCTTATTATCCTGATGCAACTGTGGGAGGGGAGAGGTAAAACTTCAGTCGCTGCAAAGCACGATTCCCCAGCTAAATGACTCCCATTTAGCAAGAGTTCCTCCGAAAATGTATCACAGGATATCTCATTTTTATAAATTCTTTACTTCCTCTTGAAAATCTCTATTTCAGTCGCCAATAAAGATTTAAACCCTTCGGGAAGAAATATTCATCAAAACTATCACAGCTGCGAATGACTGACATCAAGCATGAAGGAAAGAAATTCGTGTCAATGTTTCAACACGTTACTTGTTGAACAACTTCTACTCAGCTCATCTGCATGAAACGGGTATGCCAGAAGTCGGACATGCCAGCAGATGGTTACCAGCGTGGTTTGGCATGCATACTGCTGCCATTCCCCACCGTTGCAAGATGAAACACAATTCCCGCGAAAGGACTCTGTATTTTCTAAAATAGTAATTTAGATAGAACAGAAAAACTATAGAAACTTTACATTTCGGCCCTAAACCTTCAGGTCCCAAACCTGTGTTGGCTTGCTTGCTAATTTGATTTTTAGTATTTTGGAACAGCAGTCATCTCTTTTCAGAGATTAGTGCTTCTTAACCATGGATATGTGCCGTAAGTACTCAGGGCATTTCTTTCAAGATATCCATGTCCAGACCTCACCTAGGATGCCACACTGATTCAGACATCCTGGGGTGGGGGCTGGGTATGTGTATTTACAAAAGCTCATCAGGTGATTACGCAGTGCACCCTTGGTTAGGAACAATTATTCCAGATCATTTTTTATATTGATGAGCAATAACTATAGCATACATTCGTGCATACAGTGACCAATATAATTCTGCTTTATTTGCCTCGCATTAGCTAAATGTTCCCCTTTGCCAGCCCATTCCTTCCTCTAATCTCTTTGAGATACAGTCTTGGAGCTTTCCATAGTTTGATAATTTTCCTAGACAAATTTTAGGCTAAGTCAGTGTATAAAAGGCACTTTCCATTTGGGGAGGCAGCGTGCCAACTTAGATCAGTAAATCCTTCCAAAAAAATGCCACTTTAACTTACAGTCATTTAACCAATATTTATTCAGCAGTATATATGTGGTGATAAAGACTAAGAATGCAAGAAAAACAAGATGTGGTTCTCGTGCCCTCAAGGAGCAAGTATTATATACTGAGGGTAAAAATATATGGACAAGTTAAGTTAAATCACCACATAAGAAAGCATGTGATTCAATATTAAATTACTAGCACTTATAGTGAGGACTCTAAAATTCCAAAAAAGTCATGCTCATTCCAGACACTCAACAGTCATGCCACATTTCTGAGAGGGCCTCGGATTTGAAGAATGGGTAGGGGATAGATGGGCAGGGCAGAGGAACATAGGTGTCCATGCCAGGAGCACAGTATAAACCATGGCAGCAATTGAACAAAGTATGGACAGTGAAAAGACAACCTTCTGGAAGGAAGGGGTCATTTGGGTGACTGATACCAAACACATGAAAATCAGAGTCTAGCTAACAGGCTAAGGAGCCTAATAATTTATCCAACAGTTGCAAAAAAAAAAATCAGGGTTTAAAGGCAGGAGAACATGGAAATAGTAGCATGTTAGGAATTTTTTTGTAGCAAAATATCTATGAGTGTGACATAAATAATAAGGATAGCTATGAGAGCAATTAAGATCTGGGCCACAGCAGCGGCTTTATGAAGAACTAACGGAACCCAGCAAATGACTGGTTTGAGCTTCTAGCCTATAACGCAATGGAGGCATGCAAACAACAGGTGAAGGGAAGTCAGCAATGGAAGCAAGTCAGAGTTGCCAGCTGGGAGACAGCAGAACGATGCCTTGTCATTGGACACATGACTTTGGAAGAGGATGGCAAGAGAAAATTACTTCTGCACAGAGGATGGAAGGTAGAGCGGGGAAAATAAGAGGTTGAAGACTGACTCTGGAGAAGCCCACTCAAGAAAATGGAAAAATGCAGAATAAGTCATACAAACAGTTGCTCTTGGAAAGACCAGAGAATCTAGTGGCAATCCAGAGGTTAAGGAAGAAGAGAGTTTCAGAACAAAGTTCATCAGCACAGTCCTCTGCAACAGAGAAGTCAAAGGCCACCAGTACCGTCTCAGTTCTAACCCAATAGCCCTGCCACGTGCCCTAGCCCACAGCTGATCTTTCTCCTCTAATCTTTACTTACTGATGGTCCATGCCAATTGTTTCGTGCACACGTCTATCTGCTCATTGTTTAATATCCCTGATGTGCATATACTCAGATATTTGTTATATCTCCTTGACACTAACTATTAAAATAAACCACTTGAGGAAAAAGATCATAATTGATACATTTAGGTACCATCTCTCCCCCCAGTTGCGCCTTCACATTGTCATGCCTTTATCAATCATTTAGAAATATTTTTAGCTGATTCTAACTGCAGATAAAGGCCAGCTGAATTCAGGGAGAAGACATAGATACTGGTATAGTGTTGAGCTTTGCTCTTCAAAATGTGGTCCATGGACCAGTGGCATCGCCTGGAAACTTGTTAAAAATGTACCCTCGGTTGCCATCAGACCGACTCAATGATAATCTGTACTTGAACAACATTCAATGACTGATTCCTATACATACTGGTATGGAAACTGGTGTAGAGTCAGTATAGTAGAGAAAGGACGAGTGTCGAGTTACCAAAGAAGTTAGCTGGAGGAGGGGAAGATGGCACGTGAGTTTCAGCATGTGGTCCCGGTGCCAAGACTCAGCTTCACCACTACTCAGACCCACAGCCCAAAGAAGGAACACAGGTCCTTCATGTACGTGGTGGGGCCAGGCCAGGAAGCAATTCCAGCTTTTGATCAGGAGCCCAGATGCATAAATCCTTCTTCCATAAATTGCCACTCAGTTCAATTATAGGAAGGGCTTTGCAGATTGTATCTACTCGGTTGTTTTTCCATGTTTTATAAATATTCTGACCTCCTGAAGACCCTGTTTATGCTCCCCATATTTATCCAGCCCTAGGAATTTATGGTTATTATTCTTCCCCTCACTCACTTCTCCCAGAACATCAGGCTTCCCTCTGAGTTTTAGATTGTAATTGCTAAAATACTTTTTCGGCATAATTGAAAGCTAAACCTGAAAATGCAACTTTAACCCCAAACAGAAGGAGCCTGCAACAAAGGGAACAATGACAGCACTATTGTTCAAATGACCAGGTGTCAGGAAAAAAAGCTCCCAAAGCACAGAGCTGTTAGACAAAGGCACAGTCACATCCCAAAGGATGAAGACCAAATGCACCAAGGAGCTCGAGGCACAGTCCCTTCCCTTTGTTGGAAATGTGCTCAATGCTTCAGTATTTCCTTCTCTAACTTTCCTCTAGGTCAGTGCATTGAGTGTCACTATTTCAAAACGGCACTGTGCTAGTTCCCTATAGGTCTTTTATTATTCTTAACAGCTTTATTGATAATTTACACACCATAAAGTTCGCATTTCAGAAATGGAAGAGACCTTCATTCCACCCCCCACCTTCAAGCAATGCTTCATTAAATTCACCCAAGGAATATAATATAGTTATTTCTTAAATCTCCAGGAATATGGGACATAATCACGACTCTCTGATTATACATCTTAGCATCTCAGCTGTTACCCGTGGAAAGAACATCTTGACAAAGTCTCCTCTATTAAAATTCAAACCATTAAAGTAATAACTTTTAGTGCTCTATTTCAAAGGTGGCTAAATGAAAATACCATCGCAGGCCCCTGAAAATACCATCTGCCAATACCTTGTAGGAACTACATTAGAAAGTGAACTTCAGTTACTGAATCCAAAGCGTTAATCACAAATTCTTACAAACTACTATTCCCCCAGTTTTTGAGGACTATTTTTTCCATCAGGTGGCATGCTTTACAGGGGCTGCTGGAGCCTGCACGAAGCCTTTATTTTTAAGTTAGGGACAGGAGGAGTACTTAGGCAGGTTTTGCTTTCAAGAAGAGTAACAGCAACTTACATGCTCTCACAGAACCTCGTCAGCGTGCTTGGCTTCTCCTGGTTGCATCTCTGTCGAAACCAGCGTTGAATGCTGCGAACATCCCAGTCCAGCTGTTTGGAGAGGCCTTCCAATCTCTTTTCATCAGGATGCTATGAAACAAGGCACCAGCAAAATCATTTTCATCTTCACTACAAACACATCTGCCCTTGTCTAAGTTGATTTTTTTAACCTCTATTTACTAACTGCTACTGAGATTTCTGTATTTACCACTGAGGACATAGTCCTTCCATTAGTAGCATGAATATAAGTAATCACTCTGGGGGCGCCTGGGTGGCTCAGTTGGTTGGGCATCTGACTTCAGCTCAGGTCATGATCTCGCAGTTCATGAGTTGAGTTCGAGCCCCGCATCTGGCTGTGTGCTGATGGCTCAGAGCCTGGAGCTTGGTTAGGATTCTGTGTCTCCCTTTCTCTCTGCCCCTCCCCCGTTCGCGCTCTGTCTCTGTCTCTCAAAAATGAATAAACGCTAAAAAAATATGTTAAAAAAAATAATCACTCAGGAGAAGAAAAGTTACTCATTACGAAACAACAGTGAAAAACGTGAATCTTGCTCTAATGCTTGCACTTTTTTTTTTCAAGTTTATTTATGCGGAGAGAGACAGAGAACACGAGCAGGGGAGGGGCAGAGACAGAGAGAGACAGAGAAAATCCCTGCACTAACAGCACAGAGCCTGATGCAGGGCTCAAACTCACAAACTGCGAGATTGTGACCTGAGCCGAAACCAAGAGTCAGCCACTTAACCAACTGAGCCACCCAGACGCTCCTCTAATGCTTACATTCCTTATCAGCAACGGAGATGAGATGAAAGAGCCAACTGGCTGAGTCAGCTCCATCAGCCTTCAAGGAAAGGAGTTAAGAGGCATCATTCACATGTCTCACTTTCTCAGGAAAAAAAAAAATGCTATACCCAATTATCACACATGAGGGTAATGTAGGACAGACAAAAGCACGAAATAATCTCATAGCTCACTTTAGCCTAAGGTACCAATTCTACTACAAAACAGGTGTTCTTTTTCTTCCTTGTCTCTCTCTGCTCTGTTTTTCTCAAATCCCTCTTCTACCCCTCTTCTTGTTCATTCCTTTTGATCATATCCCCATCAAAATTTACAACAACTCTGCATTCCTTGAAGACACAAACATGGTGAATGGGGAAGAGACCCAACTTATGCTCATCATATGATGATACTATTCTCTCTCTCATTCATTTCTCTAACATTAGGAGGCAACACACTGGTTCAATTCCTCACTGTAATGAAATCTGAGCCTCGGTTCCCTCACTTGTCAGGGCTATTTATCCACCTAAATGGGACTGTGGTGATGACCGAATGTAAAAAATATGTCTAAGTCAGTAAATGCGTTTCTCCCATTTCCTATCCCTACCCTCTCCTCAATATCTTAAAGTGCATCCTGCCAACAGTTATGTGAATGTGCCCTGCCACACAACAAAACTAAGCTGTGTTCTCTTCCTTTATTTATTCTATCTTTACTGCTAAGGAGCTGTTAATGAGCAGAGAAAATAACCAAAAGCAGGGGAGGGGAAGGCAGGCTGACCAGCTTCAAATTATAAGGGTAGGATGCACAGATGACACCTTATCAAAACATCTCGAGCAATTTTAGATGACAGATACACAGGAAACACAGTAAGTGGCCTCAGTATCATGACTGAGGTTATAAAATGTGCTGAGTTTGTGTTTGTGAAAGTCATTTGCCAACATTCAGGAGGTGTGTACTTTCACGTGACTTTATTAGTCATGACACCATCTACACTCTCCTTTCATGTCTGTCTTAATTTAAAAAAACAGGGAAGACAGAAAATTTACATCTTACTCTATACCTTGGCTACACCATTTTCTAGAAGAATTAATTTTTAACTTTAATTTGTTTTCTAAGCTTATTAAATAGGTATAACATTCACATGGTTCACAAACTAATTCACCTTCCCATTTTATTCCTATGACTCTCCCTCTTCCTACCAGCTAACCAGTTATTAAATCAGCTTCTTCTCCAGAGTTATTTTGTGCAAATATAAATAAATTGAATATGTATTCATATATGACCTGTGTCATACAAATGTTTGCATACTACATGTATCATTCTGAACTTTGCGTTTTTCACTTTACAATGTATCTTGGAATATCTCCGTATTAAAATATAAAGAATGCCTTCCTGGGGCACCTGGGTGGCTCAGTCAGTTAAGCGTCCAACTTTGGCTCAGGTCATGATCTCGCAGTTCGTGGGTGTCAGCCCGGCATCTAGCTCTGTGCTGACAGCTCGGAGCCTGGAGCCTGCTTCAGATTCTGTGTCTCCCTCTCTCTCTGCCCCTCCCCCGTTCATGCTGTGTCTTTCTCTCTCAAAAATAAATAAACATTAAAAAAAAAAAAAGAATGCCCTCTTTCTTTTGTCAGGATATACTATAATTTACTTATCCACTCTCCTGTTAATGGATGTTTAAGTAGTTTCCAGACTTCCACTAACTATAAACAATGCTGTAATAAATAATCTTATGACAGGTCATTTTATACAGGCATACATACAGAGATAAATTCCTGGAAGTGAACCCTGGAGATCAAAGAACTATGCATTTGCAATTTATTTATATATTAAAAAATCACCCTTGCTAATGATTTTACCAATTTATACTCTCATAAGCAAAAGTGCCCATTTCCCAATGCCTTGCCAATAGAGTATGTTATCAGATTTCTCAATTTTTTCAGTCTGATATATATATATATATATATATATATATATATATATATATATATAGTCTCAGTGTATCTGTTGAGAGCAGGAGGGGCAGAGGGACAGGGAGAGAGAGAATCTTAAGCAGCCTCCACGCCTAGCGCGGAGACTGACATGGAGCTCAATTTCACGACCATGAGACCATGATCTGAGCCAAAATCAAGTGTCAGATTGCTTAACTGACTCAGCCACCCCCGTGCCCCTGTCTCAGTATATTTTTAATTTGATTTCCTCTTTTTATGAAAGAAGCACCTTTTCACGTTTTAAAAACCATTAACACTTCCTTTTTATGAACAGTCTTTTCATACCTATTGCCCAGTTTTTCTTGATTTGTAGGTACTTTCTTTCCTGATTTGTAGAGTTTCTTCATGTATTAACCTGTGTCTGTACCACAGGTTGTACTTTGTACCAGTGTATCTTTGTGTTGTAGAATTTGCTTATGGGGTTTTCTGCTTGTTTTCTTGAAGTTTTAAAAAAACATATCTGAACTTACCATTTTTTCCTGCTTTAATTTCTGAATTTGGGGTCATTAATAACAAAAGCCTTTCCTACTCTGAATGTTCAAGAAGTTAATGGAGGGTGAATTGACATCTTTACTCAATTTGTCTTTTGTGTCCTTCAACAGTGTTGGAAAATTTTCCTCACACACCTTGCACATCCTTGTTACATTTATTCCTAGGGATATTATCTTTTCTGGTATTGTTTGTGGTAAGTTTTCACTTGATTCCTTAATTTTCCAAGTGTAGAGTCATATAATAACATGTCATCAGAATGTAAGCTCTGCAAACAAAGGAAAACTTCATATCTTTTTTCACCAGTACCTAAAATACAGGAAGGATTCAAATACACGTAACAATAGCTTTACCACCTCCTTTCTAATGTTTATGCCTTTATTTTCTTTCTCTTACCTATTCAGTAATTCAGTGTAAAACTTAGCACTATGTAGAACAATGGTTTTCCATCTCTATCTGTTCTAGACTTTAATGGGAATACCACTGTTCCTATTAAGCAACAGGCCAGATTTGGAACTGACATCAAATAGACTTATTGTGTTAAAAAAAAACCACATTTACCTAGTTAGATAAATTTATTTTAATCACAATAATGTTATATTTCAGCATCCATGGAGATGATCATACCCTTTTTCTCCTTAGATCAATTAATATAGTGTATTACATAGATTGTGTAATGTTGAATTCAGGGAAGACCTTGAATTCCTAGAATAAATCCTCTCTGGAAATGTTAAACAATTCTTTAATTGTGTTGTTACATTCTGTTTACTAACTTTTATTTGGGACTTTTCATTGATATTAAGTTCAATTGGTCTCTACTCTTTTTTTTTTTTTTTTTGGTTAAATCATTGTCAGATTTTAATGTTAAATTAATGTTTCGCTGCTACATAAAAAAAGAATCTGGATGATTTCCTTAATTTCCTATGCTTTGGTATAGTGTAAAATACCATGGGAATTATCTGCTCTTTAAGAGTGTGTTAGAATTTTTCTTATGAGAGGATCTGAGTCTCATCCTGTTTTGCAGTTTAGCTCTTGATTTTAATCTTTATATACACACATACATATATATAGTTGGTAAATTATATTTTCCTAGAATGATAACCATTTTACCCAAGTTTTTATATTTTATTTTCCATATTAACAGAAATATATCCTTTTCATTTTCCTCCATTTCTGTGAGTGTTGATTATTATGCTGTTAATTATGATGCTGTAATTTGTGCTTTGTTTATTTGATTGGACTAGCTGACTTTCTGTAAAAAAAAAAATTAAACAGATAAGGTACTTTTGAATTGATTTTCAATTCTATAGTTTTGCTAACACAATTTTTGCATTTATCATTAATTTCTGCTTTCTGCTTGCCTTTGTTCTGTTCTTTTTCTAATGCTTAAGTGTTTAACTTCATATATGTATATACTACATATACATATATGCATATATGTATATATTTCATCTGAATGTTCATCTGAGCGCTGTTTTGGCACAGTACAAATGAGTAGTGTTTTTATCATTATTGCTACCAAATATTCTGAATTTCTATTTTTACCCAAGAGTTGATTAAAAGAGCAACAGGTTTTCTGGTTTTTGAGTTCTAGTATTATTAAGTTGTGCCTATTTTTAAAATTTATCTCAGTTTTGTATATATAATAAAGGTCATTTTTGTAGATGTTTAATAGGTCCTTTAAAAGAAAGTATAGTCTGTGCATTGAGAAGACCACCTTCAACTCAATCATGAAGTGTGATGCTGATATCTGGAAGGACTTCTACGCTAACACCGTGGACTCCGGTATTGCTGACAGGATGCAGTTCTAAATGTACCACTTAGATCTTCCTCATTAATTATGCCTCTTAGAATTTCTATCTTCTGTTTTACATTTTGTTCACTTGATCTGTCATGACTCAGAGGTAAATTAAAATTCCCTGCTATTATTTCTTTTCATTCTTTTTTATTAGTATATAGATACACTGACATTCAACGCATATTAGTCAGGACTATTTTATCTTTATTATGAATTGTACCTTTTGGCAATAAAAAGCCAATTCTTCATTTTACTTAATTCCTTTTTGGTCTGACTTCCACTTTTATGTAAAAACAAAAACCCTACTTATCTGTATTTGTCTGTATACCTTTACTCATACTTTTATTTTCAATATTTATAATTACTTTATCTGAAGGACCCAAAACTAAAATAGTTAGAGGAGTCAAACCCATTTACACACATTGATATAATTGAACGTTTGTTTATAGTTCCCTCACATTAATCCTGTTATGCTTTCTGTTTTGATAGGTAAAAAAAAAAAAAAAATGACAAACCAAGTATTGTTGGTTTTATTTTCCTTCCTGTGGGCAATTTTTGTTCTAGTGGTTATTCATAATTACAATACTCTTCTATTTGTTTTCAGTCAATAATTCCATATAAGCAGTATTTAAAACTACCATATTTCCTCTTCTTACCCCACCCAATATTAATCAATAATTTTATCATTTTTACAGTTTACTCTTATACTGTTAAATATGTTTGTACTTCTATTACTCAATTTGGCTGCTTAAACTGATTTGCTTTCACTCCCAGCTACTAGAGATTATGCGACTAGTGAATGTATTCTACCTCTCACCTTCTTCTCCCCACCCCCATTACTGTTAGTTGTATCACTTCTATGTGAATGCATATGAACGTTTACATTCTGTTCTGTCATCCTGATCCTCACATTTCTTTCTCTCTTTCAACAGTTGAAATGTATCCAAAACCTACCAACACTCCAGTAACCTCTTGATCGGCTAAAATCAATGATTATAATACTTTCTTCAAAAAGGACTCATGAGAACAATTCCCTCATATTTTTGCATGTTGAAATCTGTTTGTTTTTAACTTTTACAGCGTAAAACCAATTTGCCTAAATATAAAATTCTTAGTTCACATTTTCCTTGAAAATGTTGGAAATGTTGCTATAAAGAAGACTAAAGTCATGGTGATATTTTTTTGCTAGTTAAGTGATTTGATTTTTGGCTTGGCTTCTCAAAGAATTCTTTCTTTTATTTTTCAAGTCCAATAATTTAACCTTCTTGGGTCAATTTTTACTGCATTTTCATCAACATATTAAAACAAATCCCCATTTATTTTAGGAAAATTTTCTTGAATTATATCTTTCAATATTTATTTTATTTTGCTTTTCCTTATGGGACTCTGATAATGCAGATGCTGGATCTGCTCAATCTAAACATCTAATTATTTTTAGCACTTTTTGTCTCATTTAATAGTTTTCTATCTCCCATGTTCCTTGCTGAGTTTTCTGAAGTGTCTTGTGTTCCCTGTATTCTTTCCAATTTTGTCTTCATTTCTGTGATAGTTTTCTTTTATTTTTATTTTTTATTTTTTAAAGTTTATTTATTCATTTTAAGAAAGAGAAAGTGCACCTGGGGGAGAGGCAGTGAGAGAAAGGTAAAGAGAGAGAAGCCCAAGCACTGATAGTGCAGAGCCCTATGCAGGGCTCGAACTCACAAACAGTGAGGTCATGATCTGAGCTGAAGTTGGACGCGTACTTGACTGAGCCACCCAGGTGCCCCTCTATGATAGTTTTAGTATGTTCTCCTGAAGCTACCAGCTCACAATGCGTCCCTTTTCCTGTTGACCAACTATTTTTTTTTTTAGGTCTTACATTTCTTTTTTTGTGGTTTTCCTTCACAGAGTTATTACTTATATATATATTTTTTACTTTATGGTAAAACATTTAATCACAATTTTCGTTTGCCTTGTGGCCTCATTTTTCCACTAACAATTTTTGTTAATAAGCACTGCTACACATTCTTTTCCTTGTCTTCAATGTTGTGTGTGTTCCTTCTTTATTACTCATCATTGAGTCCATCAGAGTTTTTTGACCAGCTCTTGGGAGTACGCAGAGCAGGGAGAATGCTCGTGCAGTTCAGCCGCCACCAAGGGAGACCATCTCCTGAAAATGTGCCATCCACACTGTCGTCTGTGAACTTCTTCCAGTTCTCTGAATTAAACTGAGTTCAGGAGGACAACCGCCGGCCTTGCTCACCAGTTTCTGTATCTAATGTTGCAAACACTGGTTAGAGCTTTTGTCTCCCTCACATTCAGAAGCTGTCTCTTTTGCTGGCTTTCCTGAGAGCTACCCCCACTCCATGCTCTTCACTTCCTCTTGCTTGGCTTCTGCCCAACCCACCAACTGTTTTTTTTGTTAGCCTTAATACATATTTTGAAATTTAGAGATATGTATCTACTAGTTTGCCAAAAATAGAGTTTGGGAGATTCTCCTTCTTCTTTGTGTGCGTTTTTTTTTTAATTGTTTTGGATTTTTAATTGTTCTCCTTAGTTTTTTCCTTTTTTTTTTTTTAATTTTTTTTTTTTAACGTTTATTATTTTTGGGACAGAGAGAGACAGAGCATGAACGGGGGAGGGGCAGAGAGAGAGGGAGACACAGAATTGGAAACAGGCTCCAGGCTCCGAGCCATCAGCCCAGAGCCTGACGCGGGGCTCGAACTCACGGACCGCGAGATCGTGACCTGAGCGAAGTCGGACGCTTAACCGACTGCGCCACCCAGGCGCCCCAGTTTTTTCCTTTTTTAAGATTTCCAAGGAAAGAAATGAACAATGCTGACATATATACACACTTTTATACAGAAATACCTAGGCTGACCTTAATATTCATAACCAATACTGGGAGGAAAAAGGAAAGAAAGAGACAGACATAAGAGGAGAATAAGGGAGAACAAATTATAGGAAATTTGCCTATAATTTTTAAGGTATAGAGTAACATACCAAAAGTGGATGATGGTATGATTTCTCTGTGTCATAAAACCTGGTTTCACAGCTGACATATATATTTTTTTCCTCAGTGGCTCAAGAATTGATAGGATTAGAAAAGTAAGGCTGTTAGGATTATAGATATGTGCCAATAGTATGGCAGGAGACCCCAAACATAAATAAATAAATATAAATAAACAACTATGCACATGCACATTTGTTTGTACCAGATATACAGAGAGACAAACAGATGTTACCCATTTATCAGATAATTACATAGATGAGAACTACACAGGGCATGTACCAGTGCAGTCACACAGGGATCCACAATTCAGAAAGGCTCATGCTTGGGGTTTCAAGTTCTATGGCAGCTATCTTGAAATTCTTAATAATTTTGTTATGGAATTTGTATTTTGTATATGAAGGCCAATGAGACAGAGGAACACGTGTTAGGGCTCAGAGTCTTGGCTCACACACAGTCCCACCACTTCCCCCAACCAGTTCCGGGGAACTTAGTTCTCTGTCCCCTGGCTCCCCAGACCTCCTACTCCTTCCCGCTTCTGCCCAGTGACTACTGCTGCCCCAGGGGCAAGCATGAAAAGGGCTGGAACTGGGTATGTATACCTGCGGTGTCTCAGCATGGGACATGGGGGTAGCTGCCTGCACCCCAGGGTGGCAGTGCCCTGATGCATTTGGTAGGTGACTCAGTGGGGACGATACACTTGCTCACCCCAATCCAGCTGCCAAGTGTGTCCTGCTCTAGAGACTGCAATACACTTGGCAGTCACCAGTCCCCTGGGGGTTGGGGCAGTAGGCCCATCAAAAGGGGTGAAGCCGGTCTCAACTTCTCTACCTCTGGCCAGAGAGGGGCAGGCACATCGGCCCAGTCTGGACACAGCTAATGGGCTGTGTGTTCAGTAAGTCATAGTGTGGGGTCCCCAGGACATGTGAGGCTCTACACTTGCCTCATGAATATCCCCATGTCTGAGGGGGCATGACATTAAATAACAAATAAAAAACACGTTGACAGGTCAAGAAAAAGAATCTATGAAAGAAAAGAAAAAAAGCTTTATATTTTTATGCCTTAAATGGCATTTTTTCATGCTTTCTGAACAAGAGGCCCTGCATTTTCGTTCTGCATTGGCCCCACAAATTATGTCCTATGCATCGCAGATTTTGAAGGTTCTGAGAGTGTGCCCCTACATTCTTGAAAGATGATAACCATGCCCTTCTCCAAAGGTGACCCGGAATCATGGTCAAGGCCAGGTTGGTGAATGGTCACTCAAATACATACAGTGGTTTTTTTTTTTGTTTTTTTTTTTTGTTTTTTTTTAACGTTTATTTATTTTTTGGGGACAGAGAGAGACAGAGCATGAATGGGGGAGGGGCAGAGAGAGAGGGAGACACAGAATCAGAAACCGGCTCCAGGCTCTGAGCCATCAGCCCAGAGCCCGACGCGGGGCTCGAACTCACGGACCGCGAGATCGTGACCTGGCTGAAGTCGGACGCTTAACCGACTGCGCCACCCAGGCGCCCCTACATACAGTGTTTAATCTCTCCATATGTTGCTACTTCTACTCTAGTCAACTGGCCTGTTACCTTCTCAGATCATAAATAACACTGGACAACTATAAAGAATTCAAGGAACAACTGGTCCAACTTTTGCTGCCTCTACATTTAAATCATGAGGCTTCTTCTCTAATCACATAAAAATGTCCAAAAGAATCACCTTGGAAAACTAAGACAGTATGATTAAAATGAGCTGGAAGCAAATATTCTCTAGAGCAGTCAACATGACTCCAAATTCCTTTTACTACCTTTATAGAGGAAATTTCTCCAGTAACCACAATAAACATAAGGCAAGGGAATAAAATGTCCACTGTAGAATTTCTAAGGGGACACGTAACATTTGGGTAGACTCATTTTATTATGCATTTAGAGTAGTTCACAAGACAAACACTAATATATTATAATCTCATTTTTAAAAACCTGATAACTTCCTACACTTCTGCTTTTTCAGAGGGAAAGAAGTGTTTGCTGCAGCAAATTGCTATGTTAAAAGAAAATACAAGTTTTTTCTTAATATTTTCTTCCTTTAAGTACCATTAAGATACGTGCCCCTTCAGGTAAGAACTTGGCAATCTAAAACCAGCCCATAAAACTACCAGAAGAGCTTTTCCTAATACATTCTTCTCTTCTTCCTGACAGAGATATAAGAAGTACCTAGTGCTTTCTTCTACTTCTCCAGGAAAAATATCATTTTTAAAAGGATAGAGGGGAAAATCCTAGAAAATCTTGGCAGAAATGAAGACCATAATATAAATAAAAATGTTTGAATATGTGAATTAATAGTTTTAAGACAAGAGATAAGTAATACAAATGGTTAGCAATACAAATACCAAAAAAGGAATAAAACTTAACACTGTCAAATCACATTTTAAAAGCCTGAGTAATTTTCCCAGAAAAATGAAAAAGGGAAAATGAACCATTTAATGTACGAACACACAATACTTCTCCTAGAATACTACACTCCTCCTGTCCTTCTTTCTTGTCTATACGAGAGTAAGATGAAGGGCGATATAGGAGTAAAAAAATACTTGGGATGCTGTGATGTGCTTTGTTTTCTCACAGCCTTAGATGGAGGGTTTCTGGCTTCTTTCTCCTCCCCTCTTTGTTCTTAAGGCGATATCAGTGGAGGGGCAAAGATCTGCCCCCTCCTCTGCTCTCCTCTCCCTGCTCCTGGTTTGGCTTTCACTCTCACCACAGTGATAATCTCTTCTGTTTTCTCTGCAGTGAATCTGTAACTTATAACTCTCTAGATCCTGGTCTTTCATTCTTTCATCTTGCAACTCTTCTGTCCTTTAATTATTCCCTCTTTTGTTTACATCTGCCTGTGTCTCATAACTGCTGGAACACAAGGGCCATGCTAGAAGCAAATGGGCACTTCCTTTCATACGTACAGGCAAACCTTGTTTTATCACACTTCGCTTTACTGCACTTTACAGATAATTGCATTTTTTACATATTGAAGGTTTGTGTTAACTCTGCATCAAACAAGTCTATCGGTGCCATTCTTTTTAACACAGCATTGGCTCACTTTGTGTGTCTATCTCACAGTTCGGTAATTCCTGCAATATTTCAAACATTTTCATTAATATTATATTTGAATTGCTGAGATCTCATGATAAAATATTAATGGGTAAGAAGCTCCTTCTTATGAATGAACAAAGAAAGTGGTCTCTGGAGATGGAATCTCCATCTGTTGAAGATGCTGTGAAGATTGTTGAAATGACAAGAAAAGATTTAGAATACTACATAAATTTAGCTGATAAAGCTGATAAAGCTGACTCCAATTTTGAAAGAAGTTCAACTGTGGGTAAAACGCTATCAAACAGCATCCCATGCTACAGAGAAATTTTTCATGAAAGGAAGAGTTGATCAATGCAGCAAGCTTCATTACGGTCTTATTTTAAGAAGTTGCCATAATCGCCCCAAACTTCAGGAACCACCACCCTAATCAGTCAACAGCCATCAACATGGAGACAAGAGTGTCCACCAACAAAAACATTACAATTTTGCTGAAGGCTCAGATGATGATTGGCATTTTTAAGCAATAAAATATTTTCAAATTAAGGCATCATTGTCTTTTGGACAGAGTGCTATTTGCACACACTTAACAGATAACAGTATAATGTAAACATAACTTTTATATGCACTGGAAAAACCCAAAAATTCATTTGACATGCCTTACTGTGGTATTTGCTTTGTTGTAGTGGTCTGGAACCAAACCCACGACATCTCCAACGTATGCCTGTACATTAATTATATTCCTCAGCTTTACCCAGTCGTCTCCACAAAATCCCATCCAACCATTATATGTACTGCTTCATGTCATGTGAGATTAAAAGAGACACAAAATTAGATTAATCACTAGAATCTAATCTAGACTGTTCTTTACAGACCAGCTTCTAAAATCAATGTGAGAATAAATAAACAGGTCTCAAACATGCCCACATTTATTCAGCTTCTACCTGTTTGGCCTAGTCACAATGTTTGCACGTTTTCCAAGAGCACACTTTCCAGCATGAAGCTGGGCAATTAGTTCTCAAACCCAGGAGAGAAGGGATTAAATAATTTCAGATTGAGAATGGTGGTCATGATAACTCATACCACCCAAAAAGGCAATCATACCTTTGTAATTGCAGTGAAGACCTTTTCCAGAATGGCATTGGGCTGGGCAATCTGTGGTCCATTGGCCTGAATGTTGAGGGCGATGGCACATGGTTTGGCTACAAATCTTAAAAATAAAATAAAATAAAATAAGGTCAGAAGAAGTTATTCTTTCTATAACTTTTCTTAATGTCACAATTAATCACACATTACCCAATTGTCCCAATGAAGTGCTGGGTGGACACTGCTGACATTCATTCATCAGTCAATGTAAAACAGATTTAACTTTTCTTCTCTCCTATAGGCCTCCAACAGTGACAGTAAAAAAGAAATCCTTTTAGAACATTGAAATCTCCTGATCCTTAAGTTCTAATGTGACTGAACAGGTAGAAAGACTACCAGATGACAAATATAAGACCATAAGTGAGATATGTGAACCAAACAAACCATCATTTTAAAACGATTTAACTTATACTTTTCTTACTAACATCTCACTAACACATGTTACACCTTCCACTATGACAAAGTGTTTACTAATCATCTGATTACACATGGAGAATGTACCTTTGATCACTCCTACCTCATAAAATTGGCCATTTTTGTCTCTAAAATCCAAATGCATTATATTCAGCCCCAATTCTTTATTTTTTTTTTTAATTTTCTTAAATGTTTGTTTATTTTTGAGAGAGAGACAGAGTGTGACCAGGGAAGGAGGAGAGAGAGAGGAAGACACATAATCTGAAGCCAGATCCAGGCTCTGAGCTGTCAGCACAGAGCCTGAAGTGGGGCTCAAACTCACAAACCCTGAGATCATGACCTGAGCCGAAATCAGATGCTTAACCCACTCAGGCGCCCCCGGCGCCCCGGCCCCAATTCTTTATGGCTTCTTAAAATTCTTGCTTTGTGGTTATTTGTGTCTTTAAGTTTATTTTTTAAATTTATTTTGAGATGGGAAGGGGGCAGACAAAGAGGGAAAGAGAGAATCTCAAGCAGGCTCCATGCTGTCAGCACCGAGCCCAGTGTGGGCTCAATCCCACAAACCACAAGATCATGATTTGAGCTGAAATCAAAGAGTTGGTTGCTTAACTGCCTGGGTCATCTAGGCGCCCCTGTGGTTATTTGGGTCTTTCTCGTAAGGAGTAATGAAGGATGTCAGATAGCACGATGTCCCAGACAAGCTGAAAAGTCTGAAATGATTACAAGCATCTGCTGCACTGTTTTCATCCTAAGCAAATGACTATGTCCAGAAGAATGGGAAGGCTTCCCTTCATTTCTGCTTGTGCTTGACATGTGAAGGAGGCACTGAAGGAGCAGCAGAGGGCAGGGGGCCCCAAAGGTATGCTGACATCTCTGAAACTTTTTTTTAAGCACTTACAACTTTAATAAGAGTTGTTTTAGACTAAGTGTTCAAGAAATAAGGTTTTGTGAATGTTCCTTTTCAGTAGTGACGTTGAACATTTTCTACTAATACAAAATAATAAAACATCAGATGAAAGTATTACCCAAGTTAATGTTGGCCAAAGGCAACAACTGATAAATGTACAGAACAGATCATGAAGCTTCTTTAGTAACAGTTGATGAGATTAAAGAATAGACAAAGGAACATTTTTTAAGTGGGATGAATGAAGTTTACATATATACACCACATAATATCTCACTGGGTCCTATTTCAAGTTAAAGAGAAGACACTTACTTCAACAGGAAAATGGAATACTGTACATGCAAGCCTCACCCAGGAAAGATATACACAGAAAATGTAATATAATATCTGTTTTGCTGGTTCTCTGGAACAAAGCTGGGAAGAAGGACTTACCACCTTTCCTAGTATGTAACTGTTCTAGAACTGGAGTTTTCCCCAAATTTTCATTCTCAATTCTTTTTTTTTTAATGTTTATTCATTTTTTAGAGACAGAGAGAGACAGGGCACAAGCAGTGTAGGGGCAGAGAGAGAGAGGGAGACACAGAATCTGAAGCAGGCTCCAGGCTCTGAGCTGTCAGCACAGAGCCTGATATGGGGCTCAAACTCATGAACCGTGAGATCATGACTGGAGCCAAAGTCGGACACTTAACTGACTGAGCCACCCAAGCGCCCCTGCATTTTCAGTTCTTTTTAATGTAAAATATTCTAAGACATATTACCTATGCCACTACCTTCTTAAAGAGAAATGTAATCTTTTTCAAATAATTCTGGGTCTTCACTATGAACAATAATCTTGGAACTACAGCTACAGCTACAGCTAGTGGAAAGAAGTGACGTTTGATGGATAAGGAGCAAACAAGTCCAGAACTTGTTTGCTTGACAAAGTTTCCTGCTTTGTGGGTTTTTTTTCCCCTCTTCACCATAAGGAGTATGAAAAGATACAAGGTCCAGCAAGAGTGGGATGAAAAGGTAAACAGCAAAATTAAATTGGCATAAGAGCCAAAATCAACCTGCCATTGGTTGCCTTCTATTACTCTTCCCTGTTGGATTTCTCTCTGGCCTTCCTTCATCTTCCCCATCCCCACAACTCCTGAGTATTATTCAAATTTCCTTTCTGAATTTGCCATTATCCTTGTAACATCCTTCTGTTCTAGTACATGGTTTTCCTTCCATTTTCTAAGAGTTAAGAGTATGAATGCAGAGGATAATCTTTTCACCTCTGAATACACCATGAAAATGGTTAGGCGTCGGCAGGAGGGGGTCAATAAATGACCAACTGGCTGTCTTCAGTAAATATGTGTTCATTGTTGCTACCACTGTTCTGAGTGCTGTTGACAAGTTAACAGACCTTCTCTGTGTGCCTGATGAGTGGGCAAGCAGTAGGAGAGTCAAGAAATTCACTCAATAGAATTTATTCAAAAGCCACTTCCCCACCTTTGCTATCATGCTGCAATAACTTACAAAAGTGTTCAAAAGGTTTTTTAGTGTCTAACACAATGCAATGTCTTATGTATTTCTCCTTCTCTTTTTAAGCCTCAAACCACGTTTTAAAAACTCTTCACTGAATTTCAAGAACAAATGCAATAGCACCTTGAAGAAGGCATATCTCTTGATCACCAAACTTATCAAATTTTGGTAATCAAAATTATCAATTAAATATGATGCTCTGTAAACAGATTTTTAAAGCAAAATCCAAAGGAGAGGGTAGAAATAATGTCTGCTACAATCTGGCTGTGGCACCCTAGCTGCAGTAATCTCTCTGTGCCTCAATCTCGGCATACATAAGAAAATTAATAACTACATATGTATATAAGTTGTCTGTGTACATAAACACAAGTGTATGGTGAAACGTGATGTCACATGGTTTCTTTGTCTACACTTTTAATGTGTGCCATCTGTATGGTTTCATACTGTATAGTGTTTACACAATCATGACTTCTCTGGGCCCAGAAACCCACTCAGCTTCAACTGCACTGTGCTAAGCCATGGGCACCCAGTGAGTTCTAATGGTACCAAGCAAACAAGGCGAGAAACCTAAACAGGCAATTGAAAAAGACAAGGGTCATCAGATAGAGTAATCGTTTGCCTCAGTCAAAGCCATCCACAGAGCACCGGTGTTGACTCCACCAACCTCTCATTAGGTGCTCTCTTTTCAACTTACCTAGCATACACAGCTAGGCACTTCATTTCTAACATTTAAAAAACTTCAGGGGCGCTTGGGTGGCTCAGTCGGTTAAACGTCCGACTTCGTGTCAGGTCATGATGTCACAGTTCGTTGGATCAAGCCCCACGTCAGGCTCTGTGCTAACAGTTCAGAGCCTGGAGCCTGCTTCGGATTCTGTATCTCCCTCTCTCTCTGCCCCTCCCCGCCTTGTGCTCTGTCTCTTGCTCTCTCTCTCTCTCAAAAATAAACATAAAAAAAATAAATAAAATAAAAAACTTCTAAAGATAGGCAGAAAAGATGTAATCTCAAATGAGAGAAGAAAGAAAGATCCATTTTTTATTTTCCTAATAGCATCCCTAATTATATGAGAAGACAGAAATTTTATTTGCATTTATTCTCCAAAGAATTTGTGAAACACTGCTGGGCATTTTTTTTCCAGAGAGTGTTAGAAACCACATAAAACCTATGACACAACTACCATAATTTTGTTACCTACTGTCATGGTCCATTAAAGAAAAGCTGGATTTTTTTTTTCAATGCTGGCTCTAACAGAAATAAGTTCACAAAAGCTGTCTTTCACGGGTTTGTCGAGACAGAAAGACAGATGGGGGGTAGGGGGGGAGTCCCTACAAATACAATAGTTAAAAGGAAATATGTACTTTCAAACTTTGATGAGTACCTCTACCAGGAAATGCTCACCTAATTACTTTTTTATCAAAGGCAGCAACACAGCCTTCACAAGATCAAACATCTATAAAGTACTTTCATGTAGTAGAACATATGTGCAAGGAAACATAATCAGGATGTGAACTTTGAAGAATACTAATCTCAATTTAAAACAGAGAAAATACTTAAGACATTTCTAGCTTTTAATTCTATTTAACGACAGGTATTTGTATTTTAAAAATGAACTGAATGAAAATCTCTGCACAGGGCACCAGGGTCAGCTCTGGGCTGTGGTGTGGATAAAGGTACACACAAAACATGAGGCGATTACTGCGCTCAAAATGTTTACAGTATGTTAAAGGAAATTAATTTGAAAAGCAAATAAATGTTTACAGGGTAAATGTTAATTCGGATCTCTTTTTTTTTTTTTTTTCCAACGTTTATTTATTTTTGGGACAGAGAGAGACAGAGCATGAACGGGCGAGGGGCAGAGAGAGAGGGAGACACAGAATCGGAAACAGGCTCCAGGCTCTGAGCCATCAGCCCAGAGCCCGACGCGGGGCTCGAACTCCCGGACCGCGAGATCGTGACCTGGCTGAAGTCGGACGCTTAACCGACTGCACCACCCAGGCGCCCCAATTCGGATCTCTTAATACCATGTAATCATCTTCAGTGGGGAACATGGCCCGAGACTTTCAGTCCTTTCTGTCTCTAGCATCTACTACACTTTCAAAGCAGGTGTAAGGCTGCAGTGGTGGATACATAAACCTACACATGATATAAATGCACAGAATTAAATCACACACACATGCGCGCGCGCGCACACATGAATGAGTACATTTACATCTGGAGAAATTTAAATAAGCTCAATAGATTTTATAAATGTTGATATCCTGGTTGTAATATCACACTACAGTTTTGTAAAATGTTACCATTAGGGGAAACAGGGTAAAGGGTACATGAACTCTCAGCGTATTACTTCTTACAACTGCATGTGAATTTACAACTCTCTCAATAAAGATTTCAATTAAAAAAATAATTCGAAAAAATTATGTTTTTGCAGTATGGAGATTCCTCAAAAAGTTAAAAATACAACTACTTTAAGATCCAACAATTACACTACCAGGTATTTACCCCCCCAAAATTACAAAAATACTAATTCAGAGGAATACATGCACCTCAATGTTTATAGCAGCATTATCTATAATAGCCAAAAATGGAAACAGCCCAAATGTCCATTGACTGATGAATGGATAAAGAAGATGTGATATGTATGTATGTATGTATATATATACATACATACACACAATGGAATATTACTCAGCCATATAAAGGAATGAAGTCTTGCCATTTGCAAAAACATGGATGTTAGAGAATATTATGCTAAGTGAAGTAAGTCAGAGAAAGGCAAATACCATATGATTTCACTCAGATGTCGGTTTTAAGAAACAAAACAAATGAGTAAAGGGGACAAAAAGAGAAAGAGAGAGGCAAATCAAGAAACACTCTTAACTATACAGAACGCACTGATGGTTACTGGAGGGGAGGTGGGCGGAGGGATGGGTTAAATAGGTGATGGGGATTCAGGAGGGCAGTCGTGATGAGCACCAAGTGCTATATGAAAGTGCTAAGTCACTATCCTGTACACCTGAAACAAATATAACACTGTATATTAACTATACTGTAGAAACTTAAAAAAAAGAGATGGAGCATAGAAAAAAATGTGAAATTGTAGATTATTTATCTCTACTAATGAGAAGGCAACTTTAAAAAGATGATGAGGTGAATTTATTTCTTTAGCTTTAGTGCCTCATTGTGGGATTTGTCCATACCTTTCTGTATCTTTGACTTGCTATATAATAAATCCACAAGTAGGACTTAAAAAAATTGTTTTTCATGTGACAGAATGAGGCCCTAACATTGATTTTTCATCTTTAAAAACTCTGTACAACATACTAATCCCTCCTAAACTAAACTAGCTGGAGGCTTGGGAGAATGAATAAAAACAAGTCGGCTCTGGAGATGAGTCAAAGGTAGGTGCAAGCAACCAGCAGAGAGTAGGCTCCTTGACTATTTATTTATGTTTATTTTGCAGCTCTGCCCTGATATCAGACACAGTCACAGAAGCAGATAAAACATTAACTGAAAAACATTCTCTTTCTTGTCAACAATAGCCAAACTATGGAGATAACCGAAATGTCCATCAACTGATTAATGGATAAAGAAGATATACAGATACAGATACAGATAATTCGATAATGGAATATTACTCAGCTATCAAAAACAATGAAATCCTGCCATTTGCAATGATGTGGATGGAGCCAGAATGTATTATGCCAAGTGAAATACGTCAATCAGAGAAAGACAAATATATGATTTCACTCACATGTGGAATTTAAGAAACAAAACAGATGAACATATGGGAAGGGAGAGAAAAAAAGAGAAGAGGGAAAAACAAACCACAGAGGCTCTTAATGATAGAGAACAAACTATGGGTTGACAGAGGGAAGATGGACTAGATGGGTGATGGGTATTAAGGAAGGCACTTGTGATGAGCAGTGGGTATTGTGTGTAAGTGATGAATCACTGAATTCTACTCTTGAAACCAATATTGCATTGTATGTTAATTAACTAAAATTTAAAATTTTTAAAAGAGAAAAAATTTAAAAAATAAAAAATAAAGTAAGATTTAATGAATTCAGAAGAAAGAAAAGAAAAAAGGAAAGGAAAGGAAAGGAAAGGAAAGGAAAGGAAAGGAAAGGAAAGGAAAGAAAGAAAAAAAGAAAAACATTCTCTTTCTAACTGCTGGAACCAGAGGAAGAGCCTGGGAAAATCAGAGTGATGAGAGAAACCATGAAAGGCAAAAATCCAGAGGAGCCAATCCCTAATTCTGTATAGAAACAAAGCATGATTCTGGCTGGCCTCTGAACCATGTATGTACAAGGTCAACTGAAAGCAGCTAGAAGCTAAGATTTAAAGAACTGAGCTGAGCCCGAAGCCACTGTCCACTGTGGGCATGATAGGCTACAATTTGAATCCAACTACATAAATCTCCTTACAATCTAATACGCTGATGAAGAACAAAGGAAACTATAACCCATCCTTAGGGGAAAAGACAGAAAGATATGCAGTGAACTTAAAGGTAGGTGAATAGAAACCATGCAATCCGAAAAAAGAGAGAAAAAATGCAAAAACAAACTGACTTTGAGGACCTGTGGAACAATTCCGAAAGGCTAATATATGGGTAATCTTAGTTTGAGGAAAAAAGGGACACACAGTGGGGAAGAAAAAGAAAATATTACAAAAAAAAGTATATAGTTTCCAACTTCTCAAATGTAATAAAAGATATACAGATTCAAGAAGCTCAAGAACCCCCAGAGAAGAAAGTTTCAAATGAAGAAAACCTAGACATAACACAGTCAAAATATCAAAAGTCAACCAGACGGAATTAAAGGAAGTTCTTTAGGCTGAAAGGAAGCACAACTGGAGGAAAACTTACATCTTTAGGAATGAATGGTGAACTTCAGAAATGGCAAATAGATTGGCAAGTACAAAAGTCCTTGGAATTACAACCAATAACTGATGAAATACTTAAATGAAATAACATATGTCCCACTCAGACTGTGCTGGAAAGGAATCTAAGTATGGACAAGTGAGGATTCCAAGAAAGAAGGACTGGGGAGAGGTGACTGATTCAATCCACTGCTTTACTGCCAACACTATATCAGTAATGGTATGCCATGGCTAGGATCACGGTATTAAAAATGTTTAATTTACAAGACCAGTAGAGATCAGATTTGGAAAGATAGTATGTGAGTGCATGTTCAGACATATAGGTGTGTCTGTGCCTGGATGTGTGTGTTCCATAATCCTTAGATAAAATGTTTCAAGGAAACAAACATTTAGTGGAAAGAAGGCCAATATGGAGACAGGAGACTCATATTTATTGACAGTTACTACGTGCCAAGTGCTTTGCAATGTTTTATTCTCTTTTTTTAAGCCCAACAAAAACTCTTTGAAGTAATATTAGTCCCGTTTTATAGAAATATAAACTAAACTAAATCTCAAAGAAGTTAAAGGATGTGCCCAAGGTCTTAAAGCTTAAAGTAAATGTCTTAAAAAAGACTGCCCCAGTCAATCCTACCATAACCTATTAATAAAAACAGTATTTTTCCCTTTCCTTAAATAAAAAAGGTAAGTTGATTACATAAGTATTGTTAAAATTTTGTGGTATGGTTATACACTTTTACTCAGTAATCCCATTTTTAGGTATTTATCTAAGGAAATCCATCAAATAAAGAAAAAAGCCATAAATGTAAAGGTTTTTATGCATTGTTACTTATAATAGAGAAAAACAGTAAACAGAATAATGATTCACTAACAAATGGCTCATTGAGCACCTATGCTACTTCAGCTTTGCTCTAAGTATTGGGGGTGCAGCAGTAAACAAAATCCCTTTTACGGAGTTTACATTCTAGTGGGGGAAATGCAGATAAAAAATAAACAGAGCAGTGTATGTTATGCCAGATAGGATAAAGTACTAGAGAGTAAAGCCCACTTATTAGAAGGATGGAGTGGGGTTACAATGTTTAATAGACTGGTCAGGGAAGGCCGCAGAGAAAATTCTGAAAGGAACAGCAGTCAAGGGCAAAGGCCCTGAGGTAGGAGTATGACTGAGATGTTGAAGGCTTCTAAGGTGAGAGCATGTCAAGTAGGCAGTGGGATATAGCAGTCTGGAATTCAGGAAAGGTCTGGGCTAGGGATACAAATAAAATAAATTTTATATTTTATATATTATTTAAAAATAAACTTTGGTGTCATCAACATACAGATGGCATATAAAGCCTTAGGACTAAATTACCTGGGAAGTGAGTGTAAATATATGAAAGAGAAGATTCAAGAAGTAAATCCTAGGATGACTTCAAGGTTTAATGTTTAAGTAAATTACAAAACCCCATGAAATATTATATAGCGATTTAAAAAGATACATAAACTATGTGGACCATGAAAATTTATAATACAAAGGTAATTTTATTTTTTCTAACTAATTTTTTTAATATTTATTTTTTTTTGAGAGACAGAGAGAGACAGAGTGTGAGCAGGGGAGGGGCAGAGAGAGAGGGAAACACAGAATCTGAAGCAGGCTCCAGGCCCTGAGCTGTTAGCACAGACCTCAATGCAGGGCTCAAAATCACAAACTGTGAGATCATGACCTGGGCCGAAGTCAGGCACTTAACCGACTGAGCCACTCAGACACCCCGATACAAAGGTAATTTTAAAAAGCAAGCTATACATTTTCAACAACACGGATGGATCTAGAAAGCATAACGTTAAGTGAAATAAGTCAGAGAAAGACAAATATGATTTCACTCATATGTGGAATTTATGAAACAAAATAAATGAACAAAGTAAAAAAGAGACAAACCAAGAAACAAACTCCAACTATAGAGAACTGATGGTTGTCAGAGGGGAGATGGGAGGGAGTATGGGTGAAATAGGTGATGGGGATTAAAGAGTATGCTTATCATGAAGCACTGAGTAAAACAGAATTGTTGAATCACTATATTGTGCACCCAAAATGAATATATAACATTGTGTGTTAATTATACTGCAATTAAAAAAATAAATTTTAGGGTGCCTGGATGGCTCAACTGGTTGAGCATCTGACTCTTGATTTCAGCTCAGCTCATGATCCCAGGGTCGAGGGATTGAGCCATGCGTCAGTCTCCATGCTGAACATGGAGCCTGCGTCAGATTGTCTCTCCCTCTGCCCCTCTCCCCCATTCGCGCTCTCTCTAAAATAAAATAATCTAAAAAATAAGTTGGGAAGGAAGAGGAAGAGGAAGAGGAGGAAGAGGTGGAAGAGAAGGAGAAGGAGAAGAAGAAGGCAGTGGCAGCTATATGTACTAAAATGACAACTGTAAAATAAAACACATAATAGAATAAAATCTGAAAAATAACAATCAATATGTTTTATGAGAAGAATTTAGCACTATACTTCTTTTGTGTTTCCTTTGTTGTTGGGCAACAAAACCCAGGTGGAAAAAGGTGGTGTAGTTCATAAAAATATAATGAACCTAGACGTAAAAGAGAATTATGGACACGGCCAAGACAATTACCAACTATATAACAGTCAAGTTCTCCAAGAGCTCAAGAAACATCAAAATTCTACTGAGACTTCATTTTCTGAATTTTAAAAGTGGTATACAGTATGGAAAGTGTAAAAGCAACAAAAAGCATCAAATAATATTAAAAATCACCAGGAATGCCATCACCCACAGATAAACATTTATCGGCGTTTGAGGATTTTTCTGCTACCTCTCCCCCATATACTTTACATGTTTTTAATACTGTGTTTACTGTATTTTTATTTAAAAATTATATCATACTATATGTATTTAATAATCTGCTTTAATCTCCTATTGTGAATATTTCTCCCAAGAAATTACATACCCTTGTAAAGTGTGGTATTTAACTGTTAACATAGACCCAAATGTTCTTCCTTTTTGCTGTTGTGGAGATCTCTCAGGAAACAGCCACTGGACCCTTTCCAACAGTAAAAACTCTGGTCAAAGTGCAAAATATTACCACAATACAGATTCAAGCAAAGATGAATTTGAATAATTAAACTCCTCAGATTGACTTGAAATAACTGTCATCACAGGATAATTATCCATTGTTCCATGTGCTTGATCTTTACCACTTGAATTGTGGATCACCCTTGCTAGTTAATATTTCCAAAGCTTCAAAGAAATCAGTCATCAAGTTCTGAATAGGAAAATCTCTAGACTCTTCTTCTACATGCCAAATTTTTATATTCTTAAAGATTTTTGATGCTCAGTAGAAAAATGGGCAAAAGATGCAAAATCACAGAAAACAGAAGTATCAATAAACATATAAAGACATATTCAACCTCACCAGAAAATTACAATACCATTTTACAAACTTCAGGCTGGATCTGATACTGTAAAACATGGCTGAGGATTTGGAGAAACAAGAATGCCAATAAACCACTCGTGAAAAAAAATTTTAATGTTTATATATTTTGAGAGAGAGAGAGAGACAAAGAGAGACAGCCCACACATGGAAGAGGGCCAGAGAGAGAAGTAGAGACAGAACCCCAAGCAAGCTCTGCACTATCAGCACAGAGCCTGATGGGGGGCTCAATCTCATGACTTGAAGTGATGAGATCAAGAGTCAGATGCTTAACCAACTGAGCCACCCAGGCACCCCAAGCTCAGGGAAATTTAGTAAAGAAATATGTCACAATGACCAATAAGCATATGAAAAGATGATCCTTCACACTCAGTTTAAAAAACACTATCATTTTCACCTATAAAATTTGCAAAAATTTTTTAATTTGGATAAATTTCAAAGCTAGTAAGAGTAAAGAGAAACAGGTATTCTGATAAACTGTTCATGGGTATCCAAACTGGTACTATCTTTGGACTGCAATTTACCAGTAATTAACAAATTGTTAAAATGCCTAACCCCTGGGGGCATTACTAGTTATATATCCAACCAGAAATGTACCCTACAAATATACTGGATTTTTTTAAAATAAAGTTTATTGCAATATTGCTTGAAATAACAAAAAAAGGCAGGAAACGAGTATTTATCAGAAGGATACACATGAGAGGTGCCTGGGTGGCTCAGCTGGTTAAGCGTCCGACTTTAGCTCAGATCCAGATCTCACAGCTAGTGAGTTCAAGCCCCACACCGGGTTCTAGCCTGACAGCACAGAGCCTGGAGACTGCTTCGGATTCTGTGTCTCCCTCTCTCTCCGCCCATTCCCCACTCATGCTCTCTCTGTTTCTCAAACATAAATACACATTAAAAATTTTTTTAGGGGCGCCTGGCTGGCTCGGTCGGTTGAGCGTCCAACTTCAGCTCAGGTCATGATCTCCCAGTTCGTGAGTTCGAGCCCCATGTCGGGCTCTGTGCTGACGGCTCAGAGCCTGGAGCCTGCTTCGGATCCTGTGTCTCCCTCTCTCTCTGCCCCTTTCCCACTCACATTCTGTCTCTTTGTCTCAAAAATAAACTAACACTGGAAAAAAAATTTTTTTTTAATTTTTTTAAAAAGAATGATATAGGGGCGCCTGGGTGGCTCAGTCGGTTGAGCGTCCGACTTCGGCTCAGGTCATGATCTCACAGCTTGTGAGTTCGAGCCCCGCGTTGGGCTCTGTGCTGACGGCTCAGAGCCTGGAGCCTGCTTCTGCTTCTGTGTCTCCCTCTCTCTCTGCCCCTAACCCACTCACATTCTGTCTCTGTCTCTCTCAAAAATAAATAAACATTAAAAAAAAAAATTAAAAAAAAAAAAAGAATGATACACATGAAATACAATGGAATTCTGTAAGGCTATTAAAATGAGATACATTTGTTATGTTTCCAGACATAATAGTAAATGTAAAATGCAAGATACAGGACATTAAGTATTATTATACATGTTTACTTAAAAAACAGTTTCATGAGGAAGAGTAGTGAAAAACATTAATGGTGATAATCTTTTTGGGGTCAATAAGATTGATTTGCATTTTATATTTTTCTGTATTAATTTTGTATGTATGCATGCTTTATATTTATTTTAAGAATAAGTAACATTTAAATGCTTTCAATCAGTATTTGATAACATAAAAATGCTAAGAAGGAAGAGGTAAAGCAATGTTTACATGACTACATATAGATACATGTAAACTTCTGACATATAAAGGAAATTAAAAATATACTGAAAGGTTAACCATGACCACTGCCAGGTAAATAGATTGTTGCTCACTTTAACATTCTTTCTTATGCTTTTCTGTTTTTCAACATCTTCAAATGAGACTTCAAAGACCAAACGTAAAAACTAAGTATCTTTAAAAATAGAGATGAACAGAATGGTCTCTGCCAGGTAAGATTCAAAACCTTAATGACACAAAAACTGAATATGGAAAGCCCTGAGGCAGCTGCATTTCAGCTAATTCCACAGGGCTCTTCAAGCAAAGGATTCCATTGTGACTGAGACAAGGAAGAGAACAGTAGGTGGAATAAAAATAAAATGCCATCTCAGAACCCTGTCAAGTAGAGAAAGGATGAAATTTGAGCCAATGGGAACACAAAAAGATACAAAACTATGAAACTGCTTGAAATTACTTCAAGAAAAGTGTTACCAACATTAAAATAAATACACTGAGAATTTTGAGATGCCACCAGAAAAAAATTGCTTCTGCCTATGCCCGGAGACACCACAGAACCTCTCTATTTCCTCATCTCTATAATGAAAACTATAATTACACTCTGTCTCATGCTGGGAAATATTTCTAAATCACTGGCATCTTGAGACACATTGGGAAGGGAGAGAGATAGGGGAAGATGGCCCGCAGGGTGGTGTGCAGGCAGAAGGCAATTTTCTAGCATCACACAGTAAAAAGGAAAATTCCTTTAGAACAAACCCATATCCCTAGTGAATCTGCCCTGAGCTTGAGCTTGGAAAGCTGCTTAATATTTCTGGACCTTAGTTGCCACACTTATAAAATGGAGACAGTAAAACCTGCTTTGCAAATTTTGTGTGAACATTCAAAGAATGATTATAAACCTCACACCACAGTGTTCGTTCAACATTTGGAAAGTCTTCAGTAAGTGTTGGCTGGTCTCAAATTTTCATTGTAAGAAGAATACATTTCACACACTAGGACGACCTCTACTCTGTGCTGACCGGTGACCTCCAGGGGGGAATGCGTTATAGGAAGAACATAAGAATGGCAATAATTCATCAAAGAGCCAGAAAACTTAGGGCTTCTTATGTTACTTGGTTCAGCTTTCTTCCTCCAAGCAAGATTTTTTCTCTAAAGACCTCATTCAAAATCTTCCTTCAGGTACGAAACCTTCCTGTACATTTCTTCACAATTTCCTGTGAATCTCTATTTCAAAATAGAAAGTAAAAAATTTTTTAAATAAGAAACAATCTTCCTTTGGTATCCTTTTAGTTTTTCATCATGTTTGACTCAAAATATTCTTCCTGCATAATTTCTTCTTGTTGAAATGTAAACCCATTTCCTCTTTTCTCAGTTCTCTGGAGAGACCGGTACAGTTAATAACCTCCTCAAATACCGGAAAGCACTGATTAAGTCATCCCGCATTCTTCTCTCTTCAAGAATCAACAGCTGGGATCCTACAAATCTTTCCTCATCCATCTTTTTTGTTTCTAACTTTAAATTTTTGCTTTTTAGAATTTTAAGGATTATTTTCTGAATCTAACTTTATTCTTTAAGGAAGTGGAAGAGATGCTGAGATGATGGCTGCTTTTATTAATAAACGACCATTGGCACAGGCTTTGTTGTTAAAAAATCTTCACAAGAGGCCTTCTAAAAGTTATAGCTAAATCATAAATAGCTGTAGTGAAGGGACTTGTCAATCTAGTCCACACCCACCGCAGCCAGAGGTGCAGATCAGAAACCAGAAGACCTTCAAGTGCCTTCAACTGAGAACTGAGATCTTGGAAAGCCCACGCTGACCTGAGAAATGTCAAAACTGCCTCTCCTTGCCATGCATTTCCAGAAGTCTGAAGACAAAAACTCAGGACTTCAGATATTTTGTCATGAGTTCAACTACTCAAGAAGCACAGAGTCTGGCCTTTAAAGTAAAAGTTCATAAAACTCAAAGAAATTGTGTCTTAATTAAAAACATGTCCTTGTATTTTGCATAAAAATAACAAATAAAAGTCATCAAAGATATTTAGAAGAAAAACCGTACAGCACGTATTGATATATGAAAATAGCCTTGTAGTCAGGAAAGTCTTTTAATATGTGACCACTAAGCTGATCTTTCTATTGTGACACTGATAAAATTACCGTAATTGTCAATCACTCTTTTGGGAATATTGCACACGTATGAGTAAGGTTTTATATTCAATCACTCTTTGGGGAAATATTGCCCATGTGTGAGTAAGGAGTTATTTTTAATCTGCTCGTTTTTGCACATTCAGAATGACACCATCTGGACCATCGATTGAGGGACAGAACTGCACCCTCCCAGAATGCGTCCCACTGTCGGCCCTGCTTCTTTACCTCATTGACTGCAATGTCGGCAACCCCATCTCTAACTGCTGCCTCCAGGGCAGCCCGTCAACTTTGACACATCTCACAAATCAGGAGCTCTGCCAGGGAGCCTCAGAAGTCCCTGCAAAGGTACCCCTCGGCACTCCCACAGATGCCTTCCTCGTCACTGTCCTCATGCTTGCTCTGTGATAGGGTTTAGGTACCCCTGGATCACTCATCTCCTTCAGATGACCAATCGAGGAAAGCAGAGTTGCAAGAAGCAGGCCTTCAAGGCCTGGGGACAGACTGTCTTACAGGACCTCACTGGTAGCTCTATCTTAAGACTGGTTCTAAAGCTAAATGTTAAGATTTTGAAGAGTCTCAAGCCTTCCTGTATGCATTAATCCTTTCATTCTATTGCATATGCCAGGTGCCCTACAGTTCACCACGCCTTTTCACACTTTATCTCCATCAACTTTCAAAATGTCTCCAAGGGATAAGCAAACTGACTTTATCACTGTTCTACATAAGAAGAGTTCAATGGTTCCGTGTCTTGACCCATACAAGAAGGGGTTAGAGGTGCACACCAATAAACACCCCTGTTCTTCTACTCCAACAACTGCACTCGCTCAACATTCCTGACTGGCTGCAGCTGGTTACACATGTTCATGGGTCTATGAACAGTGCTTTTGGCCTAGATATCAATGCCACAAAGATTGCTCATTGGTGCCTCAAAACCACAAACTCTGGTCATCAGTAAACAATGCCTGGTTTTACTTTTGGTCTACCATTGAAGATTCCTGGGTGCATGTAGAGAGATAAACCAGGATAGTGTCCTTCAGTGTCTTGGTGGATCACTACTGACATGATGACTTTACATAAGCTCAAAACAGAGTCGGCGATTCACAAAGAAGAGTTTCATAAAGGCTTTCATTTAAGCTCATGATGGACCACTGTGCTAAACCTCCCCCCAGGAGAATTTGAAGCTGAACATAAATTTTAACAATTACCTATCATGTGTCTATTCCACAAGCAAAGATGACTGTGAAAAACAGAATGGGGCAGAAGGAAGGGAGCGTCATTCACACACTGACAGGAACAGAGAATGATTAAGAAAGCTGACTCTCGACATCAGCAAAATCAGTCTACTACTTACACGGTAAAAGTTGAATGGTAGCATATGTGATACACTGAGCATAATGGCAGGACAGAGCACGTACTCGGGGCCTGGTGTCTATCACCTCTCAGAACCCCCACCCATTATCTCTTAAAGACTCCTATGGTCTCAGCCAACTCCTTCACACAAAAAGCAATGACAGCATTACAGTATTTATCTGATCATCATAACAGTTTAGTTCAAGGCCTTTTACAATTTTGCTTAATTCTCTTGACTTCACTTGACCTTGTAATTAGTATTACCTAAGATTTAAAGGTGAGAAAACTGAGGCCCAGAGAGTGTCGTTCCCAAACCTGGGGGCCAAACTGATTCTGGAACACACGGTTTCTCTAGGTCGGCTGCCTTTTCCTGTTCTTTTCTCATACTTAACGTGCTATCCCAGGACTGAAGAGTGCTATGAAAATGTGAACCTATCCATTTTGTTTGCAAATCCCTCAAGTCCTTCTGTAACTTCTCTCCACCTGTCTTCTGTCAGCAATCGACAGTGTGTGTTTCGGGCATGTGTATTCATGCCACACTCAGCACGCTTCAAAGTTTTCCTGAAGGGAGTGTGTATGTGTGAGGATCTCGTCGGGAAAAGAGAGACCCCAAGTTATTTTAATAGAGAAGGTTCAATTAAGGAACTAGTTACACTGGTATCAGGGCACTCAATGACACAAAGGCAGCCCTGAGATGTCACAGAGGGAGCAACAGCAGCCAGCAGCCCTAGGGGTGCGGGAACAGAGGACAGGTTGGGGAGGGACCTCAAGGCATGACCCAGAGCCCCAAGCAAGGGTAGCTCCCAACGGGGCACGATGCCCCACAGACAACACGACACAGCTGCTTCTGGGGATGTTGGAAAGTGAGAGCCACAGTCAATTGCTAAAAACAAACCACCCAGTGGGGGAAGAACTGTCCCTGCAGTGACTCTTTCAGGAAAGCAGGAAAACAGGGTGGGCATGTCCGGTTACAGTCCTCCGGCCATGCCGTCTCCCTCCAGCATCTTGGCAGCAATTGTAGAGAGACAGCTGGCAAAGGAGAAACGGGCTTTTTAGAGCCTCAGTCCCAACACCATAAATAAAATGAGAAGGGTGGGTCTGTAGCTGAGAGATGATGGCTCAGTAATCAGCACAGTGTTCTTCACATGTTCAAAGTCTTCGGTCTGGGGATGCTCCTGACAACCGGACATCATCTTCATTTGATGTTTTAGCACAGCTGATACACGATCTGCTGGTGGCTCCTGGGGAAGAAACTGAAGAGATGCTGATTTGGCCAGGACATTTTTTTTTTTCCTCGCTCTCCTACTCAAAACCCTCTGCTGTCACACCACTGGTATGTGATGTGCAAACATCTGCCATCCAAAGAATTTGCTGTTTATTTTAAGAAGCCTCATCGTATAGAAAGAAGCTAAGTGGGGGCGCCTGGGTGGCTCAGTAGGTTAAGCGTCCGACTTGAGCTCAGGTCATGTTCTCACACTCCGTGAGTTCGAGCCCCACATCGGGCTCTGTGCTGACAGCTCAGAGCCTGGAGCCCGCTTCAGATTCTGTGCCTCCCCCCTCTCTCTGCCCCTACCCTACTCATGCTCTGTCTCTGTCTCAAAAATAAATAAAAACATTTTTAAAAAACTTAAAAACAAAAAAAGAAAGAAGCTAAGTGGCTTTGGAGCGAGGCTATCCCGGTCTGAGCACTTACTAGTTGTGAGATGTGAGGTTAATTGTTTCACCACCCTGAGCCAGTTTTCCTGGGATGCAGTCATACAACCTGGGCCACATGACTTGTGTAAGAATTAAATAAAACATTAATGTAAAGTGCCTGGCACACAGGCGGGCAAATGCTGCTTTCATTCCCTTTGTATGAGAAAAACAACACATCAAAAGCTTGAAGAGCTATTACTCATCTGCTTTTTCTTTTTTGAGATCTTCATCTTATCATTTCAGTTGGTCTAAGATCTGTGTGTGATTCTATGAGAATATTCCCTCATGTCAGAAAACCTAAACCTAAAAAGCAATGTAAGCTCATGAGATGAGAATCAAAGCTTAAATAAGAGGTGGAGAGATAACTCTGAAGACAGCAAAGGCAAAACACAGCTTACTCATATGGAGTAAATAGGAGGAAACAGAATAAAACACGCACTCGGCTCTTGATTGGGAAACATGCATTTCCCTGGGAGAGACATTTCCATTTTCTTAATGCAACCCTGTATTATGCAAGCAATGGATACAGATCCATGTTATTTTTAAAAAGACTAGTAATCTCTTCATGTACTGTAAGCCTTCCACGGCCACAACTGCAGCGGCATCATGAGAAAGCACGGTGAGTAAGCATAATGGTATTAAACCCTCAAAATTCTTCAATGGGAGCATTTATGAGAAATAACCAAATCTGCAAGTAAACATCAGAGCTCAATTAAATAGAAGGCCATGAAGGTCATTTCCATTTAAAGCTTGGTCGTGGATTCAATCAATGAGGCATTTTCCTGAGGGGCAAAAGCTTATAGAGTGAGTTAAATGAGTTCTTATTTAAAGACCTGCGAAGAGGGTCGTAAAATGTTAGTAACTATGGTATGATAATTGTAATACAAGGGTATTTTACCATGAAAAAAAAAACTTTCAAGCAAAAGTCAACTTTTTCTTTGTTTCCTTCGCAGATTTACAAAAATAAAATCATTTCACAGGTGCTCAGAGTGACATCCTCTGGTCTAACTGCCCCCTCTGGATGTTTAAATTTCCTCAGGCCTCATCATTCTTGAGAGTTCTTTTGCCCTGTTGCTCACGCACCATGCACCAGTCATTGGCATTGCCTGAGAAACACTAAAAATGCAGAATCCCAGGCCCAATCTCAGACCAAGTGAACCAGATTTTGTGTTTTAAGAAAACTCCCCAAATGATTCCTACACACAAAGGATTACTAGTTTGATAAACATGTTTTAGCCCAGTGCTTCTCAAACTGTGGTCCCAGACTAGCAGCATCAGCACCACCTGAGAAGCTGTTAAAAATGCAAATTATGGGGCCCTACCCCAGCCCTACCAAATCAACAACTCTGAGATGGGGTCTAGCAATCTGGGTTTTAACAAACCCTCCAGGTAATTCTGATGCATGCTGAAGCTTGAGAACCACTGCATTAGGCTAGACGCGAACAGACTGGTCTTAAGGAATGAGGGAATTCTCTTGCACCTGAAGCAGCCCATTTTACCTATGGGCAGTGCTCTTAGAAAATTGTTCCTTAGAAATGAGCCCAAGTGTCCCCCCATAACTCTACCAGCTGGGCCTTTCCTACCAAGATGAATGACGACAACAAATTTCAAACTTTCTTCCACATGACAATCCTACAACATTCAAAAACAGGTCAAGTTCTGAATCTTCTTTTCTAGAAGTAAAATGTCTACAAAGATAAGAGACATAGTTTATTTACGTAATATGCATAGAAACAATATGGTAAAATATTTTGCTAATACTATATACAAAATTACAACTAATTTTGCTGGGTGTGATAATGGCACTGTAACTATGTTAAAATAACTCCTTTATACACAGAGATGCATAAAAGATAGCTTTTATGTATCTATACTATACATAAAATCTATGAACTCAGAGAAGAATAAAAGTATCCTCTTTCTCATTCTAGAATCAAATGTCAATAATCAGGAGCTACATTAACGAGTTTTTGGCAGCCACTTCCTTCACCAGGCTTATGATCAATCCAACCCCTTGAGGGCTGTATCAATAATACTATTTTTTATCTGTTTATGACATTGTTTTTCCTTCTGCAAATACCATTCTTTGGGAAGTCATCTGGGCCTCTTAGTTCCTTCTCCACCTCAGTCTCTAGTCTTGCCTCGGTTTGGCTGCAGTAAGGGGTGGAGTTGGACAATCTGGATGGAGATTTTAGGGAAGACTGAGACTTTGCTCTGCCTGTGTCACAGTCACCACTGCTTTTCATTAATTTCTTCCCATACAGAAAATATTAGCTCAATGATTGCTCTAACTGTACCAAAAATAACTTGGTATGGTTTATTAAACACCGTTCAAAATGAAGCTAATGTAAATCGCTAGCATCACAAGCCTACCACAGCTCATTAAGCTGTATGATATTATCACATTCCATTAAGAAAGCTGGACCTGTGACTTGAGGTCCTCTGGGGCTTCCTTTAACTTAAACAGTAATACCTGCACCTACGGTACAACAGACATCAAAAACAGAGTTTGAAGTTCAATTTTGAACACTGTTAGGAGTGGCCCGTGGACGAGCAGAATGAAAAGGAAAGAAACATGAGCACGTCCACCCAAGAAGGTGGTCTATTTGGAGAAACACCCAGCACTTCACCTGGCATATAACAGGCAGACATCCAGAACACATTAGGTCACTCTTTCATTTGTCTGCTACTGCTACTCTCCTCACACCCCTGCTATACAAACCCAAGGCTTCTGATTTTGCAGGTCTGAAGGCCACTGGCTGCCCATCTACACTTGTTGAAAACTTCAGTGCCCATCTCAAATGTTATCTTTTCCCAAGATTTTCTTGAGCCTATCTCTCTCCAAATCTTCTTGCAACAGGATTGCATTTGCACTCCTTTGACAACTGTTCAGATTCCACAGATGACTACGGTCATCCGGTCACTTATTTTCTCCCCACCATCACGTAGTGAGATCCTGGATGCCCCAAGTTCACATGTTCTTTTCTCTGAAAGCCTGGCACATGCTACCATGTACACAATGTTGGACCCCCACCCAACAACCGCCCCTTCTTCCTTGCAAACAAAACACCTCTTTTATTTAAAAAGATTGACTATGGATTGACTCATCTCAGACAAATATGAAAATCAGATTCTTATTCTCCAAATATTTGCTTTCTCTGTTTCCCTAGCAGCTACTGGGGGTGTGGAAGGGACTTAGAAAGATTCCCCCCTGAAAAAAAAAGTTTATTTGTCCACTCAGCCTATTTCTTCTTCCTTCCTTCCCTGTTCTAAAAGAGTGTTTGGAGTAGTGACCACCATATGGGACCAAGAGGTGATATGCCCAAAGACAAAAACCAAACATTGAAAATGGCAAAGCAGAATGGCAAAAAGTGCCTGGGTCTCCACTGGCTTTATAAAGCGATTGCATCCAAACTAGAGCCACCAGCCTATTGTGCTTCTTGTTAGAGAAGGTAATTAAATTACTTTTTCATTTAGCCAATGTCAATCAGGTATTATTACTTTATAGCCAAAAGCATTTCTAACATGGCTACTATTATTCCTGGCATATAATAAACACTTGAATATTTACTGAGATGTATTTAATTGAGTTTAGTCTATTCATTCAAGTAGTTAGAAAATACACAAAAGCTCTTGGTCTCTCACTGCTACCATTCTCTCTCACTTCACTCAAAATTTCACTTAGATTGCTAGGGAAATCCGTTTCCTAACCGTTACTGAATGCTAACACTTTCAGTATACTAATAAATTTTTTTTTTAATGACAGAAAATGATTGCTCAGGAGGGATTAGACTCACGGTAACAGAGAGGAAATATTTTTTAATGTGCAGTTCAAAATGACACCTGCTTTATACTTTATAAATTTCAAAACAGCCAATACTTTGCCCTATATGAAGTAGCTGAGCTGTCTTGAAAACTCCACAAAAACCTGCTTATGCACCCAGCCCAATGCCTGTTACACAGACCCCAAAATCCGTAATTATAATTGAGCTCCTTTTCAGTGCTCAATAATAGTGCTATGCAACTATGTCAGAACACATAGCTGCACAACTTTCAATTGACTGGCAAGACTCCAAACTAGCGAAAGTCACACGTGCACGCGCACGCGCACACACACACACACACACACACACACACACACACACAGATCATTCTCACAATAAATTCTCCAACTGTGTTCTCAAATCAATCACTGCCCAGCACAGAAATCTTAAAGATAACACACTTATCAAAATTGGCTTTTGTTGAAGGAGCTGGAAAGACAGGAACAACCTCTATATGCTTCAATTTTTTACCTTTGAAAAATTGCTTCTAAGAAATTATAAACTATTTCCATTCAAAGAAAATTATGTTCAGTGAACCCCCTTAGGGCCTGAAGGTTTCTGAAGGCTATTCCATTTTTAATTTAGATCTTTCCATTGTTCCTGTCAGAGATGAGTGATATCTTGGCTCCCAGACCTTGGAAACCTTCAGTGGGGGAGCTCCCAAGCTGTAGGCAGAATTCTTTTCAACTTCTGGCCTTACTAATGTCATTTATTAGCTTAACATGACAACATCTCATCTTTCACCTCTGACTTAGTGAGAACCCAAGACATGCTGTCTGGAAGTGCAACAGTTCAAATGCACCCAAGAAGTCCCATTAGTAATTTGCTGGAACTCTCCCTCAAAGCTCTGTTACTATCATCATCATCATCTCTTCCTCCGCCTCCATGCCCCCCCCCACCCTTTCCTGCACCTGGTGCTTTTCAGTTCTTCAAAGCCACTATTGTACTCCTTATCTCGTGGAATCCTTGTGATGAATCTGTCAGGCCTATGGAGGGGGCATTCTCTCTCTTGTTAGAAAAGAGAAAAATATGACCCAATTTTGAACCAAATCAATGGGGAATAAATATGGCTTCAGTTTCCCCCCGACCCAAAGTGTTACACTAGAATATTTCGCTTACAAATTACCACTTGATATCAGGCAGTATTTAGCATCTAGGCTGGTTCTTAGATCCCAGCTTTGGAAACTATCTGGATCTCCTCTGCTGCTTTCCAATGTTATGATTGTACAGCTTTGCATTCTTAAATTTTGTCTATCAGATCAAATTTATTTCCCTGAAGAGTTAAGTTTGAACCAATTCTGTCAAACTTAATTTAGTAATCAATAGAAAATGGAAATATATGTATCTACAGGAAACAGAAAATATTTTAATGCTTTCATAAATGTAAACAAATTTTATTCATATAGCAGAGAGAAAAAGATTTTGAAAGTCTTTCCAAAATGTACCTACGGTATATAATTGAAGGTGTACCATAAATGTCCATTTCTTATTTTAAAATTTTTAGGACAATAACCCTTTGAAAAGAAGTCTCCCTAGCTCCCAATATATTTTTCTCTATATGGCAGAATACTGCCAAGACTTTGTAATTTATGATGTATGGTCAATAAGACTATTTGAAAAATGCTATCAAGGCCAGCATTTTAGCGAATATTAATGAACACCAAAACATTAATTCAAATTTACGATGTACATAAAATTACACTTTAACCAGTTAACAGATATTTATTGAACATCTGCTATGGGTACACAGATTTGAGCCCTGGGATATGCCAGTCACTAAATGGCAGGAAAGGAGAAGGAGGAGGGGAAGGGGGAGGCAAGAGGCAGGAAGAGAAAGAGACAAATATATACATATAGTTTTTCTCCAAAGTGTATAGTAAGTCATTTAAGCATTCATTATGAAATGTTCAGAAATCCCAAAGATTTCAACAGTCATTTCTCACACACAGACAAAGCTGTTTTTATAAAAACCCTTCTTGAAGGAAGGGTTTTAATGATGATCTTACTATACAATTAATTCAACCACAATTTCCTAAGACCCTGAGCCCTACAAAGCAGTGGCCATCCTCTGGGACTTCATTATGCCAGAGGTCCAAACAACCAAAGATGAGGCAACTAAATTCTGTGGGAGGGGCAGCTCTGCCTTACAGCACAGAGATGGGAAAATAAAGCTGAATACACAGAGTTGGGCCCTATGCTAGATTTCTAATTGAGAATAAATGAACAATGACTAAATTATGGCATATCCTTCAATGGCCTTTAAAAATGGTTATGTTTTTAAAGCACAAAAAAAAATCCTCCACTGCAGAATTATTCATAATTATAATCGCTCTGCTGTATTGCTGTCATACACTAACATGCCGCATCAATGCATTAAGGACACGCATCTTAATTTTTTCTTTACTCTAAAAGGAATTTATGGCAACACTATCTGGTATATACCTGCCAAACAAAAAGTGGAAAGAACACACTTTCCCCCACAAAACTTTAGAAGTTATCTTCCAACAGATCATTAAGACAGGGGTCATCTCTTACACTCCCGCCATGTCTGTGGTTTATTAGTATAGGTTTCTTAAATTAATCCCAGTTCCAACGGAAAATTTTTCAAGATCTTTAACAGCAATAAAAAATTTTAAAAAAGGACGCCTGTGTCTCTTCCTTCCACCTGGACTATTTTTGCCCCAATAGCCAAAACAAGAGGTAATAAAGGCTTCAACATCCTCCTTCACACTGTAACCAGCACTTGCCTTCCCCAACCACTACTCCCATCCCATGTATCTCTCAGTATGCTCCTAAACTTGGCATGCATCCTCCTGAACTTGACCTTTACCAGGAAAACAATTAAACAAGAGACACAGTTCTAGTTCCTCTGGGCTTATAGGAGAAATGTGCAAACTAGGCGTTTCTCCTTTCTCTCCCAATCATAAAATTTCCAGAGTCCAAACAACACCCATCAAACATTAAGCCTGTTAGCGAACAGTAATGAGGAACAGAACAAGCACAAGCTTGCATTGTTTCTTTTCTTCATCTTTTTGCAAAAAGTACTATGTCTTCATAGACCTGAGATCAAGAGCACAAAGCTAAAAGAAACCACAATTCAATTGACTATCTCATGGGACTTTCATAAGAATTGCTCATAAATGAAATGGGCTGCCATGACACAGGAGAAGCAGTATGTTTAAAGGTAAAGAACAGGTATGGGTTTTAGAGGTGGGTGACTTAGCTTTGAATACCAGCCTCTTCCAGTCTAAGGTCACCCATCAAATAACAACTTAATCTCACTTTCTTCATTTCTAAAATAGGAAGTTACCCCAACAGCTCTGGGCCAGGCACTCTTCTAAGCTCTTACACAAACTAATCCATTTATTTTTTAAAACTATCCTAAAACATCGATACTGCTACAATTCCTCATTTTACCAAAGAGGAAACTGAAGTACAGAGAGATTAAGTAACTTCCCTAAGGTCATATGGCAAACAAATATGGAGCTCAGATTCATTCAGATGATCTTACTCCAGAATCTGTGCTTTTAACTGCTACACAGCTGCTATATCATAAGGCTATTAGGGGATTAATGAAATAATGTACATGGCACATGAACTGGCACACAGCTACTCAAAAACATTATAGCTGCTACTGCAGTTATTAACATTAAAATAACAATATTGTCTGTTATGCAATATTTTATAGTACATATTATATTGCTATTATTATTTATCTGCTTGATGTTAGACACATTCAAGCAGAAGCTAGATACCTCTCCTGAGTGATCTCTAGAATTCTCTTCCATTCTGACTTTACTCCATGATGGGTCAGTATGGTTCTTTTTCTTCTTTAAGTTTATTTATTTATTTTGAGAGAGGCAAACAGAACAAGTGGGGAAAAGGCAGAGAGAGAGAGGGAGAGAGAGAATCCCAAGCAGGATCCACACCACCAGTGCAGAGCCCTATGTGGGGCTCGAACTCACAAACCGTGAGATGGTGACCTGAGCCAAAGTCAGACACTTAACTGACTGAGCCACCCAGGTGCCCCCTTTTTCTTTTTTAAAGTTTATTTATTTATTTTGAGAGAGGGGGAAGTGAGAGCACAAGTGGGGATGAGGCAGAGAGAGAGAGAGAGGCAGAGAGAGAATGGTTCTTTAAACTTTAAAGTGTTAGGACAACTCAGATCTATATTCGTCCCATAGACTGGGCCTCACAGTCCCATTACTTGGTACTCCAGTCAAGGAAAATGTTGAATTTTGAATATTCTAGAAACTATACTTCAAGGGAGTCTCAACTACTGAAAACAGAAGACTTGGCCCATTGTTTAAAATTTTAAAATACAGCATAAGCCAATGCAAACATGTTCCAGATTCTGAAGTTCCAGCTCCACTTGAAGATTATCCAGCAAAATGGGTCTGAGTTCCTTTTTTCTTTTCTGTGATTTTATACTGCAAGAGACAGACATCTCCATGAGCTGGTGTTTCTCCAAAAAAAAGTCACCAGGGATAGGATCCCTGAAAGCTACAGAGTAATGTCAGCTACAGTACAACTTCTCCAACAAAATTGCCTCATTACAGATTCTCTTCTTGGCACAACTTGTACTCTTAAAAATAGTAGCCCAATTTCACAAGCAAGTTGGACCTACCAATCCTGACTTCTACAATACCACATTCCTTCTGTTGCTAGTCATGTTCAAGGTCTGTTTCTTAAAATTGCTTGTCGAGCCATCCTTTTAACAGGGCCAATTACTTTCCTCCTGAGACAAAAGCATGAGAACCAGGAGTCCTGGAAAATGAGAGAATCATTATTCTACTGACATGTTTGGCAATGTTCTTAGAGTGGTTTCCACTTCCCACATCAACTCCCCTCCACTTGGTGATTAGAATTCTAATGTTTCGGGTTCCTGGGTGGCTCAGATTAGTGTCTGACTCTTGATTTCGGCCCAGGTCATGATCTCACTGTCATGAGATTGAGCCTCATGCTCAGCATGGAACCTGCTTAAGATTCTCTCTCCCTCTGCCCCTCTCCCCAACTCACACTATCTCTAAAATAAAAAAAAAAAACATTAAAAAATTCTAATGTTTTGAAAGATAGTGGAGCAAGGTCATCTTTAAGTTGAAAAGAATGCTTACTTGACATGTCTCCAAAGGCAAGGGAATTAAAAGCAAAAATGAACTACTCAGACCTCATCAAGATAAAAAGCTTCTGCACTGCAAAGGAAACAATCAACAAAACTAAAAGGCAACTGACGGAATGGGAAAAGATATTTGCAAATGACATATCAGATAAAGGGTTAGTATCCAAAATCTATAAAGAACTTACCAAACTCAGTACCTGATAAACAAATAATCCAGTGAAGAAATGGGCAGAAGACACAAATAGACACTTTTCCAAAGAAGATATCCAGGTGGCCAACAGACACATGAAAAGATGCTCAATGTCACTCATCATCAGGGAAATAAAAATCAAAGCCACATTGAGATACCTCCTCACACTGGTGGCTAAAATGAACAAATCAAGAGACTATAGACACTGGCGAGGATGTGGAGAAACGGGAACCCTCTTGCACTGTTGGTGGGAATGCAAACTGGTGCACTCATTGTGGAAAACAGTGCGGAGATTCCTCAAAAAATTAAAAACAGAACTACCCTAGGACCCAGCAACAGCACTACTAGGAATTTACCCAAGGGGTAAAGGAGTGCTGATGCATAGGGGCACTTGTACCCCAATGTTTATAGCAGCACTTTCAACAATAGCCAAATTATGGGAAGAGCCTACATGTCCATCAACCGATGAATGGATAAAGAAGATGTGGGTTATATATACAATGGAATACTACTTGGCAAGGAGAAAGAATGAAATCTGGCCATTTGCAGCAACGTGGATGGAACTGGAGGGTATTATGTTAAATGATATAAGTCAGTCAGAGAAAGACAGACACCATATATTTTCACTTATATGTGGATCTTGAGAAACTTACCAGAAGACCATGGGGGAAGGGAAGGGGGAAAAAAAAGTTACAAACAGAGAGGGAAGGAGGCAAACCATAAGAGACTCTTAAATACAGAGAACAAACTGAGGGTGAATGGGGGTGGGGGAGAGGGTAAAGTGGGTGATGGGCATTGAGGAGGGCACTTGTTGGGATGAGCACTGGGTGTTGTATGGAAACCAATTTGACAATAAATTATATTTAAAAATAAATAAATAGTAAATTGAAAAGAATGTTCATATTAGGAAGTTTCCCCTATAGTAACCACATGGTTCAATTATCAAAAATTACATTTAAAGAAGGGCACCTGGGTGGCTCAGTCAGTTAAGCCATGGTCTGGTCATGATCTTGCTGTGCCCAAGTTTGAGCTCCACATCAGGCTCTGTGCTGACAGCTCAGAGCCTGCTACAGATTCTGTGTCTCCCTCTCTCTCTGCCCCTCCCCCACTTGCACTCTGTCTCTCTCTCTCTCTCTCAAAAATAAATAAACATTAAGAATTTTTTTAAATTACATTTAAAGAGAAAATAAAAAATTACTTTATTAGTTTATATCCTGGGCTTGGACAGACATTATTAACTTATTAAGCAATACAATTGTGGTTTTGTGTGCTAAAAATATAAACGTCAAAAATATATAATTGTCATTTCTCAATTACTAAATTATTAATTTATGTTCTCCTGCAATACTTAAGTACAGACAACTGAACTATTCAGTAAAATAATTAAATGAATTCATGTTCATGACAATAATAATTTTAAAGGTTATTCAAGGAAACTGTCTGAAATACTAAATTTTCATGTATTCCTGTTTCCAGCTTCCAATGTCAGAAATCAATTACAAAGAAGTTTAAATTATTTTTCCCCACACTTGCCTGTGTAGGCAGACACACATTTATTACTGGAATCCAGACAGAGTCATAGAGGGAGTCAGAACCAGAACTCGGGTATGCTTCAGTCTGGTTCTGATGATGCTACAAAGTCAGTCTGAATATTTTGGCCAACTCATTTATTTTACTATGACTCGGTTTCTTCAACTATAAAACTAAGATACCAGATGATCCCACTGGTCTCTCTAGTTCTGTAACTGTACTTGAAGGTTCTCATTCTTCTTTTCCTATTCTTCTTATTAACTAAATTTCTGCTAGAAATGGACTCATTTTCACTTTCTACTACCTACTGTTTCTCTTTGACTGAGGAATTACTTCCTAAAAAAAAGAAAGTATTACTAACCCAAGAGGCAGATTCTCCTCTCCCATTCAATAAAATCTGTGTCAGTGGCTTTGAAGAGGACATTTGGCAAAGCAATCAACTCTTGCCCAATAAATAAATAAATCTCCCCAAAGCCACTTTAATTTGTGATTATATACCATATTCTCAGATTAAAATAAAAGAGAGTAAGTAGTGTGTGTGTGTGTGTGCGCGTGCGTGCGTGTGCGTGCGTGCGTGTGTGTGTGTGTGTGTGTGTAGTCCCTAGGACTAAAGGGTAGGTATGCCTTTTTCCTTTAGCCCAATCTTTAACTTTCTATAGTCAACAAACAATGGTTTTATACGGTTAAATACAGGAAAAACAAGCCATATCAGACATGAAGAGTATCTCAGAATAACTGGCAACATTGGAAAAAAGGAGACAGCCCCAAGAAAGAGAGATACTACAAGGGAGCAGGTCTCTCTTTCCAGGGGTACTTTGGTGGCTATACTTCTTGGGAAATTTTCAAGGCCAGAGGGAGCACTTATTGGTTCCAAAAATTGGCCTGATAGACTATGACTTTTAGAAAAGAGACAAAAAACTTTTAGAAAAACATGTAAATTTTTTCCAGACTCCTCTAAGGACACAGTCAAACCAAAAATGACAAATGACAACACTGTAAGTGGCTATCCTTTCCTTCTCCATTATTCTTAGATACACAGCCCTTGAGAATAACAAGGCAGTATAAAGCACAGATTGCTTTCTACTTTGTATTTTAGGCCCAGTACTTCATATGGGGAAGGGGCCTGGGGAGGAAGGGAAAGCAAAGCTGGGGATTGGTGGCAAGATGATCTCTAATGGAACTACTCCCTCCTTCACTCCTCAACGGCTGGTCTAGCTCCATCTCACAACCAAAGTCCCAAGGCCATCAGAAGTAAAAAGAAAAGGATGAACAGGGGCAGGGAGTGGGAAACAAAGGAAGACAAGAGAGAGAAGGAAAGAAGACTAACAGAGAAAGTGTGTTACTAAGAAAGATAGTTTGTGGTAAGTTACTGTAGTTCTTAGGCTAGGTTATGCTCATTCATTATGTCACAAAGCCTCTCAACACCACTGGAAGGTATGTGTATCTATCTCCATCTTAACAGATTGGAAAACTGCAGCTCAGAGCAGTTAAAAACCTGACCAAAGGTCATACAGCACATAGTTAGCTCATGTGGGATTTCATCCAAGTTGTGTCTGACATCAGAGCTCATCCTCTACAGAGGAACAGAAGGAAGAAATGGCAGCAGAGCGGGGCCACTTACTGCAAGCCATACATTATACAACAATCACAAGGTAAAAAATTAATTGCTATTGACTTCATTTTCCAAATGAGAAAAGATGGGCCCCAGAAAGGCTAATTTGCTCAAGGGAGGTGAGGCGTGGGGGACAACTGGCAAGTGGCAGGGCCAAGATTTAAATTCAGAGCATTCCAACTCCCAAGGGAGGTTCATGCGGTGTTTCTTAAGGGAAAGATCACAAAAACTATAGGGTAGAAAGCACCTTCCTACACAGGACAGGCATTAAAGTACTGCCTCCAACTTGCAGTGGCTTCTTCTCTTCCCCTGGAGAAGGCTGACAGCAGCAGCTATGTGTCTTTGAGAGCCCCATCAGTATCATGAGGCAGCAATTATACAACCTGATTTCCACACAGAATGCTGTCAGCCCTTTAAGTGGGAATGGTCTGACCAGCTCCTCATGGAGCCCACATTCCAAGAAAATGTCTCAACCTTGACACATTACCAAGAAACTGGTGTTCTTACCTATTTGGTCACACAAAGCCAGGTACAGAAAGGTGAAAAAAAATATATCCTCTCACTAGCAAAGTTGGAACACACTTTAACCTGTTCTAGGATAAAGAATTTTTAGGAGGAATGGCCAAACTATGGCTTATTAACGTTATTCTAAGGGATGAGACTAGTAAGCCCAGAGCTCTTTCTGTTGATGTAGCAACAGGAAGCAAAGTCTGCCCGGAGCGCCATAAAAACTCTGCATGCTGCACACAATGAATATTTCCTCCCTTACAAATATGGTTTTCACCTTTTGCCATGAATTTTGTTGGGCTTTTTTTTCTATCAAAGTGAAAGAAAGCTCTGAAAGCCCCTGGTCTTTTAATTACAGAACTGAAAAGCTTATTAATTTTAAGAGACTCTAAATACCCAAACAATTTTCCAGATATCAACAAGAGAAGCCACAGTAAGAGATAAGAGATGTTATTCCAGGGAAGCAATATTTATAAACTGAGACCTATACTTAGAGGTTACAGAAAAAGACAGATGAATGTCCTCAAGTTTTTACCTAACATTTCAGAAACCGTTCACTTTTTAAACATTTTTAATGGGGGGGAAATAAAGCCAGGAATAAATAGATAAATACTTAAGTTCCATTGTTTCCCAGTGGTAACCTACAGCCATTTTTTTCCAAAAGACAGTAGAGAATCAGGAAACTACCATCTACAGAAGGTAAGAGCAACAAGTGTTGTAGACACTGTTTGCAAAGACCAAGGACTCAACCACTCAAGTAAGGGAGGAGGTAACTGCAAATCTCAGGTGCAAAGACAGGTATGCAAGTACCTCCAGTGAAATACTCTGCTCAACATCAGCAGCATCAGAAACAAAAGCCAGGACCATGGAGACTGGTCCACAGACAGTGAGCCAGCCACCTCAGCAGGGACTCACCCTTGTGAACCCAGTGTTAAATGGCCTCAGATTCCTGCAGTCCCTCTCTGCAGGCCCTTTGCCAACCTGGAAATCCCCACAGCAGCAGAATTTATTTCCTCTAAACACAATCAGACCTGGGAGATCAAACACAAAAACCCCAGCAATTGTCTCTGACAGCCTTCTGGTCCAGCTTTGGCCCCACACTGCATGACTCATCCACAGAGCTATACCCCTGACTCTCCCCAGTGTGATCCTTGCTGGATAAACAGGTTGCTGCCATTTGCCTCTTGGATGTCCCAGCCATGGGATTTCCAGTGGACCAGGCTTGAGCATGGAGCCCTCAACACAAAGAGGAACTAGGAATTCAGAAGCCCTAGGGTGGGGCTGATTCTCCTGACTTCAATGATCTGTGGAATCTGAAATCATGGAAAGTCATGGAAATCATGGAAAATACCATGAGAAAATATATGAAAAGTAAATACTATTGTGACATTTATCCATGTGGTTTGTACTGGAGTAAACTCATTTTCATTGCTTTTGGTGGGTTTCAAGGTAGGCCACTCCAGAATGTGCCACTTTGGCATACGGATTATTTCCAGCTAAAGACAATCAAGGCCTAATGGACTCCAGAAAGTCTTTTACCTATCCCATATCTGTCTAAAAGAACTCAAATAGGGGGGCTGAACCAGAAAGACAGCTATTACGGAGATAGCTGTTTACATCAGAAAGACTTACCTGCAGAGCATGGCAAACATTTGTTTACCAAACATTTGCTCTTCCCAGCTTTCTGCGGATTGTCTTCCTCCCTTTTGAAGTCCCAGACCCCTTTCCACTTCCCCTTACTCAGGGTGGCATGTCAGCCACAATTGCCTCTCAGAGAGCCTCCTATCTCTGGGGTTCTCACATATACAAAATTAGATTTTTCTCCTGTTAATCTGTCTTATGTCATATTAAACCAGCCAAAGAATCTAGAAGGAAAGAAGGAAAAATCTTCTCTCCCCTACACTATATAGTATTCTATTGTATATATAATAATAAACACTCTACTATTGGTGGAAAAAAACCTTAAGACCTAACAAAGCCTAAAACCTTAAAACCTTAAAACCTAACCAATTAGGGATAACATGTAAATGGATTCCAATGTAATAAAGATCACAAATCTCTTTATCATAAACCTTTCTTGTCTCATGTCGCCCCTTCATAATACTTTGGAACACTGTAATTTTTCCTTCTTTGATATAATGATTAGATGGTCTAGAATGTACTTCCTGTTCTTGCTCATGTTCAGCATGCCCAGGGCTGGCACCAGTAGGTACATAATAATGACGTGTCCTACGGAAGGAACAAAGAGAAAGGGGAGGCAGAGAGGGAAGAATTGGTCAATACAAGCTGCAGTCTTCAGAAATACCTCCTAAAAAAGAAAGGCCTTAAACAGGCTTCAAGAAAAGGAGTATAAAAAGCATGAAAGAAAAGTGAAGAGATTTTTGGTTGTTTTAGCAGCATTTTAGTATTTTTTATAATTTTTAATATTATTCATATTTTTTTAATTTATTCTTTTTTTTCCTCATTGGGTCGATCCATTCTTGATTATATATATATATATTTTTTTTAATTTAAATTCAAGCTAATTAACATACAGTATAGTATTGGTTTCAGGAGTAGAACCCAATGATTCATCACTTACATGTAACACCCAACATGAGTTGACGCTCATCCCAACAAGTGCCCTCCTTAATGCCCATCACCCATTTAGCCCATCCCCCCACCCACCTCCCCTCCACCAACCCTCAGTTTGTTCTGTATTTAAGAATCTCTTATGTGCCTCCCTCTATATTTTTATCTTTTCTTCCTTTCCCCTATGTTCATCTGTTCATCTGTTGTGTTACTGAAATTCCACATATGAGTGAAATCACATGGTATTTGTCTTTCTCTGCCTGAGTTATTTTGCTTTGCATAACATACTCTAGTTCCCTCCACATTGTTGCAAATTGAAAGATTTCATTCCTTTTGGGATGAGCACTGGGTGTTGTATGGAAACCAATTTGACAATAAATTTCATATATAAATAAATAAATAAAAAAAGAAAGATTTCATTCTTTTTGATCACTGAGTAATATTCCAGTGTGTGTGTGTGTGTGTGTGTGTGTGTGTGTGTGTGTGTGTGTGTGTGTCACATCTTTATCCATTCATCAGTCTATGGACATTTGGGCTCTTTCCATAATTTGTTATTGTTGATGGTGCTGCTATAAACATTGGGGTGCATGTGCCCCTTTGAATCAGCACTCATGTATCTTTGGGATAAATACCAAGTAGTGCAATTGCTAGGCTGTAGAGTAGTTCTATTTTTAATGTTTTGAGGAACCTCCATACCATTTTCCACAGTGGCAACATCAGTTTGCATTCCCACAAACAGTGCAAAAGAGCTCCCCTTTCTCCACATCCTCATCAACGTGTGTTGTTTCCTGAGTTGTTAATTTTAGCCATTCTGACAGGTGTGAGGTGGTATCTCATTGTAGTTTTGATCTGTATTTCCCTGATGATGAGTGATGCTGGGCATCTTTTCATGTGTCTGTTAGCCATCTGGATGTCTTCTTTGAGGAAGTGTCTATTTGTGTCTTCTACACATTTCTTCACTGGATTGTTTTTTGGGGTGTTGAGTTTGATATGTTCTTTATAGATTTTGGGTACTAACCCTTTTTCCAATGTGTCGTTTTTAGCAGCATTTTTAAAGAAATGGAAGCTGCCTTAAATATGGTTGGCAGGGGAAGGGGGTTAATTAGGGAGGAAGAAGAAAGATCTGGTAGCTAATAGCAGTGTCTGTGGAGTCCTCAAACTGTGCCTCAGCTGTTCCAACCTTAACCCTTTCCTGGAGAACCTGTCATCCCTATCTGCTACTCCCTTGGAGCTAGAATGCCTAGGGTTGAACTCCTGCCACTTACTACCTGTGTGGCCTTAGGGAAGTGACTTACCCTCAGTTCCTCAGTTTCCTCTCCTGTAAAGTGAGGATAATATAACACTTACCTCACAGGGTCACTGTCAGCATTAAATGAGTTAATATACATAAAATTCTTAGAATGGTGTTGGCACATATGCTCAAGAAATGTGGTATACTATTACTGTTTTTATTCTTGTCATTGTCTTTTAAAACTGGCTGAAAGTTTCACTTCTCCCTGAAACTTTTCCTAACTCCTCCTGCGCAGCAATACTTCCCCATCCTGTGTGCCCCACTGAACTGATCACGCACTATCACACTAATGCACTTCATTTTATACTTGACTCTAGTTGTTTAATTGCAGGGACTATACCTGTATGTGAATCCTCGGTGCTATAATTTAAGAAATCAACAGTTTCTCCACAGTAGCTAATTCGAAGTTTGTGTACCATTTGGTGGAGGAGGGTGAAGAGGACAGTAGAATCTGGAGAAAAGGAGGTTCCTAGAGAAAAGTAAACCTACTTGGTCCCTTTGGCCTAGACCTAGCTAGGGTGTGTGTGTGTGTGTGTGTGTGTGTGTGTGTGTGTGTGTGTGTGTG